>NC_133620.1:312127472-312444722 GCF_048593235.1 Sminthopsis crassicaudata | reverse complement strand
AAATGTCAAAAAAAATATTAAAGGGATAGATAAAAAGAGACCTTAAATCCAGAGGATTTTTATATTTGATCTTGAAAGTATTAGATTTGCCTTTCTTTGAATCCTCTAGACTTAGCACAGTACCTGTCACTTAATGCTTATTTAACTGATAGACAACCCAGTACTCCCTGCTGCCTCTCCCCCAGATCTAAGCATCCTCTGAAGTCCTATATTGAAGCACTTCCCTAGAGATTAGCAGGGAGAAAGATAAACTGAGCTAAATGGCCACCGTGTTATCTGAGGCTGAAAACTCCAAACTATTGCTCCCTTTTTCTTCCTCCACCTGGAAGCTTCTGTGTTGTTAATATTCACACTTAAGTAAACCAGGTCAGTTTGGTATTGTAACAAAAGATACTTGTTACCCAGCCTCCAGTAGGCTGTTTATCTGGAATCTTCTCCAATTCTTCTAAAGCAGCTGTGTCAATTAACACAGGCCCTTGGGACCCCAACCGAGAGTAGTTAGGCTATTAGTGATTGAGAATTTGAATGCAAATTGAAAATCAAACCCACAGCTCTAGAAAACAGAAGACAGTACTTCTGACTATTGTTGCTCAGTGCTACTAGGAAGATAAAAAAGAAATTAATCTAGGACAAAAAAGACTGAAAAAGATCTTTGTGGTCTGGTGGAAAGAACACTATATTTGAGTTAGAGGATCTAGATTAAAATTCTGGCTCTGATTTAGGTGGACTCCAAGGTCAAGACAAATAATTTGCCTATTCTAGATCCCACTTTTCCCATCTGTGTAATGAAGGCATTAGATAAATGACCCACTGAGGTTCCTCCAAACTCTAAATCTAGGAACTTGTAAAATGATTTAGAGCAGAAGTTCTTAATGTTTTATTGTATCATGGACCCCTCTGACAGCTTCATGAAAAATATACTCTTCTCAAAGTAATCTATAGAATTTTAACATATAAAATAAAATATATTACGATTACAGAGGATTTCTAATGAAATGTTATCACTGTATATATATAAAGAGATTCCAGATTAGGGACACATAGTCTCTTTTAAGTTTGATAAACTGTGCACCATCCAATGTGAGTGTCCTGTGATTACCACAAACGGCTATCACAACTTCAAGCTACATTGCCCTGCTCTCCAGGGCAAAGGACATATCAATTCTATTTTATTCTGCCTTAAAATATTCCATATCTGGAATGCTAGGATTCTGGAAATCATACTTTTAAGGAGGATACTAGAGATCATGCTATGAACTGAAGGGACTATAGATATTCAATCTAGAGAAGAGAAGAATTAAGGGGAATGTAAGTTATTTTCAGGTATTTGAATGGATGTTGGGGAAGAGGTATTAGATTTGTTCTGCTTGTCCCTAGAGGACAGGAGCAGTAAATGGAAGTTACATAAAGACAGATTTAGGCTCCTCTCCAAAGGTGGCAATGGCTGTCTCAGGAAGCATCCACTTCTATCTCATTGGAGGGTTTCAAGCAGAGGCTGGATAACTACTTGTCAGGGATATTCTAGAAGGGATTGATGATTAGCTACATAGATGACCTCTTTGGTCTCCTCTCACTAGACACTTCTGTGAGAAAGAAAGAAGGCTAGAATGAAGGAGCTCTGTAATGAAATACAAACTAAAATGAAGAGCTGTCCTTTTAAATTCTCCCTTTCAATCAGAAGTTAAATGACTTGTTTGGGGTCAATATCTCAGGCCACATTTGAATTCGTGTTTCCAGCACTATATCCATTGAGTCACCTAGCTCCTTCTCTCTGAGTAGCTTGCCTGAGCAAGTTTATCAATTTTTCAGAGCTCTAAGAAATCTCTAAGCTCAAAAGTTGCAAAGAATATACTGACTTACTTTATGAGAGGAACTTTCCTCACCTATATCGTTCCCTATACCAATTAAGTCAACATTCAAATCCCTGTTCTATTATCCTCAGTCCTAGTACCTAGCATAGTAGTCTATGCAAAGTAAGTAGTTTAAAAAAATCATATGTTGGGACAGCTAGGTAGCACAGTGGAGGGAGCACTTGTCTTGGAGTCAGAAGGACCGAGTTCAAATCCAGCCCTCACATACTTAGTGAAGGACTAAGTTTGAGTGAACATATTAGCTTATATGACAAATTCCCAGTGCAAACAACTCTTTAAAGCTGTCAATTACAGGTCAATTGAAAATTTTTATCAGTAAAGGGTATCTCCATGCCAGAGATTCTTTATCCTGAAGAAATCACAGGTACTGATCCCTTTACCCCACCAAAAGCTAAGGCTAGCAGAATGTTGAAAGAGTCTTAGGATGAATATTAAGAGCCCTGGTTCTGGTTCTATTATTAAATTAGGTAACGGGGCAAATCACATCTCATCCCCAGATTTTCTTGCGTGGACTACGATTCTAGAAAGGAACCAACTTCTTCCATTGGAAGGTCAAATGTGATCTTAAAGAATCCTTCTCTGGCTGCACACTATAATTATGTCTGCAATATCAAATCACACTTCATTTTGAGTCATTTTAGATAATTCTCTAACAGAATTCCCTGAGGGGGAAGCTAGGTAGTGCAGTGGTTAGAGCACCAGCTCTGAAGTCAGAAGGACCTGAGTTCAAATCTGCTCTCAGACACTTAACATTTTCTAGCAATGTGACCCTGGGCAAGTCACTTAACCCCAATTGCCTCAGCAAAACAAATTAATTAATTTTTAAAAAGTCTATTGTGAGGTTGCAATAGTCTTGTGATGGAAAGTCTCATCCAGAGAGAGAACAATGGAGAATAACTGTTAGACCAAAGCATAGTACTTTTACTTTTTGTTGTTGTTATTTGTTTGCTTGGTTTTTTTTCTTTCTTGTGGTTTTTTCCCCTTTTTATATGATTCTTCTTGCGTACTATGGGAATATGTTTAGAAGAATTGAACATATCGGATTGCTTGCTGTCTTGGAGAGAAAAGAGGGAGAGAGAGGGAGAAAAAATTGGAATGCAAAGTTTTGCAAAGGTGAATGCTGAAAACTATCTTTGCATATATTTGGAAAAATAAAATACTATTAAAATAAAAAAATAAATAAACAAATGCAGGAGAAATGTGGTAAAAAAAAAATTTTAAGTCTATCCTGAGCTTCACAAAAAGGTTTTGGGGTGAAAGTAAACTTCCACGTTATAGAAAATTCATGGTTATTTTTCTTGCCCCCTGAAAATGTGATTTCATCAGCATAATTAGCAAACTCTTTCTACCGAAGCAGATTAACGGTTCCACAATTTTGAGTCTTGCCTTGCACTGAAAAACTAAATCACTTACCCAGGGTCATTTAGTGACTCCTTTGTATGTGTCAGAGACAAGACTTGAATCTAGTTTTTCCTAATGATGAGGCCAAGTTTTTATCTGCTTTTCCTATGCTACCTCTCTCCATAAACATTTATCAAATGCCAAATGTGGGCAGATCCTTATGCTAAGCTTTAGAGAGGTAAGTACTTTTTAAGTAAAAAGTCTTCTCTGCTCTCATTGAGCTTTCAGAATCTTTAAGATTCTAAATTCTAAAGATTCTAAGTCCTTTCAACTGTATGATTTTCAATTTGAAATATCAAATGATACTTTATCTTTGTCCCCTAACCCATTCAAACACACACAATGGAATCTTTAGTTTAAGAACTTCCATGACACTCTTTTACAGAAGCAAGACTTCCAATAAGGAGAAGCTAGAAGCTAGAAGAGGGGGAACTATCTCTCCCTTTTATTGCCAGGAAAGATTGAACTGTTTTAAGCAAACACAGAAGCCTTATATCCTTATATACACACTCCTATATCCTAGGAATATGCCTGTGGAAGTTTAGACCTGTGGGATGGATATGAGGGCCAATTATTAAGAGTCAAAGAGAAGAGTTATTGAGAAAATGTATGCTTCTTCCTCTTGAGTGTGGACCACAAACTTGGTTTAAACCCAATCTACCCTAGTAACTTTTTAAGCCCTCATTTGCAGCTGTATCAATCTGTCCTTATATGAAATTATATGAAATTAATAAATAGACTCTCAGCTCCTAATATGGTGGCCCAACATCAATCACTATTGTACTTAATAGCATCTAACCTGGATGCCTAACACAGAAGCATTACTGAAATAAGTATAGTCAAGTCAATCTATTCTGTAGCCTTACATTCCCCATGGGAAAAGTAACAGTGCATAAATGGCCCAATAAGTTTGCAACGGCAGGAAAAGCTGAAACTCTCAGGAGAGAAGGGAAGGAAAGGAACAAACTTTGAAAATGAATGTAGGTGGGGCAGCTAGGTGGATAGAGCACCAGCCTTGAATTCAGGAGGACCCGAGTTCAAATCTGATCTCAGACACTTAACACTTCCTAGCTGTGTGACCCTGGGCAAGTCACTTAACCCCAGCCTCAGGAAAAAGAAAAAGAAAGAAAGAAAGAAAGAAAGAAAGAAAGAAAGAAAGAAAGAAAATGAATGTAGGCTTTCCTAATTCAGAATCAGCCTGGAAACACAGATTATCCTAAAATATGGAGAAGATATGGACCTTTGTGAAACAAAATTTAAAACCTTGGGGAAAAGGAGGGGATCAACTAAAAAAAAAAAAAAAAAAAAAACTCAGGTAGGAGTCATGTGCCAAGCAGACAGACCAACTGCCTGTTATGTACCTTTGAGTTTGTCTGTGGCTTGAAATTTTGTGCTGAGCTAGAGCTAAAACAGGCTGGGACTTGAAATAAGAAAGCTGCTGAAAAGGTTAGGGAGGGGAAGGAGAAGAAAGAGAAGAGGAAGAAATGATTGTGTTTAAGGCCAATTCTGTGACTCAAACATCTGCTTCAAAAGTTAGTTCATCAGAGAGGCATTTTGTGAAGATATATTTCCTCTTCCTGCAAGGAGCCCTAAGTATAGAGGCTAAGTGGGAACAAATATGAATGGGTGACAAGAGTTTAGTAAGGAGTTTTTGGGTCACTGAGTAAATCTTTTGCTAGTAAGCTGAAGTATTTAGAGTATAGCATTCACTATCCCTCAAGGAGATTCAGTATTAAAAAACTAAGCGGTCCAAATGAACCAGAGATACATGGACAGGTGCCATACTCACAGAATAGCAACACACTACAATAATGAGGAGCCCATTATGAAACAGGAGAGGAAATAATGCATTTATCAATTAATCAATATGTAATGTATATAATAATTACCTTTGGTTTTTGTCTTATGACTACCAGGCTATAAGCTCCATGAGGATAAGAATACAGTCATTAGTAATTCCTAAAGCTGGAATTCAAACTGAATTGCTAATTAATTATATGAAATTATGAAATGGGGACAGGCACATCAATTTCTTTGGATACTTGTCAAGAAAAACCACAATGGCAATAGGGAGTAAGATTTCAATTACACTCGAAGGCAAATGGCACAAAAAAAATACAGATAAATAACATGAATGGGAGTATTGGAGGCAGACCTGTGGGAATGAGGATAGTGTGGTGGAGAAAGGCAGGCAGCATGGGGAAGTCACAGTGGAGAGGGGAGCACAAAAAATCACTCAAGTAGCCATGGATTAGAGTTGGAAGCACTCAGCAGCATAGACCTAGAGAGAGATGGAAGAATACTAGGCTGAGGGTGCAGGACAGGTCTCATTTTTATAGGATTTTATGGGAAGAGAGATTAATTCGTATCTGTGCCACCTTGGGGTTAATCCATTGACATCCACATTATCTCAACATTATCATCAACATATCAATTATCTCACTGAAGATATCTGAAGCTTGTCTGAGGTTTATATATCATAGGATTGAAAAGTCTGGATGGTTTTCCCTGATTTAGCACTTGGTCTCAGGATATAATTTTTTTAGTTAATATATATGATAACAATTTCCAAATTATACTCCTTAAATCTTTGAGATGGTCTGTATATGACTTCTAGGTTCTCTTTTGCAATCTTACTATTAATTAATTAATTTTATTATTAATTACTATTAATCTGCTATTGGTTCTTTATCCTGGCTACTTATAAACTCACTATACTAACTAGAAAGGGATATAGGTGGAGGATAGTCAGGGGGCCTAGAACAAGATGTAATTTTAATACAAAACTATGTTGCTTAATTGTTGGTTAATTTTTTTTATAGATGTAGCTCATCTCAACCAGATAGTGATCTACTTTCCTCTAATGATATGGACCATACTATATTTCCCCATTTTCTTCCTATCACAAAATCACAACACAAAGCAACACACCAGGTGTTCAATTAATATGTTGATTAATACTCAAGATTGGAACAGCTAGGTGGAACAGTGGATAGAGCATTGGCTTTGGAAGTCAGGAACTTGAGAGTTCAAATTTGGCCTCAGACACTTGCTAGCTATGTGATTCTGGGCAAATCACTTACCCCCAGTTGCCTCAGAAAAAAATACTCAAGGCTGTGGTAAGAGTGGAGATTTGCAAGTAAATGTTTAACTATAGTTCTCTTATCAACTCCCTCCAAAGTATTCACAATATACTTTTAAATTTAACTTGAATTACTGCAATTTTATTAAGCTTAGAAAATCAATAAAACAATAAATCAAGCCCTGCTTTGTAGCATAATTCTGAGGGGTAAATGCTCACAGTGAAATTTTAACCATCAGCTAGTGAAGACTAGTTTGAACTTCCTTCAATAAATCCCTAGGTAGAAAACATAAGATAAAAGAATTATAGGAGTAAAAATAGGCAATTTTGATTATATAAACTTGAAAAGTTTTAGAACAAACAAAGTCAATCAAAGTTAAAATTAGAAAGAAAAGTTGACTGGGAGGAAATTTTCTAGCAAGTTTCTAATAAAGATTTGATACAGAAGATAGATAAATAGAACAGATTGAAAAATATAAAAGAATTAGCCCTCTCCCCTTCACCCCAATAAATTTTTGGTCAAAGAATATGAACAGCTCTCTAATGAAGAGATCCAAACTATCAATAACTATATGAAAATATTCTAATTCACTAATAATAAGAGAAATATAAAAATTGTGAAGAAAAAAAGAGAAATAAAACAACTGTCAAGTTCCATTTTACCCAGATTGGCCAGGAAAACAAAAATGGAAAATTATAGTTTTTGGAGAAGATATGCGGGAGGATGGTCACACTAACACACTATTGGTGGGGTTGTGAATCAATCTAGTCATTCTAGAAAGCAATTTAGAACAATCAAAAAGTCACTAAACTGTGCATTCTCTAAATAACACTATTAAGTCTGTCTCTAAAGAGATTAAAAAGAGAGAGAGGAGATCTGTACGTACAAAAATATAGAGAGTGGCAATTTTGTTGTAACAAAGAACTAAAAATTTCAGTGGTGTCTATTAATTGGGAATAACTGAACAAATTATGGTATATGAATGTAATGGAACATTATTCTGTCATAAGAAATTAATTAAATAGACAAGATAAAGATAAATCTATAAATATGTCTATGAATCAATGTATGTAATTAAAAAAATCAGGATAATAATTTATACATTGAGTACAATATTGAAAAGAAAAATAACTTAGAAACACTAAAGTACTTTGATCAATGCTATAACTACAATTCCACAGGACTAATAATAATAAAGGTGAACTAGAAGTACAGAATAAGACCTATATTTCAGACAACACCAAAGTATAGATTTGTTTTGCTTGACTATTCTAACTTGTTATAAGTGAAGTCATTTTTTCTTTTTCTTCAGGGTGAAGAATATGGAGGATAAAGGGACCAATGATAATTATGCCAAAAAAAAAAGAGAGAGAGACAGAGAGAGAGAGAATAAGAAAGAAAGAAAGAAAGAAAGAAAGAAAGAAAGAAAGAAAGAAAGAAAGAAAGAAAGAAAGAAAGAAAGAAAGAAAGAAAGAAAGAAAGAAAGAAAGAGAGGGAGGGAGGAAGAGAGGGAGGGAGGAAGAGAGGGAGTGAGGAAGAGAGGGGAGGAAGAGAGGGAGTGAGGAAGAAAGGGAGGGAGGAAGGAAGGAAGGAAGGAAGGAAGGAAGGAAGGAAGGAAGGAAGGAAGGAAGGAAGGAAGGAAGGAAGGAAGGAAGGAAGGAAGAAAGAAAGGAAGGAAGGAAGGAAGGAAGGAAGGAAGGAAGGAAGGAAGGAAGGAAGGAAGGAAGGAAGGAAGGAAGGAAGGAAGGAAGGAAGGAAGGAAGGAAAGAAATGTTAATGAAGCATTTTTTTAAAAAAAATATACATAAGGAAAGTCTGAGGGCAAGTCAAGCAGGATAACTTTGGAAAATAATGTACTGGATTTAGTATATACTGAAGAAATTAGTTCTATGTGATAGAGATTCTAGTTTTCTATTTTTTTGTATATAAAAATATTGGTTTTTGTCAAAATCAAAATAAAAACTTAAAAACATTTATACTTCTAGTAACTTTTGAAATTTCTAGAATTTTTCATGCCCTTTGCTGTTTGTTTTAATTTCATTTAGGGAATGTTATCGGGGAACAAAATGTTATTTCGATGGTCGTTCACTTCCAAAGGAAGAACAGGTCAACAGAAAGATCCAAAGGCTCTTTCAGTGGAGTCATAGGGAGCCTCCTCAGCAGAAAGCAAAGCCCTATTTCCAGATTTCTGGTGGAAGGTTCTTTCTCTCAATCTTACCTCTGTAATAACAAATTATCTATAATGAAATGAGCCAACATACTTTGGACCACAGCCAATTCTTGAATAAAATAGAAACAATTCCTTATTCCTATCTTAAGAGACTTCCCCTACTCAGGACCCTTTAAGTAAACACAAGGAGCTATGGATATTGGATTTACATGGAAGGGTTCTTAAACTGTTAAACACTTCTACCTGTTATAAATGGTTTCTTTTCATTTGATTTGTGCATGAACTTTTTTGGGGGGGGGTTGGCTGAGAGTAGTGTGTGAGGGGAGAATGAAAGGAGGTTACAAGAGATTTGAAAAAGAAAAGAGAGTTTCCCTCCCTTTTAGTAGAGAGTAGCTTTGACATCAAATCATATGGATTCAAAATTTTCTGGGGGAAGGCCAAAGACCTAGTGACTTCTATCAGCCTCTAATCTTACCACTTTGGCAAAGAACCAAAGCCCATAACATGAGAAGGCAATTCCAAAAGCAAACACAGTTTCCTAGGAGATGCATACTATTCAGCAAAGAGAACCTAGGACAGTAGCAATACCTTACAACCATTTGAAGTATTTGGAGCATGTGGAAGGGAGGGAAGCCAAAAACAGGACTCTAGCAGATACCACCTGGATACCCCCTCACAACAAATCAAAACCAGTTCACTCATTTATTTCTTGGAACAGATTTTATATATGGAGTAGAGGGATGGGAGTGGGGGAGAAAAAAGTTGCCTGGTTTTGTCCTAGACTCACATCAAGGAGATTAGAAATTCAGTTTCTAGAGCAACTGCCCCAGGAAGGTGTTTGTCACAAAGAGGTTCCAAATTCACCTCCTTGTTTTTCCTCTTGATTCACACCCAAAAAATTATGAGGGAACTATAACATGGGAGCAATAGGCCTGATGATCTTCTAAAGTTCCATGTTGTACTCCTAGAAGTCTGTAGCTCTAGAACTCTCATCATAAAATTAATTCATAGGAAACATGAGTAAAATAGTATTCAGTACAATTAACCTTAATAAGGGTGAAGATTTATTGCATTAGCACAAAAAAGAATGGATGTATAAGGGACTGAGATTCTATTAGTATCAACTCAGTTAAAAATGAAAGCAAAACAAGGATTAAGATTGAGAAGATGAGAGAGATGAGAACAATTTAAAAATTGTTACTTGCTTACTGGAAATTTAAGGCAAGTCATTTTGATTTCTTTATGCATCTATTTTCCTAACTTTTTATTTTGGGTGCAAATAGTATGACCCTCTAGATAGGGTCTTAAGGAGTAGAGCTGAAATAAAGCAAGTGTGGTCTTTAGGCAAGATTTAAAAAGTGTGTGCACATATATACATGTTAGTTAAAAATATGTATCTCTTTAATACTAATGTAATACCTTTAATGCCAACATTCTCAGAAGAATCTACATTACAAATTACAAAGGTCAATGGAAATAAATATATATGGTGTAAAAATCTGACCAGCATTAACTAATAATAATTTGTGCTAAAGAAGCAGAGATGTTATTACTGAACATATAACTGGAAAAAGAGATGCCTGTCACATACAGAGAATGAAAAAATACAATTGAAGAGCCCAAATGCTACACAGATCTCTCAAATATATTCAAAGAATCAGGAGAAAAGTCTGTAATTTGCAGGGTGGCTTATATATAAGAAAGACTGGTTAAAAAACATAGACAACTTTTAAACAATGAGATGATTCAAGACAATTCCAATAGACTTGAGATGGAAATTGCCATCCTTATCCAGAGAACTATGGAGACTGAATGAGAATCAAAGCATAGTCTTTTTCACATTTTTGTTGTTGTTTGTTTGCTTGGGTATTTTTTTTTCCCCTTTTGATCTGATTTTTTTTTTTGTGCAGCATGAAAAATGTGGTACTATGTTTAGAAGAATTTCACATGTTTAATTAAGCTATATATATTGTTTGCAGTCTTGGTGGGGGGACAAGAGAGAGAAAATTTTGCAATAAAAGATTTTGCAATGATGAATGTTGAAAATTATCTTTGCATGTATTGGGAAAAATAGAATACTTAAAATTTCTTTTTTTTAAATCCATAGGTAAGAATCTCACAGGACTGAAAATCAAGTATGATTAATTGTGAACTGGGTGGATTGGGAGATTAGCAGAAACCAAAGATCTATCAAAACTAAACAAAACATGTGAATTTATTTAAAAAAAAAAGTAATATTAAAAGATGTTTCTCCTGGTATATCATTAGGTTTCCTACTCCCATCTCAAATCCTGAGCTCTTTAGTTTTTATGTTTTTAGTTTTGTGTAACCTTAATTCCCTCTCTTCCAGGAAGCTTAAATTCTCCAGCCTCTACATACATAAGAGGTCCCAATTACCTTAGAAGTGTCCCCAACATGGTGTCTGCAATTTTCTGCTTCTCCAGTTACAGGCAACTTTGGTTTTTGCTATGCTTTCTTTGTGAGGTCATGAGAAATGAGTACAATAATCCTAGAGACAGAACCCTGAGAACACTTTACTAGGGCAGACAAGGCTCTGAACAAATATTAAGAACTGCAGATTATTAGGAATAATTATTAGAAAGAATTATCATTATGATAACCAAGACATATTACTTTTAAAATTTCAAAGTATTTTGTACATATTATCTCATCCGATCCTCAGAAGAACCCTATGAAACTGGTGCTATATTATTATCCCCATTTTACAAGAGAGGATATTGAAGAACAGACAAGTTAAATTATTTGTCAAGAGTCAGTTCCTGAGATAGGATTCAAACTTGGGTGTTCCAGACTCTAGTCACTGCATCGTGGGGAAGCAATAAAAATTTGGGGGTTAAAGGATCGGGATCTGGAGGGTAGGGAGAAGAAGAATAAAAAAGGGGGCAGGGGACTGCATCAGTTCGGTACAATTAAAACCCCTTTAAGCAGGTAAGTAGTAGAGTTAGATACCCAGCAGACCACACCACTAGGTTCCCGGAGCCCCGAAAGGCTTCGAGCAATATAAACAAACAAACAAACAAACAAACAAATAAATAAATAAGGAAGTTTAATCAGAAGTTTTTGAATCAGCTGAAAGGGTCACTTTTGGACACCTGAGATCTCAAGCACTTTGCTCCAATATACTTGTTACTTTCCTTAAAATTTTTTTTTAAAATAATGAATTTCCATCAGATTTGCAGAGGAAATTTCTTATGTATCATTGTTTTCCCGAATTCGAATGTAAACTTTTTTAGAGCTAAGACCAGTTTTGAGTTTCAATTTGCAATCTCAGAGCTTAGTACAATGCTTTTTTCTTTCATTCATCCGTTCTTTCATTCACTCCCTCATCGAGCCATCCTTCCAATCCTTCCATCCACACGGAATAGAGTTCCCTGGAATTAATGAGCTTCACTTCGTTTCCTGTTCCAAACCTAACTACCTCGACAACTAAGGGACTTGCTAGGCAACTAGGCTGACGGCCCCTGACTCTATTGCTAAAGAAGTTTGGCTCCAATTTGGTATATCAAGTTTTCTTTTCCTTTTCCTTCTGGGCATTTTGGCACCAGCCTCTGCGCTCACCTGAACTCGAGGACTTCATTCCGCTCGCCGCCGCTGCCTCCAGAGAAGTTCACAGTAAGCTTGTCAGGTTGGGTCGGGTCGGTCCGGAGAAGTCGGCTGCGGGTGAGTTTTAATGGATTTCCCACGGGCTGAAAGTCCCGCTGCAGGGTGGTGTGTATGGATGGCTGCTGCTGCTGCTGCTGCTGCTGCTGCCTTCTTCTGTCCAGTTCTCTTCTCACTTGCAGCCGTCCTACCCAGTAGGATGCCGAGAAGCTCCAGCTTACAGCTTCCCTGAACCTGGCTAACACCTTGAGGACAAGAAGGAGGGATAATAAGAGAGGGCTGCGACTGATCCATTGCGGGTGGGTGAATAGGGAGAAACATCTAATCTCTTTTGTTTTAATGCTTTCTTCCTGGGAACAAAGCCACGCCCTCCATCTCTTCAACACCATCTGTTCTTCTGGGACATTTGGACATAGCCATTTGGGCCCCGTTTCTCCAGCCTTTGGCAGTCCCCAAACCATGAGCAACCCTCTTTCGCTGAATGGTTCCTTCCCTAAGAGCCACAGAAACTTTCAAGTTCAAAGTACAGTCCAGGATTTGTTCTGTAGAGCAGAGAAGAAAAGTAGGAGGAGGGAGAGTCCATACATTGATAAGGTGGGCATCTAACTTGGCTCCCTGGAACTAGAGTTTGCTTCTGGACTCAGTTTTGAAAGTTGGCTGAGTAGAACATAACGGAAAGGTTAGGGTGTGTTCAAAGCCGGGAAGAAAAGGAGCTTATTCTCCAATAGGTGCCATTTATTGCCACTAATTAGCAAGAGATCTCAGAAATGTCACTTTACCTCCAGTTTAAAATAGGGGGGTACATTAGATGATGTCTATAGGGCCTCTTTCCATTTTCTGTGATTCTTTCTAAGAATGAACGTTAGTTTGACTCAGTTCTCAAGGCTCAGGTTCCTGTGTCTACAAGGCAGTATATAATAATTCACTACTACACACACACACACACACACACACACACACACACACACACAATCTTCCAACTGACCTTCCTGCCCTTGTCTCCACCACCAATACACGTCTCCTCCAATTGCCTCCATTCAATATGTTATCTTCTTAAGAGATCCAGGCAAGTGTATGTCAATTAACTTGATCTAATGTCCATTTCTGTACTGACAACTAGAGAATCAGTTCTTTGTTACTGAAGTATGGTATAAAGAATATAAGCAGAGGTGCTGTTTCTTTCAATGGGCCTGTCCCTATCCATAACCCTCTTCTCCGATCATAGGAAATTTTGGCTGAATAGACCCCTAGATTTCCTACTCCAAAGATGCTCTGCCACCTTTTAAATCCCTTTCTCGAACTCCCCAGCTTTCTTCCTACTTTTTATCTCCTATTTATCTCATATCCTTCCTATTTATCTCATATCATTTACAGCTACATGGATAGGGAAGTTGAGAGCAACTTGTTATTTATGAAAATAATGAAACCAAAAGATCAAGAAGATAAGTGTAAAAGACTTACTGGTCATGAAAACCAAGACAATCACTTTGATATCTTTTTGCATCTATTTTCCCACCTTTTCATTTTGGGTGCAAAATATTATGACCCTCTAGATATGGTCTTAAGGAATAAAGCTGAGATAAAGCAACTGTGCACTTCAGAAAAGATTTGAAAAGCATGTGCACACACATAAACACACTAAAGAATTTTAAAATATATATATTAATACTAATGTAATATCTTTAATATTACATTTTAATACTAATATTCTTAGTAGAATCTACATTACAAAGAATTTATTACTACAAAGATCAATGGAAATAAATATGCATGGTACAAAAAAGCATTAACCAGTATTAAGCAGAAAGTGTTGGGAAGACCAGAAAGTAATCAGGCAAGAATTAGACTTATTACTAATATTATTAGCCTTTATTTAATTTAATGTTAAAAAACACTATCTATGCTGTCTATGAATATATGACCTATTTGTAAAAAGTCATAAAATAAACAAATCAAAAGACCCTGATATGGCTAGGGAAAGAATTCTTGAGTAAACATGGGAGGAAGAGAATTACAGAACATAAAATGAATAATCTTAAATGCATAAAAGTAAACAAATTCAATACAATTCAATTTAAAAGGCAATTTGACTAAAAAAAAATCTTTGCAACAAGCTTCTATGTTAAAGATCAAAAGATTCAAAATACAGATTCAAATATATTTGAATAAGAACCATTGTGTGGGATGTAAAAGACCCTTACCCAAATTGCCTACTCAGAGAACACTAGAAGTAGAAAGTAGAAAACTTGTTTATTGTAGCTTCTCATGAGAAGCT
Source organism: Sminthopsis crassicaudata (assembly GCF_048593235.1). Classification (NCBI taxonomy): domain Eukaryota; kingdom Metazoa; phylum Chordata; class Mammalia; order Dasyuromorphia; family Dasyuridae; genus Sminthopsis; species Sminthopsis crassicaudata. The sequence continues at coordinate 312,430,301 of NC_133620.1, read as the reverse complement.
GACAGTCCATGAGAGATAAAGGGAAGTGAAAGTACTCACAACAGAGCATGGGGGGGGGGCATCTAATTGGTTGTTGCTATCTGGAGAGATTGGAATGGAAGGTTTCTGGTTTAGGCCTTCAGGCTTTAGGTAATCCAGCTGACAGTGGTCAAGCTAAAATACTAAATACCAATAAATGTCAAATATTTATAAATGTCAAATACTAATAAATGTCACTAATGTTAAGTAAATATGTTTGCATATGCAGGACACAGGGAAATAACAAAAAGGGGATTCATAGAATATTTATCTTGTAAGTTCTTCATCTTTCCATCTCACATAATCACCCCTATAATTTGTAAATGATGTTTATCATATTCTATGAAGAATTTATAGAGCATTCAAAATCAGCCAACATATCTATACATTGTTTATCAAGCTCACCATCTAGGTCATCTCTTTTTACTACATTCCAATCTTCTTTCTGAAGAATCATCGTTTTAATAGCATCTTCTGTAAGCAGTATCTTTGACAGGTACTGTTGAACTATTCTGGTTACTAATATAATTATACAAGGGAGACATAGCGGCAACAGGATAATACCACTGATTGCAATAAGTCCATACCATAAAAGTTGCTTCCACCAACTGTCTTGGAAACAGTTATAACAGAACAGATTGGCATTTGGCAGACATAAAATACAAAGATAAATAAAGATGACAATCTAGGGAAACTGAGGCACAACATTACACACTCTCTTTCTGAATATTTAAATTATTGAATTATCTCCCCCTAGATACCTGGGAGGTCTCAGCACCATAATTTTGACCCTATATAAATCAAATAAACCAAAATAAAACTAAAACAAATGCAAGGACTTATGGCAAGGACAAGTCTCTCCCTGATAACCCCAGAGTTAATCAGCAATACAGCGGCTCCCTGTTGTAGCATGTCAGGTCCTCTGCAGTTGGGAGCATCTTGGCCAGAGAATCCAGTTTGAGATGGACAGTTTACTGTGAGTTAGGTCTATGGTCATTTGTGCATTTAACTCAGCCTCTGTTTATATAGTGAGTAGCAGTGCTCAAGATAGTCATGCTACCCATGCTGAGAGGGGCACCCCAAGTCTGTCAGGGACTCCAAAGGAGGGAAAGAGTGGGGCCTGGAATAACACTACCTGTCCCCGCTCAGAAGAACAGGAGCTGTTACTAGGATCCAGAAAGGATCCAGATTTCTGAGCATAATATGCACGATTAGATCATAAAGGCAGGCAAACTCCGAACTTTAGAGGCCTGGTTTCAAAATTGCAATATCCTTTGAGAATGCTGAGATACCAATTAAGAAACTGGGGTTACAGGGCTGGAGATTGCCAATCCCAAACCAGGTATCTATGTCTTAGAGATTTCCTAAAAACAGGCAGAGACTAGTCTGCCAGAGCAATTCCAACAGAATAAAGGATTTCAAAGCTAAAGCACCAAGTAACCATCCCACATATAAAGTAGGATACATACATCCATATATATGTATGTATCTATATACATCCATACATCCATGCAGCAATATACATCCATAACAGCAATAGTTACATAATTTAACAATTTCCATCCCAAATCTTAAACACACAGTAATAGTTATAATTTTAACAATAATTTGTCAACCACTTTCCCACTCCCCTATATCTCCAAATTACATCAGGAGCAGGAGTGGTGGTCTCAATCTAAGCTGCTTCAGGCTGAGAATGGGCGGAGGCTCTAAGTCCACGAAGGGATGGGTGTGGCATGCTGACAGTTACCAAAACTTCAGATGGGCTGATCCATATCAATTTGTTAGGATTCTTACAAGGTGCTAAGTCAGTTATCTAATTTAGTATGGTACTTAACAGTTCTCTAGTTCACTAATGTACTTAGTACTTATTAGAGTTCAACAAGATTCTCACCTTTAAGAGAGCATAAATAAGCTAGGAGTCTCAACCAGGATTCAGTCTGGGACATTCAGAAGTCAGAGGAGAAGCCCACTGGAAGCTCTGAGCCTCAGCCAGGATTCAGTCAAGGAGATTCACAAGCCAGAGAAGGTACTTTAAGCTATCAGAACCAAGGAGAGAGATAGGTCTCTATTAAAACTAACTGGGCCCCAAGAAAAGAGATAAGACTTGGAAAGAGAAAATAAATTGGTGTACTTTAGTTTGTGAAATTTCCTAAAATCTACCTAGATATTCCATTCAAACTTCTTTTCTTTAGTAAGTCAGGAGAGTTGTGTCAATTTTTGCTTCATATGTGTTTTTACCCTTTTTATTATTAATTTTATGATTATAACATTTTTTGACAGTACATATGCATAGGTAGTTTTTTACAACATTATCCCTTGTACTCCCTTCTGTTCTGAATTTTTCCCCTCCTTCCCTCCACCCTCTCCCCTAGATGGCAGGCATTCCCATACATATTAAATATGTTATAGTATATCCTAGGTACAATATATATGTGCAGAACCAAATTTTGTTGTTGTTGTTGTTGCAAAGGAAGAATTGGATTTAGAAGGTAAAAATAACCTGGGAAGAAAAACAAAAATACAAACAGTTTACACTCATTTCCCAGTATTCCTTCTCCGGGTGAAGCTGATTCTGTCCATCACTGATCAATTGGATCTGAGTTAAATCTTCTCTTTGTTAAAGATATCCACTTCCATCAGAATACATCCTCATACAGTATCATTGTTGAAGTGCATAATGATCTCCTAGTTCTATTCATTTCACTCAGCATCAGTTCATATAAATCTCTCCAAACCCTTCTGTATTCATCCTGCTGGTCATTTCTTACAGAACAATAATATTCCATAACATTCATATACCATAATTTACCCAACCATTCTCCAATTGATGGGCATCCATTCATTTTCCAGTTTCTAGACACTACAAAAAGGGCTGCCACAAGCATTTTGGCACATACAGGTCCCTTTCCCTTCTTTAGTATTTCCTTGGGATATAAGCCCAGTAGTAGCACTGCTGGATCAAAGGGTATGCACAGTCTGATAACTTTTTGGGCATAATTCCAGATTGCTCTCCAGAATGGTTGGATTCTTTCACAACTCCACCAACAATGCATCAGTGTCCCAGTTTTCCCACATCCTCTCCAATATTCATCATTATTTGTTCCTGTCATCTTAGCCAATCTGACAGGTGTGTAGTGGTATCTCAGAGTTGTCTTAATTTGCATTTCTCTGATCAATAGTGATTTGGAACACTCTTTCATATGAGTGGAAATAGTTTCAATTTCATCATCTGAAAACTTTCTGTTCATATCCTTTGACCATTTATCAATTGGAGAATGGCTTGATTTCTTATAAACTAGAGTCAATTCTCTGTATATTTTGGAGATGAGGCCTTTATCAGAACCTTTAATATAAAAATGTTTTCCCAGTTTGTTGCTTCCCTTCTAATCTTGTTTGCATTAGTTTTGTTTGTACAAAAGCTTTTTAATTTGATGTAATCAAAATTTTCTATTTTGTGATCAATAATGATCTCTAGTTCTCCTTTGGTCACAAATTCCTTCCTCCTCCACAAGTCAAACTTGTCTTCTGAAAAACCTGTATGCATGTTGAAGAAGCAACAGTTGGAACCAGACATTGAACAACTGATAGGTTTAATGTTGAAAAAGGAGTACCATCTTATTTTTTTTCTATTAAAAATAGTTTATTATATTTTTTGAACAAGAAATATTTTGTTACTCTTATCACTTCTAATTTTAAAAATCTGGAAACAAAATCCTCAATTCTTAGTTACAAAGTCTTAAAAAAAAACATAACAAATTCCCACATTGGTTTTTTCTGAAACTGTTTCACATTTTTTTCATTCACCTCTCTGTCAGGAGGTGAATAGCATATTTTATTTTCACTCCATTGGACTCATTGTGCTTATCTGAGTACTAGTTTTTCAAAGTTGTTTTTTTTTTCTTTAATGCTATGAGTATGATATAAATTTTTCTCTTAGTTCTACTCATTTTGCTCTGTATCAACTCATAAAGGTCTTCCAAGTTTCCTCTGAGTCACTTTAATCCTTTCATATTGTACAATAATGTTGCCTAATATTTATGCACCATGATTTGTTCAATTATTCTCCAATATAAGGACAATCCCTTACTTTCCAGATTTTGGTTCCCCTGAAAATGGCAAACATGTTTAATTTCATACTTGTGCATTTCATTCATCAGGTTCAAATTCAGTCAATATTTTTATATATTGACATTTCTAATCAATTGTAAGATCTTATAAATTATCTTTCTCGATAAAATTCTAAATATAACTTTGATTGATTAATTTTTTCATTATTATTTTCTGTAGTAGTTACTTTTTTTAATTTTTCACATCTTATTTATTTAACATACACAGACTACATCATGAGAAATGACAAGCTAGATGAATCAAAAGCCTGAATAAAGATTGCTAGAAGAAATATCAACAATCTCAGCTATGCAGATGATATTACAGTGATAACTTTGGAGAAAGTTAATTAAGAAACCCCTTAATCAAAATGAAAAAGAGCATAAAAGCTTCTAAAGCTTAACATAAAAAACCCAACATCACTTCCTGACAAAAAGAGGAAGAAGAAATGGAATTATTGTCAGATTTTCTATTCTTGAGCTCAAAGATTACTGTAAATGGCATCTGCAGCTGTAGAATTTAAAGATGCTTTCTCCATGGAAGGAAAGCTATTGCAAATCTGGAAGGCATGATAAAAAGTAGAAATATCATCTTTGCTCACAAAGTTAATGTAGTCAAAGCTATAGTTTTTCTAGTGGCAACGTATGGTTGTGAGAGTTTTGTTTTCCAATTGTGGCGCCAGAGAAGAATTTTGAGAGTTCCTTCAACAAAAAGGAGATCAAATTAGTCAATACTTAAATTAATCCAGGCTATTCACTGGAAGGTCAAATACAGAAGCTGAAGCTTAAATATTTTGGCTATATAATGAGAAGATGGAACTTTGGAAAAGTCCCTGATGCTGGGGAAAATTTAAGGCAACGGAAAAAGAAAATGGCAAAGAATGAAATGGATAGATAGGGTCATAGAACCAATGAACATGAATTTGTGCAGACTTCAAAGGATAGTGGAGAATAGAAGGGCTTGTCATACCATGATCTATGGTGTCACGAAAAGTTGGACATGACCAAAAAACTGAAAAATAAAATGTGGTGTTAATGAGACATTAAATACCTATGGGATTGACTATGCCATACATATGCAAAATACTCCCCCCTGGTCAATAAGGGAGTAAAATTAAATTGACTAAAAAATAAATTATCCATATCTTTGAGTCTTTTCAATAGCTAAATCCTTAAGAAAGGGAAAGTTAAGGTGGCATAGTGAACATGTATCTGGCCTCAGACATTTATTAGTTGTGTGATCCTAAGCAATTCATATAACCCTATTTGCTTCAGTTTCCTTAACTGTAAAATAAATTGGAGAAGAAAATGACAAATCATTTCAGTATGTTTCCTAAGAAGACTCCAAATGGGGTCACAAAAAATCAGACACTAAAAATAAAAAAAAAATCTTAATAACTCAAGGCAGTCAAGGGTTAGAGCAACTGTAGAGTGGGATACATGAAGATAAAGAAGAGGGTATTTTTCTTTCTCCCCTGCTCTCATCTCTCTATCAGTCATGACATTCATCCAAGGAGTAAAAGACACTCCTTCCAATAACTTGAGTTGGAGGATTCTGAGACTTAGCAAACTAAGTGCCCCAAGAGAAATATAGGGGGCAGTTACCAAAGGAGGAAACAGTTTCAAGAATCCAAACATTCACAAGTTAGTCTATGAGAACTTAGTGTGGAGATTCAATAAAGAAGAAAGTTAAGTTGCTTTGCCATACATGTCTTGGTACCATTATATTCTGACTTGAAGCTCATTCTTCTTTTGGACATTCGGTTTATTTGTGAAAAGGGGCACTTCAAGTTTGTGGGGAAATTTTTTTTTGCCATGTCTTTTTTTTATTTTATTTTTTTATTATAGCTTTTTATATATAAAACATATGCATGGGTAATTTTTCAACATTGACCCTTGCAAAAACTTCGGTTTCAACTTCTCCCCTCCTTCCTGCCACCCCCTCCCCTAGATGGCAGGTAGTCCCATACATGTTAAATATGCTAAAGTATATGTTAAATATATGTATACATATTTATACAGTTATCTTGTTGCATAGGAAAGATCTGATTTAGAAAGAAGATAAAAATAACCTGAGAAGAAAAAAACAAAAATGCAAGCAAACAGTAACAGAAAGAGTGAAAATGTTATGTTGTGGTCCATATTTATTTCCCGTGGGGAAAATATTTTACATCTACTGCTCTCACTATGCCAAATTAGTAAATGCCTTTGTTAAGAGCTATTTGTGTCTATTAGCTATTGTTTATGGGTTAGAACCATCTATTCTCTCTCTTTTTTTTTTTTTCCTGAGGCTGGGGTTAAGTGACTTGCCCAGGGTCACACAGCTAGGAAATATTAAGTGTCTGAGATCAGATTTGAACTCAGGTCCTCCTGAATTCAAGGCTGGTACTCTATCCACTGCGCCACCTAGCTGCCCCTAGATCCATCTATTCTCATGGATACTCATGACCTATTGTTTTTGGAATGCAGCTAAAATCCAAGGTAATAGTTGCTTTCTAGAGACCAAATCCTCCAAGTACAAATTGAGGAATTAGCCCAGAGGAGCTGCTATATATGCATTAATAAATGTTTGAATGGATAGATGGATTGATGGATGGATGGATATACCCAAACAAGGAAAATTATTTAGGCCCTTTAAAATGTCAAAATTATTACTTTTGCATTGAAATATTTGTAAATGTTTTAATGTTCCTAAAAAAGATTTTATGCCTTTTTTGGAGGGTGATGATGAGGCAATTGGGGTTAAGTGACTTGCCCAGGGTCATGCAGCTATTAAGTATTGAGTGTCTACTGACTTCAGGACCAGTGCTCTATCCATTGCACCACCTGCGGCATTGAAATGTTTGTAACAAATTACTACCTAAGTAAAAACTGGTATCTCTGTCTTTAATGTCCTTTGAAGCTCTTCTCAGGGCTTCAAAGTCTCACAAGTATCTTTCAATAGGTCCTATCTTGCCTATTTTGTTTAGCAAGTCTCAGGTATTAGACATTTGTACAATTCCTTTTTTCAGAGTGAACTTATACTTTTGAAAGGCTCTAAATAGTCTCTCTATATGAGAACTTTCCTGCATATTGGTCATAATGTTTACCATACTAATACAGCTCCTGATCAGTATACTGATCTTTTACATGGGAACTATCATCTAAGAATGATGGGTGGTTTTAGTAAAAAGCCCTAGTTTAGGAATCAAAGGACTTGACTTCAAATTCTGCCTCTAGAGGTCACTTAACACCCATGGAACCCTGTTCAAACCACTAAAATGCATTTTACGCTTCTATAAATGAGAGGTCTTAAGAAATCTTGAAACTCTAAGCATAAGTCTGCTACCCTAGTCCCCACTGCCTTGAAGGCTAAAGTTTTTTATATTTTCATCCATCTCCAACGGATATTGATATTCTTTTTTCATTAGTTAATTTATTTTTATTGTTTTTATTTTCTCCAGTTACATGTAAAATATTTTTTGTTATATATGTACATTCATTTTTTATATTTTTCCATATGTATCATGTTGGGAGAGAAAAAACAGGACAAAAAGAAAAAGCCATGAGAAAAAAAAAAGTGAAAATAGTATACATTGATCTACATACAATCTCCATAGTTCTCTTTCCATCACAAGTCTATTGTAATTGTCTTGGATCACTTCATTGTTGAAAAGAACCAAGTTCATCACAGCTGATTATCACATAATTTTGTTGTTACTGTGTACAATGTCTCTTGGTTCTGCTCACTTCACTCAGCATCATGTGAATCTTTCCAGTTCTTTCTAAAACCAGTCTGTATCATTTTTATAGAACAATAGTAATAATTATGTCTGCTCTTATGGGTCTGTATCCCAAAGAGATCATAAAAAAAGGAAAAGGACCCACATGTGCAAAAATGTTTGTGGCAGCCCTTTTTGCAGTGGTAAGGAACTAGAAATTGAGTGTACATCCATCAATTGGGGAATGGCTAAATAAGATATGGTATATGAATGTTATGGAATATTATTGTTCTATAAGAAAGGATCAGTAGAATAATTTCAGAAAGGTCTGGAGAGACTTATATGATGCTAAGTGAAATGAATAGAACTAAGAGAACATTGTACATAGTAACAACAAAATTATGGGACAACAAATTGTAAATTGTGATGAACTTGGCTCTTTTCAACAATGAAGTGATTTAGGCCAATTTCAATAGACTTATCATGGAGACAGCCATCTGCAATCAGAAGGACTGTGGGGACTGAATGTGGATCACAACATAATATTTTCATCTTTTTGTTGTTTTTTCTTGCTTTTTTTCTTTCTCATTTTTTTTCCTTTTTGATCTGATTTTTTTTGTGCAGCATGATAATTGTGGAAATTTGTATAGAAAATTTGCTTATGTTTAATATATATTGGATTACTTGCTGTCTAGAGCAGGGGGTGGGAGGAAGGGAGAAAAGGTTTGCTGGGATGAGTGTTGGAAACCATCTTTGCTTGTATTTTGAAAATAAAAAGCTATTATTTTTTAAAAGCTATTTCAAGTACAAACATTCCCTAATACACAGAAGACATCATCTTCTCTGACCCCTTTATAACTATTTAGTCAGTGGGGATTGGGTTCACAGCTTCATTCGCTTCTTATATAGTCTAGTCCCACCAAGTTGAAGTTTGAAGTCCTTTTTGAGTTAAAGTTCTGGGCACCTTGACCCCCATGTTTTTCTTATGAGAAGGCTGCAACATTCAGCCTCAAATCCTTCCTCTGAGATCTCTATGGCTCAACTTTAGGTTTTGTAACTGCTCATAGAATTGAAAAGGACAAACTAAACATACCAGAACAAACCCTTAGATCCATTTCTCAGAGCCACAAGATCTAAAGGTAGAATAAAGGAAGGTAGTCCTTCCCTTCATTCAGCTCAACTCAGCTCATGTTGCCCATGCTGTGGGTAGACAGGGCCTTTATTCTTTCTGGATGAAAATGAAAGAAACTAACCCAATCTGATAGTTTTAAAAACAAAATCTATTCCAATTATACAGACAATGGGAAGATGCTATTTTCTTTTTTAAAATATTTAATTTTTTTCAAATACATGTAAAAATAGTTTTCATCATTCACCTTTACAAAATCTTGTGTTCCAATTTTTTTCTACCTCTTTCCCTCCCTCCTCCCTCCCCAAGATAGCAAGCAATCTGATATAGGCTAAACAAATGCAATAGGAAGATGTTACTTTCACCTACACAAAAGAGTAATGCAGAATATCTTCTCCCAGCAACAAGTTCCTGGTACCTCCCATACAGAGGCTTCCATTTTAAGTGATCTGAACATGTTACAGAGAAAAGAAAAAAAAAAGAAAGAAAAAAAAACTGATCCTATGTTTCTACTGTTAATAATTATTTCCTTCATTTTCTCATCATTCTCCTCCCATTAACAGCTACTACCTTACATCATCTCTGCTCCCTCCCTCTATTCTTTCCCTCAATACTCACACATTAATGTATCCAAAGTTTTTCTAGGGTAGAATATGCAGTGGCAGCTCTGGAGGGAAGAAAGGGAATAAGGCAATATACATAAACACAGATCCTTACTTTTTTTCCCTTCAACTTTCCACTCGTTGTTTTAACTGACTCTGTACTTTCCCCAAGATAGCAAGTTTTTTAATTCATTAATCATCTTGAAGTCATGTAGGTAGGTAAGAGTCAGGCATTGAACTGGATCTCCAGGAGTGAGTGTTCCCTTCATCTTTTTCTGAGATTTTTGGCAGACTACTGCCACTGTTATTTTCCGGGCAGATGGAAGGTGGCTATGGAGAGTGCTTAAAAATTGAAAGTCAATGAATACCATCTGAGACATATTCCACCAATTCTTGCTCCTATGAAGGAAATAATCCCTATTAATTGCTAGAGTTCAAGTTTCTCCTTTCCATAAGGGGCAAAAAAAAAAAAACCTTAAAAACAAAAGAAGTCAATTTCTTCTGCTCAAAAATTAGTAGCAATAAGACTGTCTCCTCCTCTTTATCAATTTTCCTTTCATTGTTATAATTTTATTTATTCTATAGTATAATACACAACCTAACTCCCACCCCTAGCCAAGTTAGGCTAACTTTTTCCTCAAAAAGTTCTAAGGTATTAGGACCATTCTTATGACTTGGTTGATTTAAGGGACTGAGGGCTCCACTGTTTGACATTACAGACACTTCTCACTTTGTAAATGGACCATTCTGTAGATCTCTATCTCAACTGAGAATTGCTTTCTATTGGAGGAGGAAGGGAAAAATCTGGTAACTATTGGTCCTTTTGTGTGTCAAATGCTGTCTGAGGTAGAAATTTGAGGAAGCTTTGGATCTCAGGAAAGTGGTGGAAGAGGGAGGGATAGGGGGTGAAGAAAAAGAAATTGAGACAGAGACTCACAGGAAGAAGGGGCAGAGAGAGAGGGGGAAAAAAAGGGAAAGAAGGAGAGAGGAACAAACAGAGAGAGAAGCACAGTGCCTCTGAGGCGTGGGACAGGGAAGAGCAGACCCTGAATCCATATAAAAGTCACAAATGTTGTGGAAGTATATTTAAAAAGTACTAAATCATATAATCTTCCATAAGTATGAGAGTTTAAAAGATAGTGAGATTATTAATGTAGTAGGGGTAAGGATATGCTGGACCTAGCTCAGACTGACTCAAGAAAAGCAATTATTAAAATTTCAGTGTAAGCAGATCCTGGCAAACTACAAATCAGTGTTTGGTTTATTGTTTTATTGTCTAGATTTATAATCCTGGTGCAGAAAATACTAATGATGTAGGTTAAATTTATTGTCATATGTATACATATACATATATATATGTTTGCCTATTCTTTTATTTTAATATAAAATATTTTATTTTCCCCAGTTATATATTAAAACAATTTTTTCCATTTCTTTTTTTTTCCCCCTGAGGCTGGGGTTAAGTGACTTGCCCAGGGTCACACAGCTAGGAAGTGTTAAGTGTCTGAGACCAGATTTGAACTTGGGTCCTCCTGAATTCAAGGTTGGTGCTCTATCCACTGAGCCACCTAGCTGCCCCAAAACAAATTTTTTTAACATTTAAAAAAGTTTTGACTCCTTCCTTCCCTTTCTCCTCTCCCAGAGACAGTAATCAAGCAATCAGATATTGGCTATATATGTGCAATCATGTTAAACATTTCCATATTAGTTATTAGTACAAGAAGACTCAAATTAAAAAAAAAAATGAAAGAAAGTGAAAAATAGCTTGATTCAACATATATTCAGACAATTTTAAAAATTCTTTTTCTGGAAGGGGATGGTATGCTTCATCATTAGTTCTTTGAGTTTTTCTTGGATCATTGTATTGCTAAGAAAAGCTAAGTCATTCACAATTCATCATGCAATATTACTGTTACTGTGTACAACTTTCTTCTAGTTCTGCTCACTTCCACTTTGCATCAGTTTCTATAAATCTTTCTAGGTTTTTTTAAATCATCTTGCTTTTCATTCCTCATAACACAATAATAAATTCATATACCACACTTATTTAGCCAATTCCCCAATTCAATTTCCAATTCTTAATCACCAAAAAAAAAGGGCTTCTAATAAACATTTTTGTACAAAAAAGTCCTTTCCCCTTATATGCAAATTAATTTTTTAAAAGATGACATCCTAAGCCCCTACTTTTTTTTTTTTTCCCAGAGAGCCAGTTGTTAAACATTTCCTTATGGAAAGATACAAACTAACTGCTCCTGGGAGAAACTGCAATGACTAACATATCTGGTAATTCTGTAACTAGTTCTTGATATCACATGATCGAAAGAAAGAAGCCTTTTTCAATTAAATGTATTTCTGGAGTTTTTAGCGTCTTCAGAAAGGCCTGGATCAATTTTTGGTCAGCTCTTTTTTTCACTTCATTGTCTTCAGATGTGCTCTGGTGGTATGATAGCATCTAGTGAGATATTGTAAGAGGAAAGGCCTCAGGGCCTTCCTACCCTCACCACATGGCTCTCAAGAAATGGAGTCCTTTTGGCCTGTTCATTAGTAATTTTTTCCATTCTAGATGCAAGGAAGAATGTTTCAGTACTGGGTCTTTAACATGAGTTATAGAAAGCCAGGAGACAGAATTTAAGCTAGATATTACAGCTAAGTCAGCATTGATTGACTGCTCCTGAGGAGCAAGGAGAGAACTTTGGGAATAACTTTCAGCATTCCAGCCATGCAAAGGACTTGTCTGGCCTTTAGACATAGACTTGGTGGGATTAGTTCTTTGTGTAAAATAAACTAAGTTTTTAGTCTTTCCTAGAAACCTAGATGGTGCAGGGGAGAGTATACCCTAATGGTACTGTAAAATAAGTATGTGCAAGTTCTTGCTATATCTTGGAGGTAAATATCACTTTGTGAAAGCTATTGAAGTACTAGTTACTGGTCCCCCAAAATGGGGTGAACATAGCTAGTTGGGGCTCAAGTAGCAGAGAAGACACACTTTTAAGGCCCTTAGGTTCTAGAAAATGTAATAAACTTGTTGCTGAAATAGTGGGGTCAAAGCACATATGTTGCATTACTATAAATTGACCCTTAGGCCTAGTAGAGATAAACCCTTTAGACAAAAATGAGCCAAGATCTGAGGGAAAAAAGATGTTTTACTGAATAGACTTTATACATATTTCCCCTGTGGACTCTTTATCATGTTTACATGTGGGACTCTCCTTTTTAATCTGTTTTTGGGGCAACAGTCTTCTGATGAAATGCTATTTCCCCCTTTCTTCCTTTTTATATTCTTTGCATGTGATTTCTTCCTGATATTCCCATTCTATGACCTTGAGATACTTGAAACATGAGGGTCTTCCCCTCCCTGATCTTCCTAGATTGGATTTTTTTTTTTTTTTTTTTTGACTAGTAAAAGAGACCATTCTTTATCTCAATTCTTACCTATTGCTAATCACTGAATGAGATTTGCCTAGCCATACCTGTTAAAGATCCTAGCTTAAAAAGGCCAAGGTCTCCCCCTGCATCCAGGGCAATCTCCAGTCATCCTGATCTATATCTGGCCACTGGACCCAGATGACCGTAGAGGAGAAAATGAAGCAGGAGACCTTGCACAGCCCTCCCTCAAGTAAATCTAATTCACTTGCATATCATGGCGTCATCTCCCTGATATCATATGGTTATCTTCAAGAACAAAGGAAAAACAGCAACATCCTCCACAGAAATTCTTCCCAATGACAAAAAGGATAAATGCAAAAGCAAAGTAATATCCCACAACAACATGGTATACTAGAAAGAACTTTGGCTTGGTGTCAGAAGATCTGGGTTTTTTAATCCTACTTCTGATAACACCTATTTCTAATGAACTTGAGTAAAGTCACCACTTGGGAAGTTTCTTTGTCTGAAAATAAGGTAGTTTGACTATAGAGAGATCCTAGAATTTTCAATACAACAGGAACTTCTATCTTCCTTTCTTTTAAGTGGTAGCATTGCTACTTTTCAAAATATTAAAATCCATTTAAATATAATTTTATCTTGATTAATGCAAGGCAAAAAAGAGAATTTGTTCCCAAAGGTACATTGTCACAATCTACCTCTGTCACATTTCTTCCCCCACCCCCATCCAACAAGTCCTAGTTCCACAAGCCGGCTATGGACTTGGACATGCAGCAAGCTGTCCACATATAGTAAGTGATAATACATCCCAATTTGAGATCTCAAATCTAAACAGTACTGTATAGAGATTTTTTTTCTTTTTAAAAATTTATTCATTTTAAACTTAAATTCAAAATAGGAAAAGAAAAAAAGAAACATTGCCATGTGTACAGCAGAACATAAGAGAGGATTCAAAATATAAACCAACACATTTTCAGTTCAAGAAATCTTATATGATAAACATTACGCAATAAGTTCAGAGCTTTTCTTCTTTTCTTTGCTTCCTTATAGGTTTTCTTTTGTTCTCTGCTGGTATTTTTAACTTTATTTTTTTCCGTCCCTATCTCTACCCCCTAAGAAATCTAGAATTAAATGTATTTTGTACACACACACACACACACACACACACACACACACACACACACACCACATACACATATACACATATACACACACATATATATTTTAGTTTTAGACAAAGCTGATGTGTAATAGGACATTGCCAGTCACTTGTGGGACAAGGCAGAGTAGTCTGAATTACTGAATGCAGGATATTTTTCTGAGTTGCCTAATAAAGAATAAAAACTGAAGGGAAAAGACTCAGGACATTTAATTCCAACTGTGCTCACCCCAACAAGTGGCTGAGGAGGAAAGCAATGCCCAAATCTGAGTCAGTTGAATCTTTGTATGCATACTAGGTGCTAAAGGTATACCAATCAAATGAGTTTGCACCAGCTCACAAATTTTTTTAAAGTTACAAACCATACCAAAAGATGATTTTTTTCTTTTTTTGATAATGGTAATAATAGATACAATATTTTAAAGAATTTAATTAATTTGATTTTTAAAAATTTGCTGTCACTATTTTACTATAAAATTAAGTAAATATATGAGAAATTTATCAAATTAAAAATTGAGTTATAAGAGATTCAAGAAAGATCAATGTAGAAATATTTACATCAACACTGATTCATTTTTCACCATTAACATAATGAAATAAGTTCCTTTCTATTATACTTTTAGGTGATATTTTAACATCCCTTTTTGGAGACTAAGAAGAGGGCCTTATTTTTTTTAACCCTACCCTTATTCTGCAACCAAAAAGACCAATATGGCAAATTTGTTTTTATTAATATAAACCAGAATTTTGCAAACCCAAGATTTGCCATGCAAATGGGTCTCTAAAACTCCCCATAGGGTCAATTAGAAACAAAAGGGACAGCGCTTGCGACTGTTTCATAGTCTTAATTACAAGATTTTCCTGACTGAATCTTGATAGATCTGAAAGTTTAGAAGGATGGTAGAAACATCATATTTATTCCAATGATGTTATTTAGGAGAGAAATTTCTGGTTCTAAATGATGTTTAGGGTTTAGCACCAAATGTTGGAGTTTGGTCATGTGAGGAATTCACATTCTCTTTGGCAAAAGATAGGTTTATTTAGGAGAAGAGAGTACAGGCAAAATGAAGAGAGTTGAGAGAGTATATAGTGAGCAAGGAAAGGGGTCTTAACAGTTAACAATGGAAAAAAACAACTTTCCTAATGGAACTCACAATTAACCAGGAGAAAGGAGATACTCCATGATTTGGGAGAATACATAGATTGGCAGACTAAATTACAAAAGAAATTTAGTACCCTAAATGAGTAAATTAGCTATAAGAATGAGAAAAACATCATGAGGAATGGGGGGGGGGGGAATCAGAAAAGAGATACCATGAGGCATGGTGGAGGGATGAATATCTTTGATGTTACTCATAACAGTTCATTTCCCATCACTGTGCCTTTGCCCTGGCTGTACTTAGTTTCTAGAATGAACTCTTTTCTTCCTTTTAAAGGTTTTAAAATTTATTTCATTAAATATTGCCCAATTACATGTAAAATAATTTTTTAAATTCTTTTTTAAAAATTGAGTTCCACAGACATGGTACTGATACCTAAACCAGGTAGGTTGAAAACAGAGAAAGAAAATTATAGACCAATCTCCCTAATGAATATTGATGCTAAAATCTTAAATAAGATATTAGCAAAAAAGACTACATCATCCATGTACATGGATAATACACTATGATCAAGTAGGATTTATACCAGGAATGCAGGGATGGCTCAATGTTAGGAAAACTATTAGTATAATTGACCATATTAATAACCAAATTAACAAAAACCATATGATCATCTCAATAGATGCAGAAAAAGCATTTGATAATATCCAACATCCATTCCTATTAAAAACACTTGAGAGTATAGGAATAAATGGACTTTTCCTCAAAATAATCAGTAGTATCCATTTAAAACCATCAGTAAGCATCATATGTAATGGAGATAAACTGGAACCATTCTCAATAAGATCAGGAGTGAAACAAGATTGCCCACTATCACCATTACTATTCAATATTGTTTTAGAAATGCTAGCTTTGGCAATGAGAGTTGAGAAAGAAATTAAAGGAATCAGAGTAGGTAATGAGGAAACCAAATTATCACTCTTTAGAGAACCCCTGAGATTCTACTAAAAAGCTATTAGGAATAATCCATACCTTTAGCAAAGTTGCAGGATAGAAAATAAGCCCACATAAGTCATCAGCATTCTTATATATCACTAACAAAATCCAATAGTTAGAATTACAAAGAGAAATTCCATTTAAAGTAACTACTGATAATGTAAAATATTTAGGAATCTATCTGCCATGGGAAAATCAGAAACTATATGAGAAAATTACAAAACACTTTCCACATAAATAAAGTCAGATCTAACCAATTGGAAAAATATTAAATGCTCTTGGATTGGGCGAGCAAATATAATAAAGATGACAATACTACCTAAACTAATCTATTTATTTAGTGCTATATCAGACTCCCAAAAAAACTATTTTAATGACCTAGAAAAAATAACAACAAAGGAATTAATAAACAAGATCAAATGAAGGTGGCCTAACTATACTAGATGTAAAATTATATTATAAAACAGTGGTTACCAAAACCATTTGGTATTAGCTAAGAAATAAGAGTAGTTGATCAGTGGAATAGGTTAGATTCAAAGGACAAAACAGCAAATAACTTTAATAATCTAGTGTTTGACAAACCAAAGGCCCCAGCTTTTGGGGTAAGAACTCACTGTTTGACAAAAATTGCTGGGAAAATTGGAAATTAGTATGACAGAAACTAGGCATTAACCCACACTTAACACCATACACCAAGATAAGGTCAAAATGACTTAGACATAAAGAATGAGATTATAAATAAATTAGAACATAGGATAGTTTACCTCTCAGACCTGTGGAAGAGGAAGGAATTTATGACTAAAGAAGAACTAGAAATCATTATTGATCACAAAATAGAAAATTTTGATTATATCAAATTGAAAAGTTTTTGTACAAACAAAACTAATGCAGAGAAGATTAGAAGGGAAGCAATAAACTGGGAAAACATTTTTATAGTCAAAGATTCTGATAAAGGCCTCATTTCCAAAATATATAGAGAATTGACTCTAATTTATAAGACATCAAGCCATTCTCCAATTGATAAATGGTCAAATGGCCAAATGATAAAATGAGACAATGCTCAGATGAAGAAATTGAAACAATTTCTAGCCATATGAAAAGATGCTCCAAGTCATTATTAATCAGAGAAATACAAATTAAGACAACTCTGAGATACCACTACACACCTGTCAGATTGGCTAGAATGACAGGGAAAGATAATGCATAATGTTGGAGGGGATATGGGAAAACTGGGACATACATTGTTGGTGGAATTGTGAATACATCCAGCCATTCTGGAGAATGATTTGGAGCTATGCTCAAAAAGTTACCAAACTGTGCATACCCTTTGATCCAGCAGTGTTACTTTGGGCTTATATCCCAAATAAATTTTAAAGAAGGGCAAGGGACCTGTACATACAAGAATGTTTGTAGCAGCCCTCTTTGTAGTGGCCAGAAACTAGAAACTGAGTGGATGCCCATCAATTGAAGAATGGCTGAATAAATTGTGGTATATGAATATTATGGAATATTATTGTTCTATAAGAAATGACCAGCAGGATGATTTCAGAAAGGCCTGGAAAGACTTACATGAACTGATGCTGAGTGAAATGAGCAGGACCAGAACATCATTATATACTTCAACAACAATACTATATGATCATCAGTTCTTATGGATGTGGCCCTCTTCAACAACAAAAAGAACCAAATCAGTTCAAATAGAGCAGTAATTAATTGAACCAGCTACACCCAGTGAAAGAACTCTGGGAGATGACTATGAACCACCTCATAGAATTCCCAATCCCTCTATTTTTGTCCACCTGCATTTTTTATTTCCTTCACAGGCTAATTGTATACTATTTCAAAGTCCAATTCTTTTTATACAGCAAAATATGTTAAAGTATAAGATAAATACAATATATGTATACATGTCCATGCAGCTATTTTGCTGGGAAGGGGTGGGGGGAAAGGGGAAAAGTTGGAACAAAAGGTTTTGTAATTGTCAATGCTGAAAAATTACCTATTCATATATTTTGTAAATAAAAAGCTGTAATAATAAAAAAATTGAGTTCCAAATTTGCTCCCTCTTTCCCTTATTCTACCCTTTGAGAAGGCATGCAATATGATATATCAAATATTCATGTGAAGTTATATAAAACATATTTGCACATGAACCATGTGATGCACTCCTTTCTAACTTTGGACTTGTTTCCTAGTGAGACTCAGCTCAGCTCTTCTTCATTTTTAATAGTATTTTATTTTTCCAGATACATGCAAAGATAGTTTCCAATATTTGCCATTGCAAAACCTTATGTTTCCAAATTTTCTCCTTTTCTCCCCCCTTCCTTCCCTCCTTCCCTTCTTTCTAAGATAGCAAGCAGTCTAATACAGATTAGACTTAATCTAAAAATAAAATAAAATTTTAAAAAATTCTTCTAAATATATTTCCATATTCATTGCGCTGCACAAGAATAATCAGATAAAGAGGGGAAGAAATACAAGAAAGCAAACAAACAACAAGGTGAAAATATTATGCTTTGCTTCGCATTCAGTCTTCATAGTTCTCTCTCTGTTTGTGAATGACACTTTCCATCACAAGTCTATTGGAATTATCTTGGATCACATCATTGTTAAAAAGAACCAAGACATTCACAGTTAATTATCATATAAATCTTGTCCTTATTATATGCAATGTTCTTTTGGCTCACTTTACTTAGCATCAGTTCATGTAAATCTTTCTGGTTTTTCTGAAATCAGCCTGCCCATTATTTCTTACAAAACAATAACATTACATTACATTCATAAACCATATTCAGCCATTACCCAACTGATGGGCTTCCACTCAATTTTTAGTTCCTTGCCTCTATAAAAAGGCTACTATAAAAAAAAATTTTTTTGCACATATGAGTCCTTTTCCTTCTTTTATGATGTCTTTGGGATATAGATCCAGTAGCTGGATCAAAAAGTATGCACAGTTTGATAGCCCTTTGAACATAGTTCCAAATTTCCCATATCCCCTCCAACATTAATCATTATCTTTTTCTGTCATCTTAGGTAAGCGGAAATATGTGAAGTGATACTTCAGAGTTTTCTTAATTTGCATTTCTCTAAACAATAGTGATTTAGAGGATTTTTTTTCATATGACTAGAAATGGCTTTAATTTCTACCTGAAAATTATCTATTTATATTCTTTAGTCATTTATCAATTAGGGAATGGCTTATATTCGTATAAATTTGAGTTATTCTTTATACATTTTAGAAATGAGGCCTTTATCAGAAGAACTGGCTATAAAATTATTTCCCTAGATTCCTGCTTCCCTTCTAATCTTGGTTGCATTAATTTTGTTTGTGTAAAACCGTTTAAATTTTATGTAATCTAAATTATCCATTGTGCATTTCATAATGGTCTCTATTTCTTTGACCATAAATTCCTCTCTTCTCCTCATATCTGAGAAATAGGACATTTCTTGTTCTCTTAATTTGTCAAACACTATCTTTTATGCAAAGTCTTTTTTTTTTCAAGCTCCCTCCTGAAATGGCCTATTATGTATTTGGAATATAATATGTATATACTCAAATAACCACAAGGTGGTGCTGTCATGCTGGTTTTGTGAGGGAACCTGACCGTAAGCAATACTGGCTTTCTCCCTTTTTTTAAAGCCTCAACCTGCTCCAGGGTGTGGCTTGCTACAAAGCAATTTGAACTTGGCTTAATCAGTAGCCTAAGAGTAAGTGGTCCCAAATCAACTCTGCTTTTTTATCATCTACTATACTCTTATAATTTAGTTTTCATTTTTTATTCTATTGAAATTACTCTATCCAAGGTCATTAACCTTTTTTTTTTTTTTATGTAGAACCCCTTCTGGGACCATTTTTCCAATTTACACTTGGGTTTTTAAGTTGGTTCGCCCAAGAAATAACCCCATCTAATTTTGAGGTTCTAGGATTAATCTTGTAGGGTTTTATGGATAATATACATGCACTACACATTTCTAGCACTATAGCTCAGTAGTCCCCACTGGTATGCTTCCAATAACAGCCAATTGACTTGATTAGCCTTTAGTCAGTCAATAATCATTTATTAAGCATCTACTATTGCCAGGTACTGTGCCAAATACTGGGAATGCAGTGAAAGACAAAAGACAATTCCTTCTTTCAAGATGAAATAGCAGGAAAGCAAAGTACAAACAAGCTATAAATATAGTAAACTGGAAATAATCAACAGAAGAAAGGCACTGGAACAAGGGATTGGGTAAAATTAACAAAATTTAGCAATAGATTGTAGGGAAGATGGTGGTGAGAGATTAAGTAATCAAGGATGATGACAAGGTTGAAAGCCTGGCTGCCAAACTAGACATGGACCGACACTTAACACCACATACTAAGATAAGATCAAAATGGGTCCATGATTTAGGCATAAAGAATGAGATCATAAATAAATTAGAGGAATATGGGATAGTTTACTTCTCAGACTTGGGGAGGAGGAAGGAATTTGTGACCAAAGGAGAACTAGAGATCATTATTGATCACAAAACAGAAAATTTTGATTACATCAAATTAAAAAGCTTTTGTACTAACAAAACTAATGCAAACAAGATTAGAAGGGAAGTAACAAATTGGGAAAACATTTTACAGTTAAAAGTTCTGATAAGGCCTCGTCTCCAAAATATACAGAGAATTGACTCTAGTTTATAAGAAATCAAGCCATTCTCCAATTGATAAATGGTCAAAGGATAGAACAGACAATTTTCAGATGATGAAATTGAAACTATTTCCACTCATATGAAAGAGTGTTCCAAATCACTATTGATCAGAGAAATGCAAATTAAGACAACTCTGAGATATCACTACACACCAAATTAGATTGGCTAAGATGACAGGAACAAATAATGATGAATGTTGGAGGGGATGTGGGAAAACTGGGACACTGGTGCATTGTTGGTGGAGTTGTGAAAGAATCCAACCATTCTGGAGAGCAATCTGGAATTATGCCCAAAAAGTTATCAAAATGTGCATACCCTTTGATCCAGTAATGCTACTACTGGGCTTACATCCCAAGGAAATACTAAAGAAGGGAAAGGGACCTATATGTGCCAAAATGTTTGTGGCAGCCCTTTTTGTAGTGTCTAGAAACCGGAAAATGAATGGATGTCCATCAAATGGAGAATGGTTGAATAAATTATGGTATATGAATGTTATGGAATATTATTGTTCTGTAAGAAATGACCAGCAGGATGAATACAGAAGGGTTTGGAGAGATTTACATGAACTGATGCTGAGTGAAATGAGTAGAACCAGGAGATCATTATACACTTCAACAACAATACTATATGAGGATGTATTCTGATGGAAGTGGATAGAGAAGAGCTAATCCAATTCCAATTGATCAATGATGGACAGAATCAGCTAGACCCAGAGACACTGGGAAATGAGTGTAAACTGTTTGTATTTTTGTTTTTCTTCCCAGGTTATTTTTACCTTCTAAATCCAATTCTTCCTTTGCAGCAACAATAACAAAAAAAATTCAGTTCTGCACACATTTATTGTATCTAGGATATACTATAACATATTTAATATGTATGGGAATGCCTGCCATCTAGGGGAGGGGGTAGAGGGAAGGAGGGGAAAATCCGGAACAGAAGGGAGTGCAAGGGATAATCTTGTAAAAAAAATTACCTATGCATATGTACTGTCAAAAAATATTATAATTATAAAATTAAGAATTAAAAAAAAGAAAACCTGGCTGCCTGAGAGGATGGTGGTATTCTCAACAATAATAAAGAAATTTGAAAGAGTAGAAGGCTTGAAGGAGGAAGGGGAAATAATGAACATATTGAATTTAGATGTCCTAAGAATATCAGGTTTGAGATGTTCAAAAGGCAGTTGTAAATGTAGGAGAGGTAAATTAAGTGGGAGGGAAATTGTTCCCTTTACTGAAGCTGTGTTCCCTTTACTGAAATTGTATTTCCTTTTGATCCGTGATCCTTTTTGGAATCTCAGCCCCTTCTGGGGAAGGCATATAAATAGATGACTACAGGGTGGTATGCAATTTCTGGTGTAGGAAGTCCTTTCTCCTTTTGGAGACAGTATTCACACGGCTCCCTTTGGTTGCAACTCTGCTGGGCAAACTGTTTACCTGTGCTTATTGGTTATCAAACCAATCCATCAGTGAGTGAGAGAGATATCTATCACAAGCCTGTGAAGATTTTCTTTAGTAAAATGGGCAGGGTAGAAGTAGAGTAGCACGATGGATAAAAAACATTGGCCCTAGAAGCAGGAGGACCTGAGTTTAAATCCAACTTCAGATACTTAACCCTTACTGGCTGTATGACCTTGGGCAAGTCCTTTAATATTAATTGCCCCCCAAAAATGTGTTCAAATGGCCATGAAGGTGGCAGAAGTAGGTTCTGTAGAAATCTCAGAGCTTTATCAGGCATTGAAAATGCCAAGATCATCCACTGCGTCATAAGGTATCACCGATCATCTTGATTTTTGTCTTGCAATTAAATTTTGATATTCTGGTAGAGAGAATGAAGCCAACAACTTTGTGCAATTCTGTCTCATTTAAATCCAATTTATATGTGAGTCAAAAGATATCAACCATGTTATCTTGCCATTTTTTCCTATCTCAAAATCCTATGGTCATGGGAAAAAGTTGAAGCAGCAGGTATAGTTACACTGGGAGCTATAATCATAATCCTGCA
Organism: Sminthopsis crassicaudata; assembly: GCF_048593235.1. NCBI lineage: Eukaryota > Metazoa > Chordata > Mammalia > Dasyuromorphia > Dasyuridae > Sminthopsis > Sminthopsis crassicaudata. The sequence goes on along the minus strand of NC_133620.1, from coordinate 312,407,419 downwards.
CACAGGTGGCTGAGGCCATAGCATCATATTTTTTGGCGAACTGAAGCATCAGGGGAAAGATACCTTAAAAATTGTCTGTTTCATCTAATGTAACTCAGGCTTGCTTACTGAAGCAGATAGGATCCTACCCTATGTTGAAACACACACAAAAAGGGTTCAAAAGCTTTTGTGAAAATGATTCCCCTCATTATTGACACATGGCATGTGAGCACACTTATGGACAACACAAAATCCAATAGACCAGAAAGAGAACTCAGCAGATATTACATCCAAGTAGCAGTCCTGAGTGTAACAAAACTGGCAAGTAACAAAACTGGCCAGCTTACTGAGGGTGAAACAGTTTATACGTTTTTTGGAACTGGTCTCCATGATGAGTATATTTCACAATCAAATCTAATCTAATTTTAAAAACTTGTCTCCCTCAGTCATTGTCAGCAAGATTTTTGCCAGAGTCCTCCTTAATAGGCTGATCCTTCACTTGGAAGATAGTCATCTATATGAGAGTCAGTGTGATTTCAGAAAGGGCCAAGAAACGGTTGATATGTTATTTGCTTCCTGACAATTCTTGAAAAAATTCCAGAAGCAGTACAGGGGTCTCTATATAACAGTATATACGTATATTATATGTATGTGTGTGTGTGTGTGTGTGTGTGTGTGTGTATAAGATATACAGTATATATGCAGTATAGAGGTCTATATTTGTCAATATGACCAAGGCCTTTGATATTAGTAGTAAGAGACATGGGAAGATCATATGAAATTTGTTTGCCTAAAGAAGTTCATTGATAATGTACACCAATTTTACAATAGCATATTTGCACTGGTTTTGGATAATGGACAATGTTTTCATGCTTTGCCAGTCACCAATGAAATGAAATAAGGTTATGTGCTTCCTTTCATAATTTCAGTGATGTTGTCAGATATTTTCAGTGAGAATATAAATGGCATCAAGGTTAGCTACCACATTGCTTGAACTTGAAAAGGCTACAAGCCAAGACCAATGTGAAGGGAGAGTTGGTGCACAACATTTTGTTTATAAATGATTTTTCACTCAATGCAGCCTCTGAAGCTGAGATACAACAAAGTACGGATCAGTTCTCTGGTGCTTGTTCTAATTTTGGTCTGACAACTTATACTAAGTAAGCACAGGTTCTCCACCAGCTGGTACTGCACTATATATATATGGAACCTTTAATTATAGCATATGGAGAAATTTTGATCACTGTGAATAAGTTCACTTTTCTTGTCAATAGTTGAAAATGAGGTTGACGCCTGCATTGCCAGAACTAGTTCGTTATTTAGGAAACTTCAAAGGAAAGTGTAGGAGAGAAGAGGCTATCTACAAAACTGAAGGTCTACAGATCCCTGGAGCCTATGAAATCTAAACAGTATACCAATGCCAAGCCAGGAAATTGAATCACTTCCATTTGAATTGTCTTAGGAAGATTCTGAAGATCACCTGATAAGTTAAAGTATTGGACATTAAGGTCCTTTCTCAAAGTGAACTGCCAAGCTTTCAAACTCTACTGTAGAAAGTACAATTCCAATGGGCTGGCCCCACAGCTAGAAGACTAATTCATACTTACCTAAAAGACTATTTTATGGAGAATCCACATAAAGCAAATGCTCACATGGAGATCAGAAGAAGTAAAACAAGGACACTCTCAAAGTTTCTCTGAAGAACTTTGGAATTGACTGTGAGACATGGGAGATACTGGATCAGACCACCCAGTGTGCACATCCAAGAAGGACTTGTACTTCATGAGCAAAGTAGAATATTAGTAGCCCAAAAGAAATGTGAGGTGTACAAATTTAGTCATCTCTATTCCAAATGTTCATATGGATTATTTGTGCTTGAACTGTGGCAGAACGTCTGAGTTTATGTTGGTCTAATCAATCACAGTCAGACACTGTACATTAACCCTGAGTCTGAAGGACAACAACCAGTCACTTAGGTAACTAGAGAAAAGCTTTTTATGGCTTAAGCCTTAGTACCAATCAAGTTTTAAGGACCAAAAGAATTAGCCTAATTAGCATGTGGCAAGACCTGAGGAAAAGCTAACTCAAACAATATGGCAGTGTTCTAAGAAATATGGTTCCTAGCACAGTATTTCTTACTAAAAGCTATTTTCTCTCCAGGCTATAGCTTCAATTTGCAATGGAATATTCCATTCCTGAACTATTTTACTGCTGGACTGATTTTCTGCTTGACTGGTATAGTGCTAAAATTCTTCCAGCTATTTAAAGCCTTCAGAGGCATGGTTAGCTTGTTTGGGTAATGAATATTGTGGTTCCCTTCTCGATCCAACCAAGGGGGTTTGTACTCTATAAAGGAATCACAGGGATCTCATCTTGCTGACACATTTAAAACCTCTTGTGTATGACTTCCCTGTGACTACATTTTGTGATTGCATTGGTTGAATCTAGGGAAGAAGTATGAAGAGAGAGAAGGAGGGGCAGGGAATCATACACACACATACCACCTTATATTGCTTAATCCAATAGTTTTTTATCTTTTTGCACTCAACTTGGTCTTGCTACAGTATTTGAAACTTTTGGCCACCTTTTTTTTTTTTTGGATATTCTTCTTTATCTGAATTTTTGTGATACTGCTCTGTCATGGTTCCATTTTTCTTTATTGGACTAATCCTTTTCAGACTCTTTGAAAAATCTTCATCCATATTTCACCCTCTATTTATGTATATACTTAAATGATCTATCTTAGGTCCAATTCTCTTCTCTTCCTATACCTTCTCTCTTGATATTCCTCCTCAGCTCCTAGTGTATTCAACTATATGTAAATGACTCTCAGTCCTACATACCCAGTCATTTTATCTTTAAAAATAGTATTTTATTTTTCCAAATACATGTAAAGATAGTTTTTGATATTCATTTTTGTAAGGCTTTGTGTTCTGCTATGCCCAAAGAACTATCAAACTGTATATACCCTTTGATCCAGCAGTGCCTCTACTGGCTCTGTATCCCAAAGAGATCATAAAAAAAAGGAAAAGGATTCATGTATACAAAAATGTTTGTGGCAGCTTGTTTTGTAGGGACAAGAAACTAGAAACTGAATGAATGCCCATCCATTGGAGAATGGCTGAATAAGTTATGGTATATGAATGTTATGGAATATTATTGTTGTATAAGAAACAATCAGCAGGATGATTTCAGAGAGGACTGGAAATACATGAAGTGATGCTAAGTGAAATGAGTACAACCAAGAAAACATTGCACACAGCAACAAGATTATGTGATGATCAACTGTGATGGACTTGGCTCTTTTCAACAAAGAGAGCCATATGCATTCAGAAAGAGGACTGTGGAGACTGAATGTGCATCACAACATAGTATTTTTATTTTTTGTTGTTTTTTGTTTGCTTTTTGTTTCTTGCTCATTTTTTTTCCTTCTTGATTTAATTTTTCCTGTATAGCATGATAATTATAGAACTATATTGTTGGGAGCTGCAATCTCTAAGCTGATTGGCAAAGCCCAGCACTGAGATCAAATGTGTATAGCGCTCATGCAGAAAGAACATTTCCTTCTATGATTCTTATTAGTGACTACTATTTCCTATATTATTTATAATTGGCTTGATTACAGCCCTAAACATTATCTTTAAAAAATCTGGTGAAAAGGGGAATTTGGGCAAGTTAACTAGAAATTATTCCACATGTATATTCTGTCCTAATAAAATTAATCTCTCACTGAGACAAACAATGGATACATTTCATGAAGTGTTCCAAATCCTGGTTGAGGATTACCTAGTTAAAGTACAACAGGGGCTCCAATACCATATAAAGGAATTTATTGAACACCATTGTCTATATAGGAGAGAATCCAAAGATCTAAGCCAGGTGGTGTTTATTAACTTGGGCTTAGAAAATATCAGTTTGCCTAGGAATCAGTAGATGGTTAAAACATGGCTGGAATGGCCTTAAATGCCTATGTACATGGTTCCAAGTCAGGGAAATAGAGGAATCAAACAATTCATAGAATTGACAAAGAAGACATAGTAAACTAATAAAATTCACTGACATTAAAACCTTGTATAACATTTACCTTTCATTATTAGCTTCGCGTAATGTAATCAATAATTAACATTTTACCATAAAAAATTTACTCAAATACGAAATGTCAAATGTAGTAACATATAAAGATCAATAAGTCAGATACATGTCTGAAGAATATGCTGACCTAAAGAAATATATGTGATCATGATATAGTATAAAAATAAAGCCTAAAGGAGCCTGAGAGAAGTGGAAGCATCACTTCCATCAGTTCCCCACTTAACCTACCCCACAACTCCTGTTTTCCTTTGATGCCAACCCTACTCCTCCTGCTCAGCTCCCTGGACCCCCTGCAGAGGCTGCACCTTCGTAATATATATAAAAGAATTGTACATGTTTAACATATATTGTTAATTGCTAAGTAGGGAAGGGGGAAAGGAGAGAGAAAAATTTGGAACAAAAGGTTTTGCAAGGATGAATATTGAAAACTATCTTTGCACATATTTTGAAAACAAAAATCTATTTAAAAAAGACTTTGTGTTCTAAATTTTTCTCCCTCTCTACTTTACCTCCCTTCTCTCCAAGACAGCAAACAATCTGATATAGATTAAACATGTGTACTCTTTTTAAACATATTTCCATATTTATCATGTTGTATAAGAAAAATCAAACCAAAAGGGGAAAAAATGATGAAAAAGAAAAAACAAACAACAGCAAAAAAGCAAAAATACTATGCTTTGATTCACATTCAATCTTCATAGTTTTCTCTCTGAATGTGATTGGCATTCTCCATCCTAAGTCTATTGGAATTACTTTGAATCACATCATTGTTGAGAAGAGTCAGCACAATTCATTATCTCTTTTTTTTTTAACTTAGATACTTCTGAGTTTCTGATGTGTATGTCTATATAAGTATATGATTACACTTTTATTCTTACCAGAATGGTAAGAATACCAATCTACTTCAACAGGGACTTCAAGAGGGGCTGCAGAGATATAAATAGAAGTAAGTATACATATATATATATATATATATATATATATATATATATATATATATATATAGAGAGAGAGAGAGAGAGAGAGAGAGAGAGAGAGAGAGAGAGAGAGAGAGAATGTTATCTAAACCTTTGCATAAGTCTGGTGGTGTATCACCTAACATCAAGAGAAAACTTGAATTTGAAAAAATTTATGGGCTAATGTTAACTGTTTGTAGTATACCTGGAAGACCTTCAGTATGGCCTTTAGGAAGTGACTTATTTTCTAATAATCATAACTCTAGAATTATGAGAGGCCTCAGAAACCACCTAGTTCAAGTCCCCATTTCTATTTTATAGATAAGGAAACCAAATCCCCAAAAGTATTAATTTGCCAAACCCATAGAAGAATTCTGGTGCTGGGTGCTATTTAATAATACTTTCCACTATGTCATGTCTCTGGTCTACCAGGATATGTTAGCAATGAAATGTACCTCCAAATAGCTGAATGATTTGAAGCTAACTAAAACTGTTCAATTCACTGTTGAAGGATGTTTGCCAGTGATGACAGTTTAATTGTGGGGAAATTGTTGGTTTGCTCCAATAATATGTTGGTTTGTTCTGATAATATGTATTTAATTGGGTTCAGTTGAATTCTTCTATATGTGGGGGAAACAGTTTAAATTCATGCTAAGAATTTATTTCTCTAACAAACCCCTCAGGAAGAGCTCAAACTATCATCAAGTGTGTTCCAGTTTGGGCAGAATTACACAACCCCTCAAGAGATCTGAAAGAGAGGAGAGGGTGTATGTGGGAGCAGAGTTCAAAGGAGAGAGCAAAGGAGGCAGTCCCAGCATAGAGGGAAGGAAGATGATAATAACAGAACAGGAAGACAGCAGAGATGGGATGACAAATATTTATCCTTTGTATTTTGAGCTCCCAATTATTAGGAAATGCATTTTTTTTGTATATCAAAAATTATTCCCTACATTGAATGTATAGATATCCCTCAAAAGGACTAGACATCTTTCTCATCTTTTTCTTCCCTCCCTTCTCCAAGGGAGACTTTAATTTCTGCCAGGAGGAGAAGTAAGAAGTGGGAATTGGAGGCTACTCTCGTTTTCCTCAGAGAAAGAGGCAGTGGGCTAGAGTTATATTTTTTTGCTATCTTAAATGTTATTGGTCTAGGAGATGTGAATTTTAGACTCAAGCCATAATATTCATTGGGGGAAGAAGACCCCAAACTCTATATTCATGGTTTGACCTTTTTCCCATCAAATACCAGTTCCACAGTGAACACATATAGCAAATAGCCTAGAAATGCATTTATCCAAGTAGTAAGACAGAAATCAGAAAAAGTATACACAGGAAAATAAATACCAGCCCTTACAAAATGAAATAACTCTCTTCTTGGAAGCAAGATAAAGCTCAACCAAAAGAAAGTCAGATCTTACTCAAGGAGTTGTTCCCCAAAGTCTCTAGTGTAAGAAACTGGAGATAGGGGGAAAATGGAGACTGCCAGCTCCTCTCATATTGACTTCAAGTGGGATTAGCATCATCCATTTTATCTCTCCCACACAAAATAGGAGGTACTTGAGAAAGAAATTGAAAAGATTCAATTTACTCAAAGTATATTTAACAGCTCCTCTCACCAACACCACACTGCCCTAGAAATAGATGTAGAACATTGACCTCAACTAATAAGGAGAGAATTCCTTACCAATGTAACTTGGGTTACATGGAGAAAAATGGATCAACCAAACAGTACTTTTGTAGGGGAGCTAAGAGAAATAAACCAAGCATCTCTCTGTCTCTACTCTCCTTCCTTTCCATCCTTGTTTATTATTGAACTTATAATTAGGATTTGGTTCTTTGTTAGGTTTGTAACAAAGGGTTTCTTGTGGGCTTGCAGCATTCTATACCTCCTAATTTTAGCACAGCCACGGATGGAAGAGCTGAATGAACTGGAACCATTTATGGAATGTCAGTATATGCTCCAAATTGGGGAGCAAGACCTTTCCATTATATGTCATCATACTTTTTCAGAAGAAGCCTTACCCATATGGGTAAACACTGTATCTCCTCATCAGGCCCTTTCCTTACACAAGTTCTAAACTGTTCTTTATTCTTTTTCTGTTTCTCTTCCCATAAAATACTTGTGGTCAATGAAGAAGTGTGAATTTTGTGTGTGTATTTTGCTCCTAGTCAGAAAGTACAAATGGGGAATTTTTTTTTGTTCTTTGACCTCACAGAATTCAACTAGCAAGTAAGCAAGTTTAAGATTGATTTTCGATGTTAGTGGCAGCAGTTGCTGAAGGACTTGATAAGCTATATGAGTTTAGTTTATTATACTTTTACAAACTTTGGGTGTTGAATCTAGAGTATGGAGCCTATTGTTGTAATCTAGGTGAGGTTCATTAAGTCCTAAACACCAAAGAGATGAAGAAGGAAGAAAAGGAAGGAGAAAAGAGCTATAGGCCCCATTCTAAGCCCCTGCTAGATCTAAGCCACCCTCCAACTAAAACTTCTTCCCTCAACTGAAGGGAAGGAGAAAGAGACAGAGACAGTACAATAATACTTCCCCTAGACTAATAATTTTTTTAAAGAGTATATAAACATATCTAAATTTTTGTTGTTCTGTCATGCCCAACTTTTTATGACCCTACTTTGGGTTTCCTTGGCAAAGATGCAGGAGTGGTTTGTCATTTCCTTCTCCAGCTCATTTTACAGAAGAGGAAACTGAGGCAAACAGGGTTAAGTGACTTGCCCAGGATCACATAGCAAGTATGTATCTGAAGTCATATTTTAACTCGGGTCTTTTTGACTTCAGGCCTGTCACCTCACTGCCCCAGTTTATTAACACCAGCCAAAAAATCTGGACTCAACAAAGCAAAATAAAACTCTGATTACAAAAAATGTAAATAGAAAGAACCACTCATATAAACTTTAAAAATGAATATTGCAAAATTATAAAGGACAAATATGATTCAAAAGAAGAGATTTGAAAGGAAGTGGGAGATTCCTCTGTGTTGTGGTATGGGAGCCAACCTGCCAGTGGCTGCTGGGGATCCAACTCAAACCAGCAGAATGGATCCCTTCATGTGAGAGGATGATGATTGATGATTGATGATACAAGGAGACTGAGAGGCAATTGTATTGTGTGACCTCTTTCCTCTGCCTCCAATTTATTTCATTCCCAGTCCACAAGAAACACTTTTGTCAGTAAAGGCTACTTTGCAACTCCTTTAGATATTATGATCCACAGCTGTGGAGGCTCTTGGAGAATTGATCTGTCCCTTCACATAGGCATAGTCCTTAACACTCTGGAATGAAGGACATCAATAAGATGATGGTTTTAACTTTGGAGATTCATTCAGCAGAGATAGAAAGGAAGCCAAAAGACCATGATCAGCCATAACAGAGTAAGGATACAATGACACAATCAGCAGAGGAATTCTGAATGAGTCATTCCTTTCCTCCATTCCCTATGAGTTATGGGAATGTAGGCATGGTGGTTTCCCCTTACAGAAGACTAAGCAGGAGAAAGAAGAACAAGAATGATGCTCATCTCAGTGGTTTTAGATAATGTTGTCTTTTACTTTTGATTTTTTTATTTTGTGTATATTCAAATTGCAATGAATGAATTTGAATATATTGAACTCAGAAAAGAGAGAAACTGAGCTCATTACCTCAAAAAATGGAAATAAAGCCAAATGAGTGTAATAACCATGATTTTTATTTACTGAGTCTTTTTATATTATCAATATTTTCCAGTGTCCTTTCCTCTTTCCTTCCCAGAGAGCTGTCACATATGACAAAGAATTAAAAAGAAGGGGACAAAGTTGCCCTAACTATTCAGTTTCTCATTTGTACAAAGAAGTAAGGGCATGATTTCTTAGTCTCTTCTTTGTAGACAAACTTTGAATGAGATAATTTCATAGCATTAAGTTTCAATTATTTTGTAGTGGTTGTTCTATTTACATTGTAGTAGCCATTGTACAATGTATATTGTCTACCTGATTCTGTTGACTTCTCTTTCCTATAAGTTTCTATAAGTCTTTGTTCCTATAAGTTCCTATAAGTCTTTGTCATTCTTCTTTGTTTCCATTCCTAAATGTAGTCAGATTGAAACCCGTTAACTCCCCACTGCTTAAACCATTGGAGGTCAACTGGCTCCTACCTTCTCCAGGTCTTTGGACATTCTCGGCTCTGATTATCTCAATCAGAGAACAACCTCAAGGGTCCCCCACAGAATACCTGACTCACACGAGTATGCAGCAGTAGGTCTTTATTCTATCACTTTACATCATGGAGTTCCCTTCCCCCATCTTCTGCAACCCCCTTTTTATAGTCCCCAGATCACGTGTCTGAAAGTGCATCAGCAAGAGTGAGGAGGCTTTTCCTCGTTACTGAGGTTTACTCAATACCATCAATGCCCTGTTTGTCAGGCTTGGGCAGAATAAGCCTCTGAGCCCTTGAGATCTACCTTTTACTCTAACGGAAACCTTTTAAAGACCTTATTTTAAAAAGGTCAAGGTTTCCCAATGCATCCAGGATATCCATCTCCAGTCATTCCAATCTATATCTTGCTATTGGACAGATGACTATGGAAGAAATAAACCTGGTGACTTTGCACAACCCACCCTCACTGAAATCCAATTTACTTACTCCCTGATGTCAGAATGAAGGACAAACAATATTAATGTGGTAATAATGTGCCACAACTTATGTAGTCATTTCCCTGTTTGAAGTTCTTTTGTAATACAAAAGGGATTGCTATATATGTTTTGGTGATTTTTAAATATTTTCATCTCCTACATATGAACTTGGGAAAGTATAGAGTATAACCAGAGGGAAATGCTTCTATAGTGAAAAAATGAAAGAAGTTGGTTGGTTGCCATAACCACATCAGGCTTTGTGGAAGTAACTCAGGTTGGGTAGACCATCTGAACATTCTGTTACTTTTGTTGTTTAAGGCAAGAAATTATCTTTCCACAGAATGTATGTTAGCACCTCATATGATATCTAACATGGAATTGATGAGGAAGGAGAAGTTCCTAGATCTTTTTGATAGTTGAGCAATTGACAATAGGAAGTGCCACTTATGGAGAAAAATTGCCTGAATTTTCCAACCTAAGCTACTCCCTAAGGCAAGTAGGGAAGAGCACTATCTTGACCTTTTAATCTTAATCTTTATTACCTTTAAGTGGACTTTTATTATAATCCCAGCCAAGGCTGAATTTTTAGCAAATTCTTTGCATTGGCAAAAATCATCATAACTCCAGTTACTATATCCAATCAGAAAGCCAAGTTTATCATGTCAGTCTCTGAGGTTATTATTTTCCTTATAAAAAAACCTACCCATACTTGTGATCCCCTCCCCATATGCCTATTAGGACCCTACTTTCTCTTTAGGTTAGCCCCATCATTAATATAATCTAGTGGTCCTCAAACTTTTAACATAGGGGGCCAGTTCACTGTCCCTCAGACTGTAGGAGAACTGGACTATAGTAAAAACAAAACCTCACACTCTGTCTCTACCCCTCAGCCCATTTGCCATAACCCAGGGGGAGCATAAACCTCCTTAGCGGCCTGCATCTGGCCCGCAAGCTGTAGTTTGAGAATCCCTGGACTATAACCCCACCTTGGGTATCTTCCTCCTGGTTATTGCTAGGGAACTTTCTCTTTCTCCTTGTTAATTATTAAAACCTTTTTTCTTGCTAAAAACCCTTATAGATTTAGCCTGCTTTTAGCAGCAAAATAAAATTTTTGCCCTTTGATTCAGAGAATGTCTGTGCCTATAAATTCTTTTAAGATGACTTATGACACTAGTCTGTAACCCTAATATACCTTTTGGGATGATTCCCCATATCCTATTATTGTTGGGTAACAACATTATTTTGATGGCTTGATATGGGGAGAGTGCACCTTCAAGGAGAATACAAAATCTTCACTTATATTTGATGAGGTTCTAAATGGTATATAGGACTGAGAGAAACTAAAGAAATGATCTCTGAGATAAGCAGGGAGAAGGCACTAATAGAGATCAGTTTATCTTCATGGTCTCACTTCCTGGGGAAGTCATCCAGTCAGAAATTTTAAGTTATAACAAACCTCTGAGACCCACCCTTTGTAGAGGTCTCTAGCAATCTCACCTTGCCATATCCTGTCAGAAGTTCCAAATATGTTCCTTAGGTTACATTTTCCCTATAAAATCTACTAATGGGTCAAATCATGGCTGCTGCCCTCCTTTGGGTCAATCTGCGATGGTACTTTGCCTCATGGTGTTTTTCTTTCCCTTCCCCCATGTCATATGGAATCTCTCCTAATTCCACTATGCTTTCCAACCCCACTTTTCTCCTTAAAGTTAACTCTTTTAGGGTGCTAAGTCCCTTTCAGGATTTAGCTTGCCAGCTAAAGATGTGCCCCAACTTCATGGGGTACTCCCTTTTCATTGGGTAATTGTGAGTTCCAATAAGGAACTTTCATATGTTTTCCCAACTCTATTTCATATTTACCATTCCTGGTGTCTATTGTATCCTATTTTCGCTGTAACCTTTTCCCTAAATAAATCTACCTTTTGCCAAAGAGAATGGCCACTGTGAATTCTTCATATGACTGAACCTCAATTTTTGGTGCCTGCCATCATCTAATGTCTACATCACCCACATCATTTTTATGGTGTCTTCAGCTCTTCATTCTTCATCTGTTATTGAGTTTTGAAATTTTATCTTTTCTATCTCTAACATGTCATTTGAAACCCAGTCTCTCTCTTCATACAGCTACCATCCACCACCATAAAATCTCTTAAGAGTTGTTGAATCATCCCATGTAATTAAAATCAAATCTCTTGGGGGTGGAAGAACAGATGAAGATGAGGAGGGAGTGCTATAAAATTGCTAGCTAAATTAGTGGTGGACAAACTGTGCATACTCTTTGATCCAGCAGTGCTACTTATATCCCAAAGAAATACTAAAGAGGGGAAAAGGACCTGTATGTGCCAAAATGTTTGTGGCAGCCCTTTTTGTAGTGGCAAGAAACTGGAAAATGAATGGATGTCCATCAATTGGAGAATGGTTGGGTAAATTATGGTACATGAATGTTATGGAATATTATTGTTCTGTAAGAAATGACCAACAGGATGAATACAGAGAGGATTGGAGAGATTTACATGAACTGTATGAGGATCTATGAGGATGTATTCTGATGGAAATGGATATCTTCAACAAAGAGAAGATCTAATTCAGTTCCAATTGATGGACAGAATCAGCTACACCCAGAGAAGGAACAATGGGAGATGAGTGTAAACTATTTGCATTTTTGTTTTTCTTCCCTGGTTATTTTTACCTTCTGAATCCAATTCTTCCTGTGCAACAAGAAATTTGGTTCTGCACACATATATTGTACTAGGATATACTACAGCACATTTAACATGTATGGGACTGCCTGCCATCTAGGGGAGGGAGTGGAGGGAAGGAGGGAAAATTCGGAATAGATGTGAATGCAAGGGATAATGTTGTAAAAAAAAATTACAATTATAAAATTAATTTTTAAAATGTGAAAATAAAAATAAATTAGTGATGGAGATGAAGATGGTATACTTTGTCATTTCATTTCCTTTTACAATAACTCTGAATTGAGCAACCCTGAGGAACACGTAGCACCCATCAGCTTTTGATGGATTACAAGGAAATGGACAAAGTCATCATACATTAAAGCTGCTCCTGCCTCAACAATGTCACAGACCAGATAGCACAGGCCCAAGGTGAGGGCTTTTCTCTCTATTCTCATAGCTTCCCCTTAGGGTCAGGATTAATGGAGGAATTTTACTGATGTCTTTTACTGTATAGTTTGTGGAACATGTTAATATCAGACATTTCCTATGCTAAATAACCACATTGGAGCTGTTATACGATTGAAAAGTAGGCCCATTACCAACAAACAAGGACACTGGGACATGAGAGTTTTTCTTGTTCAGATGACCTTTCTGTGCCAGTCAGATAATCTCCCAAGCCAAATGTCCCTCAAATGGTCCCCAGATTAACACCCTCCCATCTTGCTAATTTATGACAAATTGAAAGAGGAATTTATGACCCTTGAAAGAGGAATGATTAGTGGTTTTGAGGATCCAGGCCCCAGGAATACTTTACCTATTAAGAATGGACTGTTTTGAACACAATTCCACCTTCACTTTCCCTGGTTCTTCCTCATTCTCAGATGAGAGTTGACTGAGTCTCAAGGTTTTCTCATCTCAGAGGGGCTGAGAAAATCCTGAATATAGCTCAGGTCTGCCTCAGTCAAATGAATAAAACAAAACTTTTATGAACATTATGTGCAAAGCTCAGTGCTAAACACTAGAGATACTAATAACAAAGCAAAACATTCCATTTTCAAGCTCACATTCTAATTGGGGAAACAAAACATAGAAGATTCATTGGCAAGCCAAATGAAAAATATTCATGGTCCTTGGGGGTATAGTGGCAAAGTAGATGGTTTTGCTTTTTCTTTAATGTCTTCTGATCATTATTACTTTCTGATAGGTTTTCTGGTTGTTTTTTTTTTTTTTTTTTTTTTTTTTTTTTTTTTTTTTTAATTTGGTGACAACACAAAGGACCCTAGTGGCAAGAATTTTCTTTTCAAAAGATGTGACTCTAGTGCCTGCTGGAATAGTTAACCAGACTGCATCTCCAAGAAAGGATTGCTTCCCAGGATAAGGGCTGAAGAATGCCTAGGATTGCCATTACCAAAGTTCTTGGATGCTATTTCCATTGGGATCTAAAGGGATATATAATAGTCAAGGTAGTAGTGATGGCCATGATACATACTGCCTTCTTCACCTAAGCTGTCTTGCTACTTCAGCTGGGTTGGCCAGCCTACCCCATAAGTAGCAATTGGTGAGGATGATTAGTCCCTTCTCCACAGTAGTTGCTTCTTTGAATGATGGCTGTGAAGGATAGCACTATAAATGGTAGATCCCAAAATGGCCATAATTTCCTAAAAGGTCACAAAGCTAATTGATCAATGTCCCACTTAAGGCAACTTCTTGGGCACTGAAGGGCATAACAGGACTCACCCACATAGAACCAAGTCCCTTCCAACTTGATGTAAGTCTCCTAAAGACCACAGTCACCATATTGCTGACTAGACATATTTTTGTATGAAGACAAGAGTGGCTTGGAAACTGAGTGGATGCCCATCAATTGGAGAATGGCTTAATAAATTATGGCATATAAATGTGATGGAATACTATTGTTCTGTAAGAAACGACTAGCACAATGATTTCAGAGAGACTTGGAGAGGCCTACATGAATTGATGCTAAGTGAAATGAGCAGAAACAGAAGATAGTTATATATGGCAACAAGACTATACGATCATCAATTCTGATGGATGTGACTCTCTTCAACAATGAGAGGATTCAAACCAGTTCCACTTGTTCAGTGATGAAGAGAGCCATCTACACCCAGAGAGAGAACCGTGAGAACAGAATGTGGAATACAGCATAGCATTCTCACTCTGTTATTTGCTTGTATTTTATTTTCTTAGTTTTTCTTTTCCTTCCTTCTTGATCTTTTTCTTGTGCAGCAAAATAACTATATAAATATGTATACATATATTGGATTTAACATGCATTTCAATACATTTAACATATATTGGAGTACCTGCCAGGTAGAGGAAGGGGTAGGGGGAAGGAGGGGAAATTTTGCAACAAAAGGCTTTGCAAGGGTCAATGTTAGAAAAATTACCCAGTCATATGCTTTGTAAATAAATTAATTTTAAAAATAAGCTGAATGGCTGAATCTATAGTAACTAAGAGCCACTACATCTTTGTTTCATATCCTTGATAGTTAGGACTAAATAAATCTCCTTTTGTTAACTGTTAAGTGACTTAAATTCCTCCTTTTGTCCTAAAATTGAAATTGAACATAGTGCTGGTGACAAACTGTTTGTTTTCTAATGTGTGATACCAGTTCCACCCACTCACTCATTTTTGTAGTCTTATGTACATACCAACTATGTAAGAAAAAGTATATTTCACTCCTTTCCTCCCTTTTCTTCCAGAGAATATTCTTGTGTAAGGAACATATGGTCAACACAAATCACAACTTTAGTATCTTTTCTCTCACTTGAAATAACATTTGATCAAATGGAATTTTTTTTTTTTAAATCAATCTCATAGAAGAATGATGACAGCTTCTTTAGCATGGACACATGTCTTTCATTAGTGGTCCTGCTGAAATGTTATTACAACATCCAGTTAACATTCTGGAAAATTTGTCATCTCTGTGACTATAAATATATAAACTTTTGCTTGCCTCAGACAACTGACTTGTGTTGGTTCAGTTGCCATTGGGCACAGATTTTAAGTTGACAAGCTTTCAAACTTCAAATATTAGAACACATGTGAATTCCATTTTGGGAAGATAAACCTCACAAACTTCAAAAGGAATCACCTAATTTGAATCTTTAAGAAAGTGTCCATAAGATTGAAATTCCCTCACTTCCCATTGGAGACTTCATTCTAAAGTTGACTTCTACTTTTCAATCTTCAATCTACATTTAGTCATTGCAACTGAATAAATCTGGATGCCAAGCATATCCTCAGTGAAAGTGAACAAGACTCACAAAGCACAAGAAGCTCAACATAGGTGAAGAAAAATTATTGTATTCTGTCCAGTATCCTAAGACACAGGAGACAAATTAGGTAAAAAAATGAAGTATTGAAGGCAAAGCTATGTGGCCAGGAAAGAACAAGAAAACCTTCTGATTTTGTTCCCCTCCCATATAATTGTTCACCCAAGAGCAGTAGCGAACCATCCTCCAAGTACGTGGCTTAAAAATATTGCAGTAATATGCTTGTTCAGGCCTAATAATAATTGGGCCATTTGTAGACCATTCACCAAGTTTTGGACATAAAATTTCTATATCTTATTTGGTGCTATTTCCTTTGAGTATTGCTACTGCAACTACTCCACCCCCTAGTCTGTTATTTGAACATTGTGCCTATTCTGGTAAGGTTGTTTTGTATGTGATGAGATCCTACTAGAGTCAGTTCAGAAGTGCTGCTTTCCAGAGGCTACATGAGCCAAACTCTCATTTTTTGACCATTTATCTCTTAGGAAAAGGCTTGTGAGAGCATCTCTTTCTGTTAACATTTAATGAAGATTTTCCCCCTCAATTTAACAATCAGCAATGAACCTCTTAGCCTAGTATTTATTTTGTACATGCAAAACAGTTTTTTTTAATTCTATGAAGTTAAAATTGTCTAACACCATTTATTTGATTGTTTTCCAGAATAAACATTTCCTTCAATCAATCTTCTTATGGCATTAACTCAATGTCCTATAATCTTTTTTTTGCTCTTTCTTCTTAAAACCCTTCAGCTGAACATATTATGTGGTCTCATCAGGCAGACTATATTAAAATCTAACATTTCAGTATGCAAATATATTCTGTAAGAAATCATAAATTTTAAAATAAATAATAAATAAAATAATAAAATAGAAGTTGTATATATATCCACAAGGATTTTCTAAATAGGTGGGGTAAGTAGGTGAAGAGAAGCCTTGCCCTCCCTTCTAAAGGGAGTCTGATCCCTGATTGTAGAACAGAAAGGTTCATGAGGCCAGCCACTCTTTTCCTATGAGAGGAGATAACAAGCTAGAATCATATGTATTTAACCCTTCCCCCCCTTTCCCTTCCTCTCTTATCCCTTCCCAAACTAAATATTGTTGATGTGGGGGCACAAGTTTTTTTTTTGTTTTAGTTCAGAAGCAGCAAAGTTGCTGTCATTGGTTGATATACCACAGACCTACATGTCTGCCTGTTCACCAAAAGCAAGTTACATAAAAATCAATTGCAAATAGTAACAGAATGAAAACCCATTTATGGAACAAATAATGAAGAAAAATTGGAGAATTCATATAGATAAGAATATATAAGAAAATAGCGAATGAACTCGATGAGAGACAGCAAAGCCAAGAGGCTCTGATCTTATGCTAGAGTGAACTCCCCTGAATTCTCTAGGGAAGCAAGTTAAAATCTGGGATATGCTGGACTAGTTTTTCTTTATATGTCTGCCTTCCAAAGTTTTTTTCTCCCCCCATTGGTCTATCCCTGGATAAAGCAGGAATGAAGAATGTCTTCTCTATAAAGTTCTCCCTGTAATCCTCTCCACTAAATTAGTCTTCATGCCTAAGAGCAGTTGACAAAAATCCTCAAGTTTGAGACCTGAGTTATATCTGTTATACAGGAGTTTTCCCCTCAGATACATGTTTAATTAACAATGCAATAACATCTCTATTTACTTGTGTATCTGACTATATTAAAATGGGAATCAGATAAACCTTCTATTCTGTAATGGTTTCAAAAATATGATTATTTGTTTCATGCAGCAAACTAGTGAATCCTCTTTGCTCACCCTCGGTTAATTTTTTTTTTTTTTTAAGTGGGGTAAGGATCTGGACACTTGATTTCATTCACAGGTGCAGAAGTAGAAACTCCTCCAATGCAGTTCTGCAACTAATAACTACTATGTGTCCATGACCAGTATCTTATAGAAAATAGTTTGAGTTGCTGAAAGGTTAAGTGATACTAAAACAGCTGAGAGGATTGGAATCCAAGTTTTCTTGATTCCAAAACATGCTTTTTATGCAGTCATGCTGCCTCTTTTCATGTCATCACAGTGGCTAAATGTCAAGTTATATACTTTCAAAACGAAAACTGACAATTACAAGCAGCAAAATTCCCATTGGAGATGGTTTGTCCAAAAGGATGAAATATTTCTTTTAAAAGCATCAATTTCTTAATTTTCCTTTGAACCAGCAAGCACTGCTTTTGTATTTCCAAATCCTTAATTGGGAAACTTTGTTTTGTGCCGATATTTCTTGCAGATACAGTGAGATCTGTTTATAAGTAATTTGAAAGGTTTGGGAACTTTTGTGTAGTTTGGGCTTTGTGAAAGGTTTTAGGAATTTGACATTAAGAGAAACAAGCTGAATTTAAACAAATCCACACTAAAGATTCTCCAGTGATTCCACAGGGAAAAAAAACATTTTCGTTGTTATTCCATTTGTGTGCTTACAAAACATCTTGAGGGAGAGAAGATACAAAAGAAAATACATTACCAGAGAATAAAGTAATTGAATAAGGCTAGGCATTCCAAACATAATGTGAAAAAACTTATTAGAAATCCATTTATCTCCTATCTCCTTTATAAAATGAAAGGAGGTGGGAAGAGGTGGGTAGTTAGATTAGATGATCCCGAAGGTCCTTTTTAAATATGACATTCAAATAAAGATTTAATGCAAAATGCAGGCTATTAAGGAAATTCTATATAGAAGTCTTTTAATTTTTGTCTTATACTGTTAGAAAAACAGAATATAGAGGCAGCTAGTCCTGATGTCAGAAGGAGAGGACCCAAGTTCAAATCCTACCTCAGATACTTAATACACTTCATAGCTGTGTGATTTTGGGCAAGTCACTTGACCCCAATAGCCTTACCAAACAAACAAAAAACAAATGTGCCTCCTTTCACTAAAGGAAAAGCTTAGCAAAGCAATTTTTAAATTAAATATATACCTTTAAAAAATTAATGCAAAGAAATTTTTTCCTTCCTTGTTAGCTGAAGAGGTCAATTAAGCAATTTAATTGAGCCAGATTATGTTCAGAATAGAGAATACTCAATATTATGGAAAAACCCTTAAACATGGTCACATGAGACCAACTTGAATGTACTGTCTCCTCTCCACCCTATTATCTTATCTGGATTTTCTTCATTAAAGTTCTTCCACCCTTTCCTAGATCAAAAATTTTGCTGTGTGGTCCTTTTTTTGGAAAAACAAATGAACCCACCACTCAAGATGGATATGTAGCACTGGCTTCCTAATATTAGAATGTAATAGCTTCTAGTTTATTCAGTGGCAACTAACTTTCCAACTACAACATAGCCATGTTGTAAGAAAAAAAAAATCACCCTCTACCTTTCCTTTTTTCTCACTCTACTAACCCTCTCTCACAAATATTTTAATGCAGCTTAGACATTTAATTTTCAGAAATGTATAAGGAAGGAACTGAAAGCGTATTTTTACAAGTTCTTTCAGTTCATACTGATGTTAAGGCAAGTCTGATATTTTCTACGGGGAGAGTGTGTGTTCAGTTTGACAAATTATGCATAACATGAAGCACAGTGACAAAATCATCATAACATCCTACTCCTAAACTCCATCACACAGCTGTACCAGATCCTCAACTAAATTAAAAATGAACCTTTTTGATGCTCCATTTACATCTTAGTCTTAGAAGCTGCTATTTGCCCTAAGAGTAGCAAAGTCATTTTTCAAGACAGTGGTTCTTTAACAACTGAAGAAATAGGATCCTGATCACAATTGGTCAGGACTTCATTCTGATAAGTAGAAAAAAAAAAAATCATGGCCAGTTTTGTTAAATACCAGTGAACCTACGATCATTAATCTAAGGCATACTCTTAAGGCAGAGAGAACTCTGAAACTATTAAAATGAAGTGGAACCCAAAGATCTTATTTGGGGGGGGGTAGCATCTAGAAGTGAGAAACAATTTTTAAAACACTCGGCTTCTTCACTCATTTCCACTAACTAGGATTTCCAAACTTTAATTTAGGCAGGCTGAATCCAGTCAAGAAAGAAATACTTTTTTTCTTTAAACAGTTCACATTTATTATTGATAACAATAAAAAAATCTTTTAAAGACTAGCAGTATCTTATTACCAAGAGTGAGGTAATATGTTTATAATCATTTACAGAATTCGATATGTAAATAATGAATTCAGGAAGAAGGATAGGCTAAGACTAGTAATACAGGGGAGAAGCCAAAAGAATCATCAGTGCCAGAAAAAAGCAAAATGAAAGCAGTAATAGTATCACACTTTGGGAATGGGGGAAGAGGCAAAAAAGCAAAATTATATAGGCATATTGCAAACTGCATAATCAGGTTATGTTTGTCACATCAATTCTCATAAAGGGAGAATTAGATCTTACTTTCCTCATGAATAAACCTTGTAAGCATTTGTGTAGCAATGGACTTTGGGCTCTTAAAGACATACAAATTTTCATGGAAAAAAGACATGTCACTTTTGAGCCAACTTAAAATGGCTACAATTCAAATAGCTCTACAAACATCTCTGGGCAGATGTAGATTGTTGAATGAAGCACTTTCTTTGCAGCTGTCAGCAAAATCGCCATCTGAGACAAACATAAGGAGAGAAAGAAGAGAAGAGAGGACCATCTTCAGGTCCTTATAACTTGGAAAACAGGAAGCACTATCTGGAAGCAACACAAATGCCACTGAATTAAATAACCCTTATCATGCTTTCTGAAAACATCATTCTGGTGCCAATATTAAGCTCATCCTATGAAAGGCAACACAATTAAAGTCTAGAAAGGTAGGTAATTAACATAAAAGCCAAAGAACTCTTTCAGGGCATACATTAGTTTTGGAAGAACTTAATTAACTGGGGGGGGAGGGGGGGCTGGATTTCTCAGCCATGTGCTATTTATTCCTCCCTCCCTTAGCTTTTTGGCCCAACACAACACCCACACATATACCTACACACAATACCAATGCTCTCTGGCCAAACAGACAGCCCAAATGATGCCTTAATAAATTTGTTGTTGTTGTTTTTTAATTCAGTCCAGAACTGATACACATACAATGAACTTTTTTAGGTTTTGGCACAATTTCTAAAAGCAACATAAAAGCATGCTTTCAACATCTTCATTAATGAGGCTTCTCCAGTTCCACTTTAGGACCCATTTTTAAGTTAACCTGCTTTTCCCACAAAAGGATTATATTAAAGAAAAGGCAGGATTTTGGTTTTTGTCCTTGAGAATTTAAGAGAAAAACATAAAAGGCAAACTAATTGCATGTTTTGATTTCCTTTTTTGGAGGATTCTGTTGTAATTTGAACTAAGCTTCTGTTATAAAGAAAAGGAAGATTCAATTCTTGTATACAAAGCAGAACTACAAAAGCTGCTCTGCTGAATTAACAACAAATGCTGATGGTGATAACACAAAACTTAGGCTGGTGAATGAGAAATGTTAGGAAATACTACAAGAAGTAATGGCTGCTGGTGACATGCTATTTTCCAAATGAAATCTCCTTAGTTAATAAAGATTTAGCTTCTGAAGACCATTAGCTTCAAGAATGCATTGTGGTATCAGGGATATAAGAAAGAAGCTATAAGTTCAGGAGACAGTTTGGGCACATAATGCCCAGATTTAGATGAATCTCAGACATGAAGAACAATTCCCAAGTGAAGGGGGAAAAGCTCAAACTGAAAACAATTGTACATTTTCAAGCAGAAAAACCTGATAACCAATTTGGAGAGCAGGGAAATTGTAGAGAAGGGCAAAGAAATGAAGTTTACAAATGTAAGAGCTTCCTTTGAGTAAGGACAGCCCCTTTTCATTGAACAATACTTCAAATCAGCCACAACAGGGCTAGAAGTTCCCAATGAAGATGTGAATTATTCTATATTTAATAAGGGGCTTTGTGGAGGGAAAGGTGATCAGTAAATTATTATTTTACATGTAGAACATTTCAAAAGAATAGCAGGAAGAACATGAAAGGACAAAGATGGGATTTATGTGAGACAAGCTGGAAGGTTTCTGTTCTATATAGGAAGAAGGAATTGTCTAATTTATGAAGGTTCTCTTAGGAATTCATTCACTAATGCACCATGGTAGAGTTTGTTGGAAAAAAATTTTTTGCATCAACACTTTAAATGGTCTACTTCTTAATCAATGTATACATACTATTCTTTTCAAGAAGAGCCCTTGTGCTTTAGTTTGATTTTGTGCACATTGTATACAAAATTTATGGCTACTGAGTTTAAAGTTAGGTTTAGAATTAAAACTAACTATTCAAATTAGCTTCAGGCTCAAAATCACTACATTTAAAATCTGAACCACTATTTTTCTATCTAAGAGGATCTGAGAGGGATTTGCACAAATGTCATTGCTGAGTATGCTGTAGTGCAGCTGGCTGTCACCGAGGAAGTCCTGCCATCTCATTTCATCTGTGCATTTTTCACTTGTGCTGCTGCACTACCTGGAAATCAGGGAACTGGAATGAGACTGGTTGGAAGAGGTTGTGGCAGCACTTAGCTGGGAGAAACCACTGTGACTTGATTCCAGGCTGGTCATAGAACCTCTGAAATAGAACATATGCAAAGAAAGAGATTTTAAGAGCTTTTTTTTGGTGGTTCGGTAATAAAGAACTGTATAACAAACCTAAATATCCCTTTTTCCACTATCATCTCTTTCAAAGATATAATTTTAAAACATGTCTGCAAAGCCTTCCTTGAACAATCGCACATAACACCGAAACACTTTTTCTGAAGTTAATTTTGTATTGTTTATTATCTTCTCATCTACTAAATTTATATTCTATGAGGTCACGGTTTCTAGTTTTTATTGAAATTCTACCCTCTGGTTTCCCCTCTGCCCTTTTGTCACTGACCATGAGAACACAGGTATTCATGTATGCTTGCATGGACACACAAAAGCATATAATACACACAGTGCCATTCTGTATAAATACTAAAAATCCTTACACATATACATACATGGCTAGTACTTATAGGGTCCTTAAGAACATTTTAAGGTCATGCAGACTGAACTAAAATTTGAAGAATTCCTATATGTGTGGACACAAGAAGGATCTGTACCTGAAATCTTCAGAACCAATCACTTCTGTGTAGTACATCACTTTACATTTGTGAGAAGAAACCTGTAGTGATGCCAGCACATCATCAACTCGTGGTAAGCTGGTTGTGGCACAAGCTGGCATGCTGTGAAATTTCCATTGTAAAATATAGAAACCTGGCCATCTGGTCACATGTGAGCCCTAGAAACCAAGGGACATGAAAACAATTTTTGTAGAGGATATTATTTTCTATGACTATTTTCTTTCTGGATCTGACAGAAACAAAGTTGTTTTATGTTTGAGTCTCACTTTATTGACCCTATGCTCAAGGTATATCATTTTGGTTTCACTTAGACATTTAAGGCAGTTTTCCCTCTTAACATTCTTGTCCAATTATGTCACTAGAGCATTACAGGATTAAGGAACATGAGATAATTTAACTATTGCTTGCACTAACAATTTATAGAACAAACTGGTGAAATCCTTTTCCTATAAAACTGAAATTGGAGGTAAGTGGACCATGGCATAATGCAAAAAGAATTCCACTAACTACCTACTAATAAAGTTAGCTTTAAAAAAAAAAAAAAAAAGTTTAGCTTTTGTGTCTAGAAAAAAGAAGATAATATTCATCCTTGGGGAAAAAATCTGAAGGCAGCAAAATTATGGATTTACCATGAAAGGAAGTACTGGAAGAACTATGATTCAGTCAATAAAAATTGACAAAAAAATGGAATCAATAATACATTTTAAATGTATTGTTATGTTTAATAATACTTATTCATTTTGCTTTGGAATTATTTCCTAAAGGAGAGTTTTGGCCAAAAATATTTTAGAAGTCTTTTGATTTCCAGTTAAAAATGTGTGCATGGTTGTTTTCTAATAAAGACTTTGAGCTATTTTCTTGTGAAAGGGAGCCACATGAAACTAAAGGTGATGATTGATACATACTGTGAAAGTATTTCCTTGGAAATGGGCAAATATCATTGCTATGGTGGGTTTTTTTGTTTGTTTGTTTGTTTTGGGGGGGAAGTAGTGGCAGGTAGCAAATGGGGTTAAATGACTTGCCCAGGGTCACACAACTGCTAAGTGTCAAATAGCTGAAGTCAAACTTGAACACAGATCCTTCTGACTCCAGGACTGGTGCTCTATATCCACTACCTGATCTGTTTTCCAAATGCAACAACAACAAAAAAAAAATTCTCAGGAATCTGAATGCCTATGACAGATTTTTTTTAAAAGTCCATTTCTACTAAATATGAACATCACTGGCCCTGTCATTTTGACTATGGATTCTAGTTTAATTCTTTAAAAGTTGACTCTCCTTTAATAATTTCTTTCTTTAAAGATTAATACAGGAAACCCCTATCTTCCACTAGCATAGGGAAAGGCAGCTATACCAAACACAAAGCTATACCAACTACTAGAAACTTGTTTTCAGTACCACATGCCTACACTAGAAATAGGAACACAAACAGCTTTACCTGAACACTTTCTCCTTCTTTGCAAGTGAGTGGGGATTCCACCATACTATAGTCTCGTCCCAGCTGCCACATTTTGTCTATTAATTGCACATTATTTCCTACTGGAGAAGTAATGCTGTGAGCTCCCACAGAATCCTTTTTAGGAGGTTGTGGTGATCTCTTGGAGTGATAGATGTTAAAAACAATGTCACCTTTGCACACATCAAAATCCCAAGTGATCACAGAAGAGGCATCCACAATTTGAATAAGAATCTGTGAAGAACAAAAATTTAATCAATAAATATTAACCATTCAGTGTATACTAAGTACAATTGCTGGGAATCTGAGAATTACAAAGAACTGTTCCTGCCTTGAAGACGCTTAAAATATAGATCCCAGCTTCTGTGGCTGTGACTCCATATGGGGACTCATAACTGAGTATAGGGGTCATGAAATTATGATTTTTTTATTAGTAAGTCTTTGATTTATATATGTATTATATATACCCATATGGCTGGGGTCACATAAAAATTTTTTAGGGGAAACGGGGTTGTGATACAAACTGAGATCTTTTTGGAGAAAAAGTGATGTGAACTGTGTCCCCTTTTTATCTGTGAGGGAAGGGTGATTCAGAGTCTCAAGCTCTCCCCTGGGAGGGGCATACCTTTCCCAGACAACACACTTCCCAAGATAAGTAATCTTATTCAATTGGAAAGTTTGGCCTGGGACATAGTCAACATCCTCTATCCAGAGGCTCAAACTTCTCATTCAATCTCATTCAAGTAATCTCATTCAATTTTGAATTGAATTGAATTGAAAATCAGTCTCTCAGATTCATCCAAAGATCAAAAAAGCCTCAAACCTGAGCTCAGAAGACTAACAAAAGGGGACTCTGAACCCCGAATCTAAGAAAACTGTCTTCTTAGCATACTGTTACCCACCTTTGCAGAAGTTCTAAAAGGACCTTGCCCACTAAGAAAGCTGTCTTCCTAGCAAGCTCTATCCACTTAGTGCAAATAACCCCCACTTTTGCTACAGACTTTGGGTTTGCAAATTCTTTCATAAGGAATCTGCTTATCCAGAGGGGATCTCTTACCCTCAATTTTCACACCTCATAATTTGGTGGCCCAGTATGGGGCTCCCTAAAAGTCTGGCCAGGTAAAGCCTTTTCTTCTTGTTTATTCTATAGCTAGGACACCCAAAAATTCCTGGGAAAATAAGGGTCGTTGGAGCTCCATGATTGAGCACAATTCTCTCAGGGATGCCTGAAATGGGATCGTTTTTTGTTATCTTTCCCTTTCCGGGGACACCTAAGAGAAGGACAAGACGCTATAGAACCTGGGAAATCTAAGGCTTGTGGCAAAATGGGGCAATTCCCCTTTACTCCTAAGGATTCTTTCTTAGGCGGTCTCTCAAAAAAAGTGACAAATTCAACTTAAAAGATCTCAAAACTAAAAAGCTGCACTGCAGGATGCTGTTTAAATTTGCTGGAGGAAATCAAACTCCCTCCTTCCTGCTCCTCTAGGGACACAGAGGATCCCTCCTTTGCACTCCCATGCAGTCCTTAACAGGAGGCTTCTGAATCCCTTCCAGAACAGGAACTTATGTCCGATAATATTTCTTTAACTCTATCCCCCTCACCTGAACCAGATCCTGAGACTTCCCAGCCCCCACTCCTCCATCCCTCTGATACAAGGAGTGGGACACCTTTTTCTCCTTCTCAGGATATTGATTTTAATCTTTGCCCCCTGAGAGAAGTAGCACTCTCAGGGAGAGATACTCAGAGCAGAGGTGCCTCTTTTAATGTCAAATCTCTCCCAGACTTTTTGAGAGGTCCAAGGCCAATGCCCTTCTTTATCTTTCCTGGGAAAATGTAAATATGAAACAATCTGCCCCAGATACACGGAGGAAGCTGCAGAAGCCAGTTTTGGACCCTCAATAATTTCTCTCCCTCAGCTGCTGGAAACAGCTGTTGGAGTTTTTAATAATAAGGATCAAAGTGTAGCAGAGGAAAAAGACCACAGAGTTAAAGAGAGATATGGAAAACAATCCCTACTCTGGGCTGCTGACATTTCCGGGAACCATAGAGGTTTGTGCTTTAGGTGTCATGGAAACTTTCTGAGGAAACTCCTGTTCTTGCCCTGAATTCAACCAGGAATGAATTGAACTGGAAGAGAGACTGCCTACAGGGGACAAGTTGCCCCCCCAATGCCCTGCCCTCCAGCAGGAATTTGGGGCTTGGTCAAGTTTCCCCTAGCTCCACCACAAAAGCCCAACACCCAGATGTGGCTGTAAGACAACAAAATTTCTTTTTGCTATGGGGATTTCTTCATTCTCCATCTGGCACTCTGGTCTCACATGCCCCTCTCCCCATAGAATGAGGATGGCAGGGGAATTTAAGAATTGTTTGAAGACTTTTCCTCTGCCTTGCCAGCTGGTGACCTGTTATTTAAACACTCATTTCTTATTATTCCCTCCTATTCTGCTCTTATTAGGGTGTGATTTAATGGTGAAATTGGGGACCCAATTTTCTCAGACCTCCAAAGTCTCCCTGAGACCTTTTTTCATTAAACCTTTTTCTCTCTAAAGGTCCTTAAAAACCACTCAAAATTAAATGCAAAATATAAATCCATAGCAGCTTATCTATCATTCCAGGCATTTTTACCAATTAAGAAAAATTATCTTAGGTACTAAATGAATATTTAAATCAGATGATCTAGTATAGAATTCTCCATTCAGAGAACAAAAGTTTTTATTGGAGAAGGGAAGAAGGGAGTTTTGAAAACTAAGAGAATGGATTTCTAAAAGAAAAGGTCTGAGGAAAAAAACAGGCTCGCCAAAACAAACTTTAGAAACTCTGTGATTCTGCATAGGGTTGCTGACAGTTTAAGTCTAAGATATTATTACTAGTTTGGAAGATTGTATATCTCAATTTCCCCAGATTTAGTTTTTTTTTTATATCTATATGATATCTTCCCATTCAATTACAACTTTAATGTAGATGGGAGCAAGGGAGGAGATCTAGGAGAAAAAGGTTAAAAATATATATACATACACCCACAAACCTCTCTCTTCCTTTTAAAAATTTATAAACTGTGGTTGGAAAGAATTTCCCTTTTTCTCCTGGGACCATAATGTGACAAATAGATTTATTTGGTTTCCACAGTATAAAAATTAAATTGGAGATAGGAAACAAATTAGAAAATTGAAATCTACAGGGATTTGGAGGGTGGTGGTGGAAAGGGCTGGACATTATCTGACCCCCCCCATACTGTAAGAATATAAGCTCCCTGGAAGCAGGGATTGGGTTTTGTAATCAGGATTGGTGGCCTGAAATTTGAAAAAAACTTTTGTTCTTTGCACCCCCAACTTTCTACAGTTATCTTCTCCTTCTAGAATGGAAGCTAGGGGGTCAGGGACTGGTTGAAATGGGAAACACCCTAATATGTTAAGCATCTGATAGCCTCAGGCTTTCTTACCTCATTTTTTCCCCCCCAAAGAAACTGTGCTTTAGAAACTCCAACCAATGGGAAAGGAGACAAGGGACTGGGGAGGAGAATTCACTGTAGGGGAATAAAAAAGGGAATGCCCTTGGCCTAAATCATGCTTTGTGTGTCAGAGACTTCACAGCTTTTCTCAAGAGAAAGAAATAAACTTTTTTCTACTTATACTTTTGATTGTTTTAGTAGTTGCTACTGTCCCACACAATAAGGCTGCATTTCCTCAAGGAAATATACAGAAATCTGTACAAAAATTTATAGAAATGTACAGAAATTTCCTGTACAGATAAAAAATATGCTCTACAAGTAAAAATATGCTAATATAAAAGATTATACTTAAAAGATTAAGTACCATATGAGTATTAAAGATAATAACTTGTTCTAAGACTTGAGAGAAGGGAAGATCACTTAAGTATGGGATAATTAGTGAAAAGCTCATGGAACAAGCAGTATCTCTAAGAATGGTCTTATAATAGGAGTCCAGACAAGCAGAAATAAGAAAGACATTTCAACCTTGGCATAGCATAAATAAAAGTGAATTCTAAGAACAGTGAATAGATCAGTAAGACTGACTTCTAAGATGGTTTAATAACTCTGATGGCTCAACAAAATAGGTACTCCTTCCAACAAAGAAGACCACATCTTATCCAAGTCTTCTCATCCTTTGTGATCTAATTCATGTCCTCCAGGACATGAATTCAAGTGGTGCTATTCATTATGTAGGAAGGCCTCCCACTACAGGCACTGTGTGAATATCAATGAGGGAAGAAAGCTCCCCAATTAGATCCAAATCAACAAGCATTTATTAAAGTACTCTGCCAAGTGCTAGAAATACAAAATGTGGAATTAAGACCCTCGGTCCATTTTATTTGATAGTGCTTATAGAAAGCTTGACATCACAAAGGCCTGTAGTTAGATAAAACATTGTTAACATGAAGAAACCAGGGAGAAATATTATCATGAGAAAGAATGCTTCCCTTAGGCAAGACTTTGAGCACACACTCGACTGGTAGTACTTGTTTCTAGAACATTAGCTATCATAATTTGGTTACTGCTGTCTCACTAAACATAACTTTATCAACTACGTTCTTCCCTCTCCCAAAATTGTATTGTTCCCTGCACTCCCCCAACTACCATTGTCTTGCTGCCTTTTACCTCCCCACTCAATTTATTGTCTTCTCAACTTGACTAAATTACATTATATTTCACTTGTTTGATAAAATTGGCTGTGAGATCTATTTCTGTATCCATGGTTTGTTTAAAAAAAAAAAAAAGCCAAAACTAAGCCATAAAAATGCAGAGTACTAAATTAATTCTTTGATTAATGACATAATGAAAAATGTTTAATGGTCTTCAGTCTCAGCAGATTAATTGACTGTCCTAAGCTTGTGGGATGAATTCTATAAACTGAAGAGGTGATAGGCTTTCCTACCCATTCCTCAACATTTAACAGGGAATGCTCTCTAAATAATTATATGATAAATGTTAGAAACAGGTCACAAAGAAAGAGGAGAGAAAAACTTCAATGATCTTCAGCAAAAGATGTAAATTGGCAGGCTTTGGACAGATGCTGGGAATGAGAATGATGTAAATGGTGTTCCCCTTGATCTTTGGGGGAGTGGGGGTGGACCTGGGTTAGTAAAACCCTAAAATCTCAACCCCTCCTGGCGTCTGGAAGGGGTCCCACTCTCATGTTCATAAGGGAAACTCCCATAGCAACCTCCACTTACAATTCAATTGGGGATCATAATCACCACCCTTTATTGAGTTGAAAATTAGACCTTCAAATTCATCTGGAGATCGCTCCCTAGCTCTGGGCCACAAAAACCCAATATAATCAAAGAATGACCCCCCAAACCTCTGCTAATTCCTTTTGGAAGAGCCCCCTGAATAGTTTCTCAATGTAAATCCATCTTTGCTAACCTACCTTTGCTAATCCCTTTTGGAACTAGGCCTCTGGAAAGTTATTTCTCAGTGCAATAAACCCTTATTTGCCACAAGCTTTGTCTGCTTTCAGAATTGCAATTCTTTTACAAAAACCCTGTAATACTGGCCAGGGATCTCTCAACTCTCATTTCTCACACCTCAACAAGAATGCTACCAAAGTTCTCAGCTGCTTCTGGAGGCCTGTGGAGTTCCTAGTCCTCTACCAATCCCTATTCACACTAACACAAGAACTAGTATCCATGATAGGGTTATAAGACAACTCTTCAGCAACAAGGTGATTTGAAGCATGATATTTTTGCTCTTGTGACAGGACCAGTTTTCCTAATGCAACATCTTTCAGCCCCAATTCCCTTTATTATTCCAGCTTCTGAATGAGGCATTAAAAATTCTCTGCATGTGGTTTGGACCTGTCAGAGTCGATGGTTCTTGGTACTGATCCTCCATATTTCCAGGTGGAAATGAGGGGGTCTATCCAAAGAAGTTTAGTGTTACTATATACTTGCTGAATATTTTTACTGGGACAGGGTAAATGAAACCTCCACTGTTAAGTTTTCAGTGACTCTCAAGTGCTTCATTTCACTTCAAAATTGAACCTAAACTAAGAGTGTTTGAAGTTCAAGCTACATCTACAACAGCTCATGCAGAGAATATTTGCTTTCAATGTCATTTCTCATCAGCAATTCTACTTCTCAAGAATATGTGAAGGTTTAAGAGTACTAACCAGCCATAACACCTTTTAGATTGGACTTTCATAGCAACTTAACCTTTGCACATATTCAAGTCCTTCAATACCTTCAGATATAAATGCTAAGCTTTTTGTTTGTTTTAGGAGTGGGGAGGTGAAGAGAAGTTTATGATTTGTTATGCTTTACTCAAAACTTTTAAAAAGCAACCTCAAAATTGTATTGGGAGTTTTGAGGGTAATCTATACAATTCATTTTTTGTTTTACTCTACTAAATAACTGTATAATTAGCCAAATAATCAGATTTTGGTCAGATAAAAATTTAGCCTTGTATCATTGAAATTTATTCTTTGTTTGGAATTTCCTTAGGTTCGAAGAATCACAAGAGATACATCCTTCTGGTGATGTGTTAACTGAATAATAAAATAATCTTTCTTCAAGAAAGATTCATTCCAAGAAAGAAAATTTCAAGAAAATGTGCTTCCCATAGCAAACTCTAGTCTACACTGAGATCCTTTTAAGCTCTACTATTCAGACAAGAACCTCTCCCTTTTATCTAATTGAGCTATGTAATGTTATCATATCGTTAAGAATGATTATCAACTTTTTAAAGATCATAGGATATAATAAGCCTGTGTAATTTGTTCAGTCATCCAAAAACTCTTGACTCATAAAACATAGAAGTCACCTAGATCTCATGGCATGGCAATTACCTTATAAAAGAGACATGCTACCCTCTATCTCCCAACTTACCC
This sequence comes from Sminthopsis crassicaudata, assembly GCF_048593235.1. Lineage (NCBI taxonomy): Eukaryota > Metazoa > Chordata > Mammalia > Dasyuromorphia > Dasyuridae > Sminthopsis > Sminthopsis crassicaudata. Next base: position 312,376,404 of record NC_133620.1, on the reverse strand, counting down.
CTCAAATACAAAAAAGAATATAAGTATGCTGAAAGGTATGTTAGGTTATACACAAAATTCAATTTCAGTGAAATAAAGTGGAGAATGGACTAGACACAGATTATTCAAAACTTAACTGAACAGAATTTTGATGTTGCCTTGAAGAAGGCTGTTTTGGGCTGGGCCTGATTCAAAGCAATCCTCAGATAGTTGAAGTATGATTTGAAACAAAACAAGACACTAAGAAGATCAAATACATTCTTTCTGTTTAACATCTTTCAATAGTTAATAAAAAGGAGATTTAATTAACTATAAGGTAAGCAAAGCTCCCTTGTTTATAAGTTGTCCATGGTGTTCTAATAGCTAAGTATCAGATAGTTCCTCGTAGCTGATTTATATTCAGGAGACAAGAAAGTGATGCTAATAGCTTGAACTTTTATTCCCATGTGTCAATTAAATCTTACAGATGGTTTCACTATCTTTAAAAAAAAAAGACTAACTTGCACAGGGTATTGCTCCCACCACACATGCCTATTTTTCTATCTGCTGTTCAATTCCACAACAGAATTATGTTACTAACATGCTGGAAAAATATAATTTATAGACTGTATTAAGAGAGATGATAGCAAAATGGGACAAAATATTGTCTTTTATAGCCCAGTTTCTTAAACTGTGGGTTGTAACCCCATATTGGATCTCAAAACTGAATGTCAGGGTCATGAAATTGTTATTTGATTTGTATACTATTTCATATATCCATGTCACATAAAACTTTTCTTGGGCAAAAAAAGAAAAGAAGTGAAAAAAAAGTTTAAGAAGCCCTACTATATAACATATATTTGTACATACAATGTACAAAGTATCATTGCCAAATCCAGTGAAGATAGCTAAGCCCCAAGCTTGAGAAAATGTCAAGGAACAGGCATTTCTAGCTTCTAGCTTCATGAATTTTATGAGCTACATTAGGGGAAGCACAATTTTACTATTCTAACAACAAAGAAATGTGTTTTTCCAATATATTCTTCTACTGGTTTAACAATATTTCAGTATGGAAATAAGAGTCTAATATTTTCTAAAATGGCTTTACAGTGAATACTGCAGAACATATCTATCCTGTACTTCAAGGAATAACTGCACCTTCATAATAACATTAATTTTTCTTGTTTTTTTCCTTTCCTTTTCTTTTTTTTTTTTTTAAATTAAAGCTTATTTACAAAGCATATGCATGGGTCATTTTTCCAACATTGATCCTTACATAACTTTTTGTTCCAAATTTTCCCCTCCTTTCCCCCACCCCCTCCCTTAGCTGGCAGGTAATCCAATACATGTTAAATATGTTGAAATATATGTTAGATCCAATATATGTATACATATTTAAACAGTTAAATTGTTGCGCAAGAAAAATCAGATCAAGAAGGAAGAAAAAAACTGAGAAAACAAAATGCAAACAAGTAACAACAGAGTGAGTGAGAATGAATAGAATTAACTTTTCAATTGCTATGAAGAAACTACTCACTTAAATCTTCCAAACTAATTGCTCTTATTAGGCCAATATGCTAATGAATTTTTTTTCCTGAAACAGAAGTTAGTTAAGACTTATTTTTAAGTGACATGTGCAAAGATAGGGTGAAGGGAGGGAAAGAGGGATGTTACTACCTCATGTGGTGCTCCTTTGAAAACACTTGCAGACTGGTAGATGGTTTCAGTCCAGAGTTTTAAGTCTTCATTTTCTAGTTCCTCTGCAGTCCTGTACAGAGATTTGGGAACTAGCCCACCCTCTGGCACTTCACACTAGAAATATAAACAAACCAAATAAAGCTGTACAAATACAAACTAATCTGTTAACAGAACATACTGGCAAATATCACACCCTGATATATTTTAGTCCTTTCAAATATAAGAAAAAGGAAAATACTAGTTTTGAATCAAAATATCCTGCAAACAATTTAAAATGAAAGCTGTAGGCCTAAATACAAGTCAAATTTATCAAAATTCTTTGATTTTGGTGTTTTTTTGGTTTGTTTTTGCTAAGACAATTGGGGTTAAGTGATTTGCTTAGGGTCACACAGCTAGGAAGTGTTAAGTATCTGAGGCCATATTAGAATTCAAGTCCTCCGAATTTCGGGGATAGTACTCTTATCCATTGTGCCACCTATCTGCCCAGATTTAGTTTAAGTAAAGGAAGCTGAAATCAGAAACTTCACATTTTATAAATATTCCCAGGGACTGGCTTGATTCCAAAGTTCATAAAATTCAGACTCCTTGCATTAACAAAAATCATGGCCACCCATATTTTGAGCAATTATAGATATTGCAGCTTAAATATGTGGTTAGTCACACGGGGGCCATGATCCATCTTTAAATGACTGACAAAATTACATAATTTATATGAGTTATAAGAGCACAGGTGTGGAAAGACAACTTAACCTGTTTAAACCATAACAACTGATAACAATAACTTAACATTTAAATAGCTCTTTAAGCTTTGCAGAACACATTATAAATATCACTGCAATTTATCCTCACATCTACTCAGCAGGTAGATTTTTCTCTTTTACAGATGAACTGAAACAGAAAGTAATTAAATGACTTATTCAGGATCATACAGCTAGTAAATGTCCAAGACTGGATTTGAACTCAGATCTTCCTGACTGCAGATCTAGTACTCTATCCATTGTATCACCTAGCTATCTATACAGTACATTGATTAATGAGTTAAAATAAGTTATCTGTTCTGAAATACTAGAATAATATAGCTCAGGAACAAAGAGGTATTATACACTTAAACATGACTATCCCTATTAGCTATAAAATGATTTTATGAGTACCAAAGGAAGTGCTATAGAGGAAATAAATGTGGTCAAAATCTGTTTGCGGCTAGTATTCTTTTTCAATAAATAAGCAACAAAATAGGAGCCATTTCTTACATACATAAAAGATGTTACCTATTTCTACAGATATGTTGACATAATAATTATTTGATGAATTATGGATTTCTAATTAATTGCTTTTTGTCTCTGCCCTTTAGATAGCTGGATTTTCCTCTAACTAGGAATGATAAATTAGTAAGTTGATTTGAGTGTCTTTTTTTTTTTTTTTTTTTAAATGTGGCTTATCCATTTGGGCAAATCATTTTCTGTGATCCCAATTTAAACAAATGAGGTAAATTCAAAGTATTTACATTTTAAAAGGGTGAGTGTTCAGTTAATAGATGCTTGACATTCAGGGCCAAGAACTTCTTCCTATAGTGATAAGTATATACCAAATCACAGAAAATCTTCATTTTAGGTTAGCTTTAGTTGCTACTGTGTGACCTTATTACCCTCTAACTGTTTGAAATGGGGTAAAATCACTTACCTTTTGCTTGCCTCAAGTTTTAATAATCATAAAATGATGGGTTTTGTATAACAAAGGTTTCCTAACATCCTATAGGATATGTATTTATATAAAAAATTAGTTTTGCTGGAATTATTCAGGAGTACCCAAAATATGGCCTACGTGAATCTTCTACTTCCAAAACACACACAAAAATTAAGGACTGCATCATGGCTTAAGGTTTAAGAAAAAAAAACTCAAAAGAATATAAAATTCAGTGACTAAGGAGAAGAAATAATATAAAATTGAAAACTGACAGATAAAAGGGAAAATGAATTGTAAAGCAAGAATTTTCATTACAAAGCAAAACAAAACAAAAAAACTTAAAGTAAAATAGTAAATGCTAATTTAAAAAAAATCAAGTGCTATTTTATTCAGCTTAATTTTGTAAGATGTGAAAGATTATTACTACTGCCTAAAAACAAGTCCTTTCTCAATAGTATATCTTTCAAAGAATTTTTTAAAAATAAACTCCCCCAAAATCCAAACCAATACAGTTACATACAACACATTCATCATTCCATACTTATAACCTACCACCTTTTTTTTTTGCTTGCTCAATTTTGAAATGGGGAAGCTAAGTGGTTCAGTGAATAGAGTGCAGAACCTTAAGTCAGGAAGAATCATTTTTCCTAGTTCTGACCTCAGAACTACCTGTGTGATCCTGGGCTGTAATGGGCCAGAACTCTGGAGAAATGTACTTGAAACAAGGATTCTTACAATAAGGTGTTAAATCAGTGGAACTGATAAGACAATGGTCTAGTTTAGCATATGAGTTCTCTAGTTCAGCTTGATTGATTTAATCATACAATAAGGTGTTAACTCAGTAGAATTGATAAGACAATGGTTATCTAATTTATAGGTTATCTAGTTTATATATACTTAGTACTTAGCATGGTGATGTAATAGTTGATGTAATTGTAATAGAGTATTTAAACTGAAGACAAAGTCAGCCAGATTCTATCTTTGATCAGCCTCCTGGTAGTTTCTCCTGCCTCCTGCATTCCTCCCCTGAAACCAAGACCCATTCGGAGGTCCCCCAGAAAGCTAGCCCATGCCCAGGCGAAGGAGACAGACTGTGAAGGATTTTATTCCTGACTATTCACGTGGTGATAATTCTACTGAAACCAAGTCCCGTTTGGAGGACCTCCAAAAAGCTAACCAGAACATTACACTGGGCAAGTTACTTAATCCTGTTTACCTCCATTTCCTCATCTGTAAAATGAGCTGTAGAAGAAAACAGCAAACCACAATAGTATCTTTGCAAAAAAAACAAAACAAAACAAAACAAAAAACTTCAAACAGGATCACAAACAGTTGAACATGACTGAAAATAACTCAACAATAATTTTCAATGATAGGACAATAAAATCCAACATGTGAATCAATTGGCCAATAAACAAGCATTTATTAAGGATCTAATCTATCATGTTCCAGTTACAGTACTACGTGCTGGGTATACAAAGATAAAATAATGAAATGATCTTCACTCTCAAGGAGCTTAAATTTAAAAAGTAGAGTTATATATAAGATTTATTTGCAAACTGTTTCATTATTTGATTTTCAAAGATTCTTACACTGCAAAGGGATTTTCATTAGGATACTTTTAAATATGAAATTCTTTTGATAGACTTAAATATTATTTGAATTATAATTTGAATGATAATTTAAGCTCTATATGTTTAAATATTAAATATTATCAGTACAGAAGAACTTTCATATTTGCTAATATAGAAATTAGCATTTGGCAAACTTGCTATATTTTACCAGAAATAAAACTAAATAGGAGATACTTCAAAATCCACTAAATTAAAATAAGTGCTTATGCAAAATAAATAAATATCTGCCTTATTGTTTTTGGTGGGGGTGGTGGTAGAGAAGTGGGAAAAAGGAGTCTAATATTCTACAAGGCTTAAATATTTACCATACACTCTCCACTCAGGAAATCCGGGATAATTTCCTTATCAATATAATCCAGTAAACCCCCTGGACCCTGGTAGTCATTGCCTGCATAAATAAGGAACTTCTTTCTTGTGTTGTCATCAATGAATGGGCTAACCTGTGGACAAGAAAAAAGAGAACATTCTAGCAAGTTTCTAGACTTTTAAAATTACATTTCTTAACCTTTATATGTAAATGTAAAACTATTATTAATCTTTAATAGTTTTACACAATTTTTCCATAAAGTACTTTAGCATACCACGCTGTGCAGAAAAATCAACTAATTTTATTCTTTTTGATAGTTTTTATTATTTTTTTTAAATTAATTTTATTCTAATGCTTTTTTTAATCACAGAAGGTAAAGAGTGAGAGTTGTGAAAGGTGAAAAGATGTTTGAGAGTGCTGGCTCTGTTCAAAGGAAAGGCCTAGTCTGACAGGACTCTCTTCTTTCCCCATAGAAATCAGTAAGAGGGAGAGATCACAAGATTCTAGGTCTCCTCAAATCAGAAAAAGATAAATCAGAGAAGAGAAAAAGAAAAGAAGAAAGGAAACCATTAGATTAAAGGAAGAAATGAAAACTTTGAAGCAGAAAGCTCATATGGACTGATTTTTAAGACTTGCTTATCAAAAACATATATCTGTTCCATTTTTAAGTGTTGTTACAAGCATGAAACAGGACAAGGAAAAAAAAAAACAATTGCTATCAAGGACTGCATAAAATTACTGAATCAAATTCCAGCTCTATTGGGGCAATACTAAGGAGAACAGAATTATATTTGAGAATTAATAAGCAGATTATGCAGCTTTCACTGTCCCATGTAAACAAAGAAAAGCTATTCAACAGGGCAAAGTACTCTACCCTCTTGTTTTACTGTCAGAATGAAATCTATTTACTGGTATGACAGAACTAATTTGATTTTGTTGTACAGAGCTTCTATCTCTGCAAATCATTTGTCCTCTTCCAAAAGGAGAGATAACCTCTGAGTAGAACAACCATCATTTGCTCAATTCCAGGAAACAGAACCAAGTACACCTAAGTAATCAAAGAAATTAGTTCCCATCCTCCCCTCCCCATATTCTCTCCAAATATACCACCAAAACTCTTGTCTTCATCAAACATTTTATTATTTTTCTTAATAAAAGTCATATATAGGGGGCAGCTAGGTGGCACAGTGGATAGAGCACCAGCCTTGAATTCAGGAGGACCCGAGTTCAAATCTGGTCTCAGACACTTAACACTTCCTAGCTGTGCGACCTTGGGCAAGTCACTTAACCCCAGCCTCAGAAAAATAAAATAAAAGTCATATATAAATTAAAACCTTCAAAAAATACTTTCCATGCTTCTTTTGTAAAATTTTACTACTACATAAGTATAATTCTATATAGAGTTTTTCATATGATAAAGCAACTAGCTTAGTATTCAAACTCACCAGTGTCCATAAGACAGGAAATACCCTTGGAGCTCGGAGTATAAGAAGGCGACCCAATGTTTCAGGGTAATTGGCTTCAACAACTTCAATGATCCTGAGTAGTGCTTTCACCCCAGGTCTCCATAAATGCCTCATATTCAATCCTTCCAAATCTACTAGACAGGTCCATGAACTACCAATATTAAAAATATTTTTTTTCATTTACAAATGTAGTAACAGTTGATGTCTAAGGACTCTTTCAGTTAAAAATCTATTATCAGGGCATCTAGGTAGCATAGTGGATAAATTAGCACTAGAATCAGGAGAACCTGAGTTCAAATTCAATCTCAGATACTTATTAGCTATGTTACCCTGGGCAAGTCATATAATCCCAATTGCTAATATCCATTTCACAATTTAGGAGGCACTTTCCCCCCCACCCTTTTTTTGGCAAAGCTCTTAATATCTATATACATGTTCTGCAATTTTACCAGGCAAATTTTTATTTGGCAATATATTCAATCTTATCACAGTTACTTCTGTTACATAACAGCTATGTAACTAAGTATAAGTCACTCAAAAACAGTACCTTAAACACTAAATATGGAAGTTGTCTAGAAGCTGCTAGTTTAAGCAAAGGAAGTTTCTTCACTGGGAAGCTCCCAAAAGCAAAATTTTAAAATGTGTGTGCATTCAACATACATACATACATACACACACACACACACACTCTCACTCTTTTTCTTCCCCTTATCTCTTCTTTGTTAGAATAGTAGGCAGGTTCAAGAAAATAAATTTTAATAGAACCAATTCATTAGTTTTTGGGGGGAGAGGACATTATTAAATGAGGTATTTGGGAACTCAAAAAAAAAAAAAAAAAAAAACCCCACCACCCAAGAATGTATCTGTTTATAGGGTATCTGTTTTGTTGAGTCATTACCAAGAATTAGTTGTCCAGAACTATCTATAATCTTTACATGATTCCTTATGAATAACACAGCATATGCTTTTAATTAATGAAAGCAGACAAGTACATTAATAATAATAAAATATGGTCATAATTTTTAAGGTCAGAGAATTAATTGATCAACATTCAGATCTAAAATTATGGTCCCCTTCATATCATGAGTTAGCTAAATGAACTCAACCAGAATGACATGATCAGTAATCCCTTATAGACAAATACACATGTGAATATACATATACATATTTATAGAACTCCATCACACAGTAGTTTCCAATTTTTCCTCAGCTGATGTGAAATCCCCTTCTTTTTGTTTTATAATTGTCTTGCCAATTTTTTGAGTTCTTGTTTTATACAATTTTTAAAAAATCTATGGACTTTATTGGAAAATTCCCTCCAAATCTGATATCTTTAACTGATAAAATAATAAGCAGTTCTTTTTGTCTCCTTATAATGACAACTGATTCATTTGAATTAAGATTATGTATAAAATTTTATTATAATTGGTATTAATGTACTTTACCTATTTTCTTTATTATTTGCTTTATGAGTTCAGGATAGCTCTTCTGATTGACAGATCATATTTTTTTCTGTTTTTTTGTTTTTAACTGATTTTGAACTTTAGTCTAACAAAATGGTGGCCTGTATACACACAAGAGAGATGACTGATGAATGATTCATGCATCAATAATAAATCTTTTCTCCATCTGTTAAGATAGCAATTTGATGTGGGTTTTTTTGTGTATATGTGATGTGATTCACTGTTCATTGTTTCAAAGAAAATATTAATCATATAAAAAATTCCATGAAGTTTACAGCTGTGACTTCTTTCATTCCCAATCAAGTCATTAAATATTGAGAAATGGACAGCCAGATTGGTACATTGTTTTACTTTATCCATAAGAAGAAAACCAAAAAGACCAATAGCATATTGGGCACTGCAGCATAATAGGTGGTTAGAAAAGAACTGATAGGTATGAATGGGGTTTGTAACCTTCATTGATGAAATTCCTTCCAATCCAGATGAAGAGAACACAAAACCATTTGAGTATTACAATATTATGATGCTAGTAAAATTTATATTACTTATTTGATAAATCAGATTATTATTCACCTTATGCCACAATGACTTTATGGGTCAAATGCTTCTTTCAATATCCTATATCACAAGTTTATTCATTTTTCTTATTCAGATAAAATAACAACAGCATAAATCAATGAACTTTGACTCCTGGAAAAATACTAGAATGAATTATAAAGAGATGGCTAGGAACATCTAGAAAAGTGATTTCAAAGAAGTCACTTAACATCACATGAAGGACAGCTCAATTCCTTTCTTGAAAAGGTTAGTAAACTGGCAAATCAGAAAGCCTGTAAATGAAGTTTACCTAAAATTTAGCAAAACATTTGTGATACCCTATTTTATGGATAAAATGGCTAAGTATTTGGACTAATAATTAATTAATAATTAAAGTGGATTATTTATAGTTAAATATCACTTTGATAGGCAGTTTCCATTGGAATGATCAAAGGATCTATATTTAGTCAAATGATAATAAGGAATTAACAAAGAGCCTATTTATTACTGTCTCAGGTACTCTGCTATGTGTTGCAGATAATATTTAAAAAAAAAAAAAAAAAAAAGGTAAAAACATTCCCTGTTCTCAAAGAACTCAGCCTAATAGGGTAGATAAAATGTAAAAAACTACATACAAATAAAATATATACAGGATGAACTGTAGGTAATTCTGAAGGGAAGACACTCAGATTAAGGACTAGAAAAACCTGCTTGAAGAATTTTAGCTGAGACTTGAAGACAGTCAGGGAAGCCAGGAGACAGAGATGAGAAGAAAATAATGGAGAAAAGGCAGTGAAAATACTAGGAGTTATGGCATGAAGTATCATATGTGAGGCCAATGTCAGGATTTACAAAATCTGTGGTATTGTAACACATATTTATTATTAATAATTAATATTTAACATATATATTAAAAATATAATTTAATTTATATATTTTTATATTTATATATTATATAAATATTTATATAATATATTATATAAATATTTATATAATATATTATATAAATATTTATATATTATATATATATATTTATAAAATTTAATATATATATTAAAAATATATATAAATATATATAAAATATATAATTAATTATATTAATATAATAATAAAGTTAATAATAATTAATTATTAATATTAATATTGTAACAATAGAAAAAGGACAGGTAATAAAGGGCTTTAAACACCAAAGAATTTTATATTTGATCCTGAAAATCACAGAGTCAGACTTGTGCCTTACAAAGATGAGTTTGACAGCTCAATGCAAAATGGGCTGACATTTCAGACAAGATCAACTAGCAGGTTATTATAATAGATCAGGCATGAGGTAAGAAGGGTCTGAAACAGGATAGATGTAGTGTCAGTGAAAACTGTTGTGAAGGTAGAAATGTCGAGACTTGGCAACTGGTTGAACACAGGGAATAAACAAGAACAAGAACTTGTGGATGAAACCTAGGTTGCAAGCATGGGTGACTGGAAGGAATGGTAATACCCTCAACAGGAAAATTAGGAAGAAAAGTTAGAAGGAAAAGAGGTGATATTGTACTCACAGTAGACAATGTTAGACTCAGAAAGATCATCTCTCAAATGTTGCTTCAGCAATAGTTGTGCAATTCTAGCAAGTCAATTAATCTCTGAACTGCAATTTCTTTTAGGAAAATAATAGCTTCTGCCTCACATGGTTGTGAGAACTTTTTTTTTTTTTAAAGGGTGTAGCAAACTTTAAAGTAGTGTATAAATGTTATGATGATGGTGGTGGTGATGATGATGACCTGATCAAACCACATTTGAAAGTGTTCTGGTCTGAAAACACCAGTTTGGAAAACTGCAGAGCATCAAGAGAAGAGCAAATAGGATGAAATCTTCCAGTTCAAGTTGTATGAAGACAGTTGAAGAGAATATGTATGATCAGTTAGCAAAAGAGAAGATCTGGGGCTGCTACTTTATATATAGAAAAACGATGGTGTAGGAGGTAAAAGTTGGTGTCAGACTTCATATTAGAAAAAACTTCCTAATCATTAGAGCTGTCCAAGTGTAGAAGGAGCTGTGTAGCCTTAGGCTATATGATAATTACAAGCGATTATCACTTCATAAATAAGAGAAATGTCATAATAGGGCTTCTCCTTTCAAGCATGAATTGGATGATGACTGCAGAAGTCCTTTCCAACTTAATATTTTGTGTGAAATATATAATTAGCCCATGGCTTATATATTCATTGATACTTAGAAATGTCTAGAGTTTAAAAATAAAACAAGAACTGATTTTGTAGACAAGTTATTAGGAAGTAGAGCTTTACTTTCCATTTCATTGAAGAGTAGAATTTTTTAAATTTAAAACTGAGAAACACACAAAAATCTAATTTGGTGATTTATCTGTATATCTAAATTTTTCATATCACATCACATCACATCACATCAATGTTCATTCCTAGAACAGTGTATAAATTCAAAAACTTTGCCTGTTTATTTGGTAGTTCTCAAAGACCCCTTTTTAGGGGGACCATGAGGTCAAAATTATTAAAACATACCTCTATTTTTCAACTGTATCTGTATGAGATCAGATTTTCTTTAACCAAAATCATATCACAACAGATTGAATAAAAAAGCAGATATAAGAATCCAGCTACCTTCTATAAAGTCAGACATTAAGGAGATTAAGAAAAATAAGTAAAAATAATGCCAGTAATTTTTTTGTTTTTGAAAATATTTTCCTTTTACAACATGTTTATTATTTCCTTTTATAAAATGTTTATTATTTTAAATTAATAAGTATTTTAAAGATTTTATAACTTTTAATTTCTAATATGAAAAATATCAATTGGTCACTAAGGATAAAAGAGACAACAAAGTGTTTTACAATACTTTCACATATAATGACACATTTTATCTTCGTGACTGCTCTGTAAAGTTAATTATGGCAGCCAAAACCAGCAAATCTTCCCTAATCTATCTGAACATCATATTGTACATATGATAATAAATGAATGCTCAGGATCCTCATTTTATATTTCATCTCTTTCAAAAGCAAAATAAGATTTTAGTTTTTCCAATGATTGATTGCAAAGTTCTTCAGACACATAGGCAATTTTCTTTTATAAAGGATAGATAGGAAGTGGCAAGTGCCGGGTTAATCAAAACATTATCATGATCTCTACCACTACTTTCTCTCAGATTCTGGGTCCAAGAAGCTACAGGGGGAAAAACATATCTACCCACTTTTCCAGCCTAGCCTCCAAAGTTTCTGTCCAGGAAAGCAATACCTGTGGAGATGTGACCTAATAAATGTCTTACAGATGACACAGCCCCAATCTTCTAAGCAGCCAGAGCTACTTAAGACCTGGAATAACATGTATAAATGTTATGATTATGATAGTGATGATGATGATGACCTGATCAAACCACATTTGAAAGTATTCTGGTCTGAAAAACTGCAGAGTATCAAGAGGAGTCAAAGAGAGCAATGAGGAGGGTGAAAAGAATTGAGTTCAAGTTGTATGAGGACAGTTGGCACTGTCAAAAACCTGAACATCAAAAATGGATCACACATGTAAACAAGGGAAAAGATAATAAAAAAGCTATACTACACTACCTACGTTGCTAGTGTACCCTAAGAACCACTAGATCTTTCCCTCTGATTTGTACCTGAAACCTCCTACGTGTTACATTGTTTCCCCATTTCACACTGTGAGTTCTATAAGAGAAGGAATGTCTGGCTTGTCTCTGTGTATCCCCAGCGTTTAACACAGTAAATCCTTAATAAATGCTTTTCCATTTATTCATTTCTTTCCACCATATCTACAACAATATTTGTATATGATTCAACATGCGTCATTTAAAACAAATCAACAGTTACACACAGTACAATCAAAGCTTTTATATCTAGGAGATTCCATAAACAGCCTTATATAATACAAATAATTCTTTTGCACCACATAGTTTTGATGCCAAAAATTTGTTTTTGCGTAAGCTCATTAATCCTGTAGGTACAATTTCAAGATACTATATAAATTTATTGGGTTTCATGCTATATTTAGCTAAGTCTTTTGTAGAAAGCAAATAGATGATGATCAGCTGTGTTAGACTTAGCTCTTCTCAGCAATTCAGTAATCCAAGGCAATTCCAATAAACTTTGGATGGAAAATGCCATCTGCATCTAGAGAACTATGGAGACCGAATGCGGATTGAAGCATATTATTTTCGCTTTTTTTTTTCTTTCTTTCTCATCATGGGTTTCTATCCCAATGAGATTCATATGGAAATATGTAAAAAAAAATGAATATATATATATATAATATATATATATATATATATATATATATATATATATATAAAGAAAAAAAAAGCAAACAGAGGACTTTCCTCTTTGTGAATCTTAATTATAACTGTACTAATAAATCATCATTTGGACTTTTTTCCTTTATAGTTCTATGTTTCTGTTACTAATTTATTCTAATTATGTATTTATCCAATTTGCTATATTGGACTAACCAAAACTAATGATGATGAAAAATATAAAGACATTATGATATTCTTTACTTATACATAAAAATTTCACAGCCCCACTAATTTCTTCTGAATGGCTTGAAAATTGTTTATAAGTAAACAATTTTTTCACATATTTCACATTCAAAGTGTATATCTAGTAGCACAATAATATATAATTCATAGATTATGAACTTATATTACTTGAAAACACTACTGTGGTAGATCATGCTAAAGTTAAATTGAACACACACTTACATTTGACTTTGCACATATCACAGTATTGAGTTAATTTTGAGTTGGAAGGAGTTTGTCATCCTAGCTTCACTATGGGAACTTTATTTTAACTAAAATAGATATATTATGCATGAATTATACTAAAATATGTGCAGTAATTTCCACCTCTGCTTTGTACTTCCTTAAAATATAAATTTACATTCCTCTACTCCCACGCTATGATAATGCCCACAAGTTGAAAATTTTTTATTTTCATCTCTTTTTTAACTTCTAGAACTCAAAAACTACTATTTTTCAAGACTTTAGACACTGCCTTAAACAACTCTCAAACTATTTAATAGAGAGTCTTATTGGGCTAAATACAATTATAAAATCCTATGCTTACCTGATAGGTCGACCAAACACTTTTGTATTTTCTTCACATCTTCTTAATCCTTCTTCATTTATTGAGAGAACCTGTGTATTTATAGAACACCCACAAAAATATTTACCTTTGTTAGGCATAACTACAGAATTATGATGAAAAGACAATAAAAATTAATGTTCTCTAAGAATGATGCTCTTTGCTATACAAATAATACTATGCAAGGACATCTGCACTTAAAGTCATAGATTTAGATATTTTATGGGTCATTAGAGAATACATTTAGAGTTAAAGGGGTTTTCTGTTGGTCTTCTAATACAATTTCTCATCTCAGAGATAAAGAAACTAAGTCCTAAGAAATTCACCCAAGGTCATAAAGGCAGAAAAAAGTAGCACAGGCATGATTAAAACTGAGGTTCTCTGCCTCTAAATATAGTACTTTTTGTCATTCATATACACAGGACACAAGAATGTTAAAAGCAGTATTTCTGGATACAAAAACCAGGATATTTTGTTTACATGGAAATATAGACATACTATATTTTATTAATTATTAGCCATCCAAAATGACATATTTACATTAGTCAACAAATATTTAAAGAAAAAAGTTTGAAACTCCTCATATATCTTCAGAATGGAGTTAGAATACTCCTAAATGTGAGAGCATTTTGGCACCATATATTGTCTTAGCCTAGACATACAATAAATGTCAAAAATATAAGTACATTAAGTTTCTCGAGCATACAATTTGGATATTTCTATCATCCCTCATAACTTAAATATGGAATAGTAACACTGTCTTCTCTTGGTGAAAGAATTGATCTTTCCCTCTCTTGTACTAGAAGTCATTCCTTTTACAACTTTTAATCATGGGTATACCAAGGTTCTGTCTGCCTGCCTCTCTTCTGTCAGGGAGGTCTCATCAGCTATTAATTCCTATTCAGATGACTACCAAATCAATATATGTAGCCTTAATATTTCTCTTTAGCTCCAGCATCACATCACCAACTGCCTATTACACATATGTTCTGCAGGCATCTCAAGTCAGTTTGTCCAAACCAGAACTTATTAATTTCTCCCTATAAACTTTCTCTTGGTTCCAGTCAGCGAGGTTTGCAACTTTGGTAGATTTCTCAACTACTTATGCTTAATATCTAATTGCCAAATTTTGTCATTTCTACATTCAAAAAATCTCTCCCATCTCTCTACCTACACAGCCATCACTCTGATCTAGGTTGTCAGTGCCCATCCCTTGTATTAATGCAAGTCTATTTAATGTACATCCTAACTAAAGCGCCTCCTTATTCTAATTTTTTTTTCCACAGAGCTTGTCAGTCTAAAAATATCATTCTCTTATTACTTCTTGGATTAAATACATAGTCTGCTTGACATTTAAATTTGCAGCCTTATTATATCTTACTCCTCTTCATGTTCCCCATGATCAAACTGGTAGTCTTACTGTTTTTCATAAACGGCAATCCATCTCCCATTTCTTCACCTTTGCATTGACTGTTTTCAATCCCAGGAAATGTCCTCCCTCTCCTCACTTCTACCTGTTAAAACTCAAGTACCTTAAACACTTAAGGTACTCAAGCACTACTTTCTAAAAAGTCTTTCTTACTCTTCCGGTTGCTAGTCCTCCTCTACTCTCCCCCAAATTTCCTTGTATCTATTTTGTATGTATTTTTTGTTTACACACACACACACACACACACACACACACACACACACACAGTCACCCCTGACAGAATGTAAACTCTCTGAAGGCAGGGATTATTTCACTTTTGTCTGCATTTCTAGTAACTAACACATAGCATAGACTAATGTAACATTCTAGTGATATTAACGTTGTAATAAAATACTAACAAGAATTTTTAAACATAAATATTAACACGAACACACACACACACACACACACACACACACACACACACACACACACACACTTACGTATCTCAGCAAAGCCTCTTCTCCAAGTGCTCTAACTAAACCTTTCGTATCCATCTGTCCCAGCCTAAGCACGTAGAGTGGACGCCCATCTAAGAAAAAGAGAGAGACTGAAAAATGAGTCATAGACCTTCTCTCCCATAATCTAGTTAAGTTGTACATTATTTCCCTATATTAAAAATAGCAATCATTTTCTACTGAGAATTTTCTATATATAACAAGATATTTTCAAACTGACCACATAATTCCATGAAGTATTAAGTTTAAGATTAATGGTCAAGTCAAAGATAAGAATAAAATTTAACTGTATTATATCTAAAATATTAAAGTCACTTTATTTTTAATACTAAAAAAGATTCCTGATAAAAACCTATTAATTATTAAATAAGCTATAAATGGCTGAAAGGGCTATAATTGTAATTTATTGGTTGAATCTTTTTTATGCTATGGAAATTTTCCATAATATATTTTACATGAGAATCATGGCAAATTATATACAGGAAAATATTATATTTTGTCCAAAAGCATTTCAGCACTACTTACATAAGTGGTAAGAACTCTGGCTTAGGAAAGAGATGACTTGTATTCTAATTCCAGGCTCTTAACTTTACTTCACTACTTCACTCAATGATCCTGGACCTCTCTAGGCTTCTATTTCCTAACATGTTAAAATGAGAAAAAGACTAAACTATCTCTAATGAAGGTCATTTTTAGTATTTTCATGGCAGGAATAAAACTCTTACACTTAGCCTTTACAGAAGCAATAGTGTTAACTTTCCCATAACCACCCCTCTTTGAGAATTTATCTTTGTAAATTACACATTTTTATATTGGAGTACATAACCTTCCTACATGAAATATTATATTTTAGCATTAACCCTTTGACTTGTAATTGTTCTTCTATGCTAGGGTAGAAGTAAGAACTGTGAAAAATGAAGCTTGGGCAAAAAGCTGCGCCTTTTCCTATCTTTTTTCCACTTTATTTAAATTGTTGTTCTATTGATTTCACTGGAGATGACATTGAATTTAGGAAAGAAAGACTTAAATAACTAGAGCTTGAAAGTCTCCAGAATACTGGATGGATCTTCCAAAGAAACGTTATAGAAAGAAATGGACAAGAATAGCACTGGATGAAAAACTAATAGATGGGTTGAGAACTGTAAGGATGTATGTAGCTTTTTGTTAAATTCTACACAACAACACCTATTTAACTGAGAAGGAAATAATAGAAATAAAATCCTTTGGCTGAAAACAAACTAAATCAGTAGAATTAGATCAATGCAGATATACTTTGTGTCCTAAATATTAATTTCATTACTTTAAATTATATTATTGGAAAAAGAATAACAGGTTTGTATTTACTGAGAAAATAAATGAGACATATTTTGCCAACTAAATCAAATTGTTGACTATTCTAAGTTAGAACTACCAAAATACATTTAAACTGCAGTAAGAATATCATATAGCCCATACCTTTGTCATGGTGATGCCAGCCTCCTGCATAGTAATCTTGAAGTACTTGGGGAGGGTTCCATGTATCAAGAATGTAGTCCACTTGGTGCTGCTTTCGCCAGGTTAATGACTGACACATGATTTCTCTAGCTTTGTCAATATTAAAGTCACGAGCACGGAGGAAACGTAATATATGCTCATCTTTGGGAATCTATAGAGAATAAGAAGATTCTAATCAATGTGAAAAACATATATGCAAAGAGAAGAGAACCTCCCTCTTACTCAACCTAATTTCCAAGGATTGGACTAGTATAGAATAATTATTAGAAAAATTAAGCTTCTTTACATCACTTAACAAAATAAGAATTATTACCATTGAAGGATTCTTTTACTGCTTCATTTGGTTTTAGCACAGGATAAAACATACCTATGGATAGCTTCTAAAATGGCTAAAAAGTGTTTCATGGCCAAATAAATATTGATCCCACAGAAACCTTCACTGGCATTTCTTTGTAACATATGTTGCTAGTTTTTAAAGCTGGAAAATGTGTTAACATCTGTGGGCTGATTTTCACATAAAATAGTTTGCTCTCCTCTTCTGGCCTCTTAATTGTACTTCCTTCTACTCCTAGTGAATCATCTTACTGAAATGTGTATCACTGTTCATTTGATTAACATGTTAATTCCATATCACTATTAAAATCCTCCAAAAATATTTAACATGTCAATGATAGGTTAAGTAGCATCAAGTTTATATAACACAAATGACAACAGAGTCCAAATATTTGTCTGATAGTGACGATAGTAGACGAATTTCATGGAATGCCTATCTTCTTTTGGTAGCTATATCCATATAAACAAAACTAAGCTCCTCTCATTCTTCACAAATATGAGAATCACTACAGATTTCTAAATCTTTAAAAGAAGAGGAATGGAAGAGTAGAAAACTTGAAGGGTAATTCATAGCCTTTCCAAATTGACCTCAAGTGCTAAGTAGAAGATTTAGTAGTGGTGGAAGTAGTAGTAGTAGAGTCAATGATACTACTAAATTTAACTGCATGATTTCTAAAACTAATGTTTTACATTAATTTTTAATACTGAAAATCCCCTTGATGAAAGTTCTCAAATAATCCTAAACTAGGGTTCAAAAGAATCTATTGATTTTTAAAACCACAAGTTAGTAGCTGGATCTTTTTTTAGGTTACAGAAATTTTCTGTAATATGTTTTATGTGATAAACATGACAAACTATATATAGGAAAATATTATTGCATGTTTTATCCCAAAGCATTTCTGAACTATGTGAAATAAATGCTGATCTAATCACTTTTAGATTTAAGAGGAAAAACACCAATAGATATGTTCTTTATATGGATAAAAAACTAAGAGTAGGACTGTTAGTTCCCTGAATTAAATTATATTTTTCTTCTTGGGTTTGCTTTAAGAAAGCAGGAATTTCAACTCTATTACTCATTCCTTACTTTGCCCTTATGGGTTTCCTGGAGCCACTGTCGAAGCCTGATCAGGCAGCTTTCTTGTAATGGAGTCAAATCACCCAGATACCTCTTGATGTAGTCTGCATCCAATTTGTCTAGAACAAATAATTTAGACAACTTTATTAATTTAGATGAAAGACCCAAATACTTTTGAAGAAGAATAAATTTAATTTTGGTATTTCTACTGTGTAGCAGATTCAAAACTTTTATCTCTCTTTTTTTTTTAATCCAATACTGCTAATACAACTTCACAATCATCTGTTAATGCTTTGTTTATTAATGTTACCTATTAGGTGGCAGTCATTAGGGAATACTAAGATTAAAAAATTAACAGTCTTTGCCTTCCAGAAACATATGTTCTATTTGGAACTGAAAGAAAAGGGAAGAAGATTTTATATATATGTATATGTACATGTACATGTATATGTATATGTGTATGTATAAATAAAATATGCATATGACAAGGTTGCATATGATGGAGGCCAAAGAGACAAAAAAATTCTAGAAAAATTTGAGGGAAAGAAAATTTTCAGTTAAATGGTATTCTTGTTAGAAAAGAGGATATGTGGCACAGTAAGTTGGGTGGTCAATCTGAATTCAGAAAGACCTGGATTCAAATTCCACCTCTGATATGTACTAGCTATAATATCATGGGCAAGTTAGTTGATTTCTTTTTAGCCCCAATTTCTCTATTTGTAATATCTACAGTAACTGCATCATAAAATTGTTTCAAGGTTCAAATGAGATAAATGTATATAAAGCACTTTCAAATTTTTAAGAGCTATATCATTTTATCTAACAAAATGGCAAAGATAAATAAAATGGAAAAGTCAATGATAGAAGGGTTGTGGAGGGGAAAACACTATAATAGACCGTTAGTGCCACTGTGAAATAGTCCAGTCACAAGACAAACTGGAACTATCCTAACAAAGTGTTGATGTCTATAACCTTTGACCCTGCGATACCCACTATGCGACATATACCACAAAGAAATCAAAGACTAAATAAAAGGTGCTATCTATACCATAATGCCCATAGCAACAAAAAACTTGAAACAAAGAAACTTGTCAACTGAGGAATGGCTAAACAGACTATGGCATATGAATGTAATATATTACTGTGCCGTTAGAAACAATAAGAATATAGAGAACTATGGTAATACTTATACAAACTAATACAATATGAAATAAACAGAAATCATGAGAACATCCATAATTGCTACAGCAAATAAAAACAAAGAACAAAAAAAAAAGTAAATTTAAATAATCTTAAAGACCAAGCTTGGCCTTAAAGAAGAAATATGGGAATGGCACTTCCTTTTTACAGAGATGGGGGGAAAAAGAGGATGACTATGAAACATTGCATATTGTTTTAATTGATATGGTGTTTTATTTTTCTCAACAGTTTTTCCTTCTCTTTGTTAAAAAGGAATATATTAGGATAAGAAAGTGATGTAGAACTATGATATTTTAAGATATCTCCTCTGATTCCAAATCAAGCACTGTCCCCACTGCACACTATCTGTATGCTCTACTCTGGGAAGAAAGTAATAAAATTAATTAGTCACTTAGGATTTTGCATCATGCAATCTATCGTGCAATCACGTAACAAATTTCCCAATTGCAACAGATAAAAGTGATCAAACTCTTGATCACTCCTAGTGAAATTATTTTGGATTAATATGCCAGTTTTCTACTAGGTTTCCCCCCCACCCAATGAATAAGTAGCATAGAATCACACTTGGATGTACATATTTCTTCCAATTGTGAAACTCATTGTATGAAATAATTAACCATATCTTCCCTTAGGTCCTCTATGGGGGTCAGTTTTCCTCTTAATAGTGCATGAATATCAATAGAGCACATCATCTGTATTTTATCACTCATGGATGACTACGCTATCTCCTTTTCAGGCCACATAGCTCTCTGGTGACATTCTTTGCAATGCTACTTCTTTATAATTCTTTGTTGGTAATGAGTTACACTCCTATTCATTCCCATAATACTTCTCTCCATTGTCTTTGGGTGACTTCTAACTTCAATTCTTGGAATAAAATAAGAATCTTAATAGGAATAAAACATCTTACCATCAGGTGTTCCAACTACAAGCTCAGATGAACTGTTAGAGTTAAGAATTTCATTATTCAATCCTTCCTTTGTTGGTGGATCTGGTATGCTAATAGCAGCTGATACTGGTTGTTTGTTACAAGATGAAGTTTTCTTTGAGGAGCATGAGACTGGAGGACTCCAGCGGGGCACAAATGTGATACCCTCTTCCTCTAACTGATGCAGGTAATATTCAATGATTTCTTTTCCCTTTAAAACAAAGTCTCATTTCATGACAAGAGAATGCATGATATATAAATTATCATCTCTCCAAGGGTTTTTAAAAAATATGTTAGCAAAAATGAATACCACAAATTAAAATGGAGGAACAGTATATCAAATCACCTATTTATCTTTATTTTTAATTCCTTCCTTCTAGAAAAGGCCTGTGTATTATAGGTTAACAATAACATGTTTAAATAACATTTTAAGTTGATTGTATGCTTTACATATATTATAATTTCATTTAATATTTAGGCAGGCCTGTGAAGTAGGTGTGCTACTACTAGGCAGAAAAATGCTATAGAGATATACTATCTAGAGTATATAGATATAGATATACTATATAGAGATATAGTAAGAACATGACAGAAATGTAGGTTGAGAAGTAGAAGGAACCTTGAACATTATCTAGTCCAAAGCTCACACTTTATGTATTAGGAAAATGAGACACAAAAAGGTTAAGTCATTTGCCCATGGTTGTTCAGCAAGGAAATATTAAGAAGCATAATTCAAACCCAAGACTTGCCTGAACCCAAGTTTAACATTGGGATTCATAGTATAATGGAAAGAAGCCTGAAATCAAACCCAGGTTTGATTCTGAGTTCAGTTGTTTTAATATATATGTAATCTTGGTCAAGTCACTTAGCCTTTTTTGGGCCTCAGTTTCTTCATCTGTAAAATCAGAGGAGTTAAAAGATTGTAAACCAATTCTGTTGGTATAGCTTTATCTATATTATATTACCTCTAAGGACTAAGTCTAGTCCAAATGGGCAAGATTTTCCTACATGGTCAACTACAAACATTGCTTCCTACTTTGATTTGCTATGTCAAATCCATCCATACTGAACTAAACAAGTTATAAACAAATCCATTAACCATTCAAAAATTTTCCAATTACAGATATACTTTAAAACAAAATTCTTTAACTTTTATGCTGTTTGTTATATGTGAAATTTTAACAGAGCCTTCTACAGAAGATATTACACTTCAGTGACATGTGGTAGGTCTTGTAAAACCATCTGATAGTTCCCTAATGCACTAGTTGATATCTTACACATCAATCTGCTTAGTCTCCAAGCAGGTAAGAATGCCATATGCCTTTCCTGGTACTACTAGAGGATTTTAATGTGATCGAAAATAAAATGGGCTACCTAATTTTATTAACCACTTAGACTTTTAGCACTCATATCTGCCACTCACCTCCTCATGATACTAAGTCTTCTGAGTTTCATTAAATAGCTCTTTGGGAAATTCTGAGGTTCCTAAACTACTCTATTCACCCATTCTCAGGAGAGAATGCCAAGTGAAACCACCTCAGAGAAATGGCAAAATTCTATGCCAAGACTTACTTTTTTAATATTGCTGGTATACTGTTTCATTGCAATCTTTTCCACAGTGCTTTCAAAACCAAAGAAAGATTTAATATCCAGACTTGCAGACTGTTCAAAGCAAGTCCAATCTTCATTGTCAGGGTGAACCTGCAAGCAAGAGAGAAAACATTCAAATGACCTGTTTTGGAGAATGACAGAATATTGGCTATTCAAAGTAAAACCCCTAATGAAAGCACAAAGCAGATTTAAATACAATTCCTATTAAAATTATACCAGAAAATTATAAAATCTGGTTGAAAATCATAAAAAGTCCAGATTTTTAATTTCTAAATTACTGCAAGCAGCTAGATGGTACAGTGGATAGAGTATCAGTCCTGAAGTCAGGAGGACCTGAGTTCAACTCTGACCTCAGAGACTTAATACTTCCTAGCTGTGTGACCCTGGGCAAGTCACTTAACCCCAATTGCCTCAAAAACAAATAAACAAACAAGAGTTATATTACTACTGTAGACTAGGTTCAACCCCCTACTAAATGGAATTCATCAATGACAATAAAGTTTTCTATAAGAGAGATGCTCAAGAGAATGAGAAATATAAGATTGTTTAAAAACAAAAATGAGTTATCACATCCTTAGTGATTCAGTAGAATGTTCTCATTTGTTTCTGGTAATGAACAGAACTTATTGGGAGAGGCCAATTTGTCAACAAAGTGTTTCTGGGGTCACAAAACACTAAATGCTTAACAGGACCTTTTTCTGTCATTCCAGATTACTCACTGTGTAACAGCAGTACTCGTTAATGATGACCCGGTTGGAAAATGTTTCATTATGAGCCTCTATATGCAAGGTCCGTTCCCGGCGGTTTAATGAATTTTTCTGAACAAAGTAAACATAATCAACTCCTGCAATCTAAAAAAAAAAAAAAAAAACATAAAAATTTGCATTAGTAGTAGTTAAAATGTAGCAGCTATCTGTGTGGGAATGAAGTAAGGGGTTTATTCCTTGTTTTTTTTTTTTTTTTTTTTTTTTTTTTTTTTAAAGTATTTTTTTAAAATAAATTTTTACTGATCACATTTGTTTTTTGTCACTTAAAATTTTACTTTATATTCCTCTCACTCCCTCATCTGAAAGAAACACACATTATATAAATAAGGATTTATAAAAAAAAAAAAAAAAAAAAAAAAAAAGGCAAAGAAACCTTAGCAAAATCTAACAATACATCCAAAAAAACCCACATTATATACTTTGCACTGTGCACATAAAAATACCCCTTTATAAAGGAGGGTCAACTATCTCATATCTTTTCTTTGAGCACAGACTTATTTTTGATTGTTTTTCAAAATCTATTTTTTTAATGGTTACATTGTTTCATTCTATGTTATCTAATCATGATGCATATCAAGTTTTCTAGTTGT
Source organism: Sminthopsis crassicaudata (assembly GCF_048593235.1). Lineage (NCBI taxonomy): Eukaryota > Metazoa > Chordata > Mammalia > Dasyuromorphia > Dasyuridae > Sminthopsis > Sminthopsis crassicaudata. Next base: position 312,352,609 of record NC_133620.1, on the reverse strand, counting down.
TTCACTCTGCATCAATTCATGTCTTTCTATGCTTCTCTATATTTATTTTTTGTCTTTTTTTTTTTAGCAGAGTAAATTCCACTACATTTATATACCAAAATTCATGTAACCATCTTCTCATCAACAAATATCTATTTTCTTCCCAGTTCATTGCAACTAAAAAAATAAATAAATAAAAGTGCTTCTGTAGATATTTTAGTGCATATAAAGCTTTCTATTTTCTTAATGACTTCTCTAGGGTATATACCTAGGAATGGAATCTTTGAATCAAAGGCAATAGACATCTTAGCTACTTTATGTCCAAATTGCTTTCAAAAATGGTTGTACAACTTCACCTACAATATAGTAGTGTACCTATCTTCTATAACCCAAAATTGACAATTCTAATCTTATGTCATATTTGTCAATTTTGCTGGGTATAAAGTGGAAAGTTTTTATTTTTGTTTATTTTAATTTAAATTTCATTTATTGGTTGTAATTTAGAGCATTCAAGTAGTTGCTAGTGGTTTGTAATTCTTCATTTAGAAGCTATTTGTTTATATCTTTTGTCTAATTCTTTACTAGGTCTTAATATTTTTCTTTTTCTTTACTTCGGTCTTAATATTTTTCTGATAGTTGTTTTAGTATCTTAGACACCAAACTCTTGTCAAAAATTTGATTAAAGGTCATAATTAAAGAGAGAACCATGGGAGCTGAGTTGGAACACAACATAGCACTCTTTCTGTTGTTTGCTTGCACTTTGTTTTCTTTCCCAGTTTTTTTTTCCTTCTGATTTTTCTTGTACAGCAAGATAAATATATATGACTTAACATATATTTTAACATATTTAACATATATTGGACTACCTGGCACCTAGGGAAGGGGGTGGGAAGGAGAGGATAATTTCGAACAGAAGGCTTTGCAAGGGTCAGTGCTGAAAAACTACCTATGCATGTGTTTTGTAAATAAAAACTTTCATAAATTAAAAAAAAAAAGTATACCTCTGAAAGGTATACAATCTGCTTCTAATTGTTTAATGGTATGTTCAATAAATTCTCAGATCACATAACTTTTTAATTTATTGTGGAATTTTAAAAAATTTCCCTTGATATTGAAGAACTTTTGTTGTTCTAATTGAATTCCATTACTATTTTACCTGGCTCTGTAAAGTATCCCTCCCTTTGATCATGTGATTTATATAGTATTAAAACTATAAAATTGTTATGATCCACAGTTGTGGAGGCTCTCGGAGAATTGCCCTGTCCCTTAACAATTCCCCATTTTTGTTTTTTTACATAGGAAATGTATACTTTGTATTTAAGATTTATATCAACATATTATAAATAAATTAGAACATAGGATAGTTGACCTCTCAGACCTGTGGAGCAGGAAGGAATTTGTGACCAAAGAAGAACTAGAGATCATTATTTTTAATGTTCTCTGATTCGGTTTTCTGGGGGGTCTTTGGGAGCAGCCTTCGTTTCAGTCAGAGTAATCACCACAAGAGTAGAGTGTTGGAATACACCGGAGAGCTGCTGAAATATATGACAGCCACCTAACAGTGGCTGATGGAGATCCAACCCAGAATAGATCTCTTCTTGTGAGAGGATGATACAAGGAAACTGAGAGGCAGTTATTGTTCTCTGACCTCTCAGACTGAGAGGCTGTTATGTTGTCTGATCTCCCTCCTCTTCCCTCTGCCTCCAATTTTTCTGTTCCCAGTCCGCAACACCTGTGTCAGCAAGGCTGCCTTGCAACCCCTTCTGATGTTATGATCCGCATGTGGAGGCTCTCAGAGAATTGACCTATCCCTTAACATAAAATTATTTTGGCAATATTATAGTTTTTATCATATAAGCACAGTTCAGTCATAAGCACTGACTATTTAAGTTGTTCTTTATTTTAAAAGTTGTAACTGAAACTATGAAATTATTAAGAATCTTTTATCCTCATATATCTTACAGAATTCATTTTGCCGCTAGGATTTCTTATTATATAGAAATGTTAACTGATTTGTATGAACTTATTTTACAGACTACAATTTTGCTGAAAATAAGTAAGCCATCATGTCATCAGCAAATAGGGATATTTATTGCCTATTTAAACCTTAAACTCTTCATTGTATTATTATTTCTAGCATCATTAGATCTACTTAAAATGGCAGTGAGTAAGAAATATCTTTGCTTTTATTCTCTATAAGTGCAGGTTTCTGGTACATCCCCATTGTTTATAATCTTTGCTGTTTGGTAGATACTGCTTCTATTTATTTTTTTAAAAGAGTCCTCTAGAGCCATATTTTCTAAACTTTTTAGCATAAATGAGTATTGTTATTCTTCAAAGGCTTTTTCTATATCTGAATTCTGATAATTATGGTTTGGGATTTTTTTTTCCTAATATGATTATGTTGATTACTGAACCATCTTTGCATCCTAGTAGAACTCTAACCCAATCATAATGAATGATTTCTTGAAAAATTATTATTCTGGCAGGATTTTATTTTAAAAAATTTTAAATCAATATTCATTAATAATATTGGTCTAATGTGCTCCTTTTTGACTTTATCAGCCCTTAGTTTAGGTATTATATCTATATGTGTCTTATACAATGGATTCAGTAGAGTGCTTTCTTGTTCAATTTTGGAGAATGATTTTCATACAATATTCAGGCATTGTAAATCCATCAGGAATAAGGAATTTCTTCCCCTCCTCCAACTAGCAGTTCTATTTACTTTTTAGAAATGGAATTATTTAAGATCTCGATTTAGTCTTTTGTTAGTTTAGGTATATAACCCTGTTTCCTTTGTATTTTTTTTTAAAAATACAACCATTCATAAGTTCTAGTTTCTATTTCTTCTAGGTTTTTCTGTGATATCATCTTGTATATTTTTTATTTTGTTGATATGAATTTTGGTTCTCCTTTTAGTAAGATTGGCTAGCTGGGGGCAGCTAGGTGGTGCAGTGGATAGAGCACCAGCCCTGAATTCAGGAGGACCCGAGTCCAAATCTGATCTCAGACACTTAACCCTTCCTAGCTGTGTGACCCTGGGCAAGTCACTTAACCCCAGCCTCAGAAAAAATAAAAACAAAAACAATAAGATTGGCTAAATTTTGTCAGTTTTTTCAAAGAACTGATTTTAAATTTTGTTCTTGAGTTACATAGTCTTTATGGTTTTCAATTTATATTTCCCCTTAAATTTCAAGATTTCTAGGTTGTACTTATTCTAGGCTTACCTGCTGAGATTCCAATTTTTAAAATGCATACTTAATTTAGTTTTTTAATGATCTGTTAATACATGTTTTTAGAGATGATTTTTTTCTTTTGAGACTGATTTAGCTGTATCTCAGAAACTCTGGCATACTGTCTTATTGTCGTTGTTTTTCACATAATTATTGTTTATAGTATTCCTTCTTTGATTTGCTCCATTTAGAATTTATAAAGTCTCAATTTAGGTCTGTCTTTTATCTGTGCTCCCTGAATTTATTACCAATGTATTTTGTTTGGATCTGTAAAGAATAGGTATTTCTGCCTTTTTACATTTATTTCCAATTTCTCAGTGCTGAGAAATTTTTGTAAAAATTTTTGTAAAAGTTCCACGTAGTGCTAATAAATATGTATATTCTTTAGTAATACCTTTTTCAATAGCCTGGGTGCATCTATATCCAGTTTACAGCGTCGTTCAATAACATGAATAGCCCCATCATCACTCTTATATTCATTCACAGTATCGCTGTGTACAAACATTGGAATCAGAGGACACGTAGGAAATCTCCTTTCATAGGCCTACAAAGGAAGAAAGGATAAAATGACCTAATAAAAAATGTTGTTTGTAAGGATATAATAGAAACTCATTAAATGTTAGAATCTGTCAATGGTATCACACACACACACACACACATACACACACACACACACATATATGTTCATTTTAGCCTTCATAATTATTTATTTTATTAAAGAAAAGATTTTATTTACTCATGTATTTCTTTGGCATTCTAGTGAAGCCAATGATCCCCTTCTCAGAATAATCCTTTTGAATGTATAAAACAGGATCACAAAGGAAACCAATTACATTGAAATACTTATCAAGAGTTCTAAAAACAAATACAGGAACCACAAGTTAAAATTTTTAACTCTCTCTAAAAAAACAAACAACAGAAAACTCTGTAATGTGTCATGCATATCTTTTATCCTTACACCTATCCCTCTCTAAAATGAATATATCTTTTGAGAAAAAAACAAAACACTTCAGCAAAAATATCAGGCACAGTTGTAGTGTCTTACACCAGGTTTTATTATCTCTTCTCCAGGAATTTTGCTACTTTTCCCATTACACAAAATAAAACTTCTTTTTACAGCTCTATTTATGTTGCTGGAGTAGTGTATGCTATTTTCTTGGTTCTGTTGCTTTACTCTGTGTTAGTTTATATAGATCTTAATGTTTCTTTTAATTCTGAATATTCATCATTTTTTACTGCATTATTCATACGCCTTTATTTTTAAAAGTCATTCCTCAGTTATTTCTTTCCTACCATAAAGAGTGTTAACTTTTAATATTTTTATGTATACAGTGCCATTTTTTCTGATTTTGACTTCCTGGAGAATATAATCCCAGTACTCACAAGACTGCAGAGTCAGAAAGTAGGAAGTTTAATCACTTTTCCTGCATGAATGTTGTTCAGTTATTCAGTAATGTTCAGCAATTTGTGACCCCAAAGTCCACGGTGTGCCAACACTGTCAATAGAGTTTTCTTCACAAAGATACTGAAGGAGTTTATGATCTCCTTTTCCAGATGAAAAAACTGACACACAAACAGAATTAAATGATTTGCCCTGGGTCCCACAGCTATTAAGTGTCTGAAGTTAGACTTACACTCAAGTCTTCCTAACTCAAGCTGTGGAATTCCACTAAGATGCCTCCAAGGCAAACAGTGGTTAATCAACCTGTCCAGGGTAATAGTCACATTTGAACTCAGGTCCAGGCCTAGTGCTTTATCCAGTGACTGAATTGGCTTACAAACATCCAGAATGGTTGGACCACCTCACCATTTCACCATCAATGTATTGCTGTGCTAGTCTTCTCATAGCTCTACTAGCACTGACTATTTATTCCCTTTACCCTTCTCTTACTATTACTTCTTAAAATCTTGTTGAACTAGGTTCAACCTGTTGTATAGGTTGTTTCTCACACTGAAATTCTGCAGATTGGCATGTTAGTGCTGAGGTTTTTGTTCTAGAGCTGATGTTCTTAGGTCACCTTCCAATTTAATTCTCAGGATCATTCTATCTGTGGTATTCCATCCTGCCATTGTGATTTTAGGATTCTCCTTTAAAAAGGAATGAAGGTTTGAACTACTTGCTATTTACTACCAAAAATGTGCATGCTTAATTCACATAGTGCATTGGCTTGGTTATGTGAAAAAAATTAGTTCATTATCAGATTAAGAATACACATATAAAATCACTGCTACTTAAAAAAAAAAAAATCCTCTTTACTAATAAGGAAGAGATTTATGGATAAAGCACCTGTTTAGAAGTTGGGAGACCTGGGTGCTAATTTTGACCACTAAGCCTGTGACTCAGGGCAAATCACTTAACTCTAGAGCTTTAGAGCATCTATAACATGAAGGTTTAGGAATAGATTGACTCCACTGTCCTTGCAAGCTCTAGTTTTTCAATCAACATCTTTTGAATTTTATATAACGATGTTAAGGTCTATTGCAAAATGTAACTAGGTCCCGACTGACTCAGATTGAATGTAAGCAGCTATCAGTTTTTGCTTTGGCATGATACTCTAGAACAGGGGTCCTCAAACTACAGCCCATGGGCCAAATGTGGCCCACTGAGGACGTTTATGTGGCCCGCCGGGTTATGACAAAATCAGACCAGAAGTGATATTCGACCTAAACTCTCATTAGCAACACAGTTTCGGCACTGGGCTGAGGCAGCAGAGACAGAATGTAAGGTGATACGAAGGTGAGATGAGTTCCCAGGTTGGGGTGTATGGTGTGGGGAAGGGAGATGCAGAAGACGGAGAACTGACGGCCCACAGCCTTGTAAAGTAACGGAAGCCACCACAACAGATAGGTGCGAGGGATGTACAGTACATGTTGCGCATGTCACAGCCGCTTCAGGGTATAGTAACAGTTAGTACTACAAGTCCCAGCTTGACTCTTATCATTGTCATTATGCTGTAATGACATAATAATGCAACGGCCTCCTCTTTAGCGCATGTTGCAGTACTGACTGCTATGTCGCTCAGAGTGAGGCTCTTGGTACCAGGCCGTGGCCCTGTATCCATAGTGACCTCATGTCTGGCTGTTGTGGTCATCAGTTTTATCACTGTGTGTATGTTCTGTAGTTTCATAAAGAGATGGAATATTGCTAACATATGTCATCACCTTATAATCACTGGAGGTCTGACCTTAGTGCCCCCCCCACTTATCCTGAGTATGAGGGTGTGCAGAGCTGCTGTACTACTTCATCCCCCTCCAGATTCTTAAACTCCCCATATACTTGTGCAGTTTCAAGTCACACAATGACCGCTCCCATATGTACGATTTGTCACTGAAGCTCATTCTGCCCATACAATATATCGCACAGTTATATACATATGTGCACAGTCTTGCCTGTGATTATGATAAATTACGAGTGCAGCACATACGATCATGCAGCGCTGGATCATGAGAATTGATCCCAGGATTCAGAGGAAGCCAGGGCATTTGGGAGGGCTGCCTGAGTGGTCACTTGTGTGCAGTGAAGGTCTGAAGCGGGAGAGAGAGTGCGGGAAACGGAGGCATCACAGTGCGGAGGCAGCTTGGAGGAAGTTGGGCATTGATGTCAGTATGTCTCTGTGTGGGCAAAGTTATTGCTGGTATATTGTTTCTGTAGCGCTATATATATACATATATATATATATATATATATATATATATATATATATATATATTGGTATTTTACTAATAGCAATTTGGAATCCCTTAAAAATAATGATGTCAAGCAAAAGAAAAATTGATCTGAAGTGTAGGATATTCAAAGAACAGTGGACTTATGATTACTTTTTCATGCAATACAAGGAAAGAGCTCTATGTCTGATATGCCAGAATATAATGTCTATGTTCAAAGAATATCATTTGCATTGACAATATGAAACTCAACATAAAGATAAATATGATTGGTTGGTTGGAGAAGTGAGAAAAGATAAAATATTAAAACTGAAAAATACATTGACAACTCAGCAAAATATTTTTGTGAAGCAGAAGCAGCTAAATATTTCATCACTGTGAGCAAGTTTTCAAGTTGCCAAGCTAATAGCACGCACTGGCAGACCATTCATGGAGGGAAAATTTGTTAAAGAATGCCTTCTTTCTGTTGCCAAAGAGATGTGTCCAGAGAAGGCCGATTTATTTAGTACAGTGAGTCTTTCAGGACCTACAATTACACGGAGGATTGAAGAAATGGGAGACAATCTGCATCAGCATTTGCAAAACTACACACACAAAAAAAAATTCATTATTTTTCCTTGGCACTCGACAAAAGTAATGATGTTCATGATTCTGCACAATTTCTAATTTTTATTCATGGGACGAATGATTATTTTGAAGTCATAGAAGAGCTTGCTGCACTGCAAAGCATCAAAGGAACAACTATAGGAGAGGATATCTATGAAAAGGTTTGCCAAACTGTGAATGGTTTGGAACTGGACTGGGCTAAACTAGACAGCGTGGCAACTGATGGTGCCCCTAGGATGGTGGAGTCTAAGAAAGGAATAATTGCTCACATTACCCAAGAGATGGACAAACATAACCATTCTCATCCAATAGCCATACACTGCCTCATCCACCTACAAGCGCTGTGTAGTAAATCACTGAAGTGGGACTCTGTTACGAAAATTGTGGCATCTTGTGTTAACTTCATTAGAGCTAACGCAATAAATCACAGACAATTTCAGGAATTTCTGAGCTAAATGTTGAGTATGAAGATGTTCTATATCACACAGAAGTCCGTTGGCTGAGTCGACGGAGAGTTTTGAAATGTTTCTATGACTTATTTCCACAGATTACAACTTTTCTGCTTTCAAAAAACAAAGAAGTACCAGAGCTCAATGATGCAGAATAGAAATGGCACCTTGCTTTTCTGACAGATGTCACAGAGATACTCAACAATTCCAATATGCAACTTCAAGGAAAGGGGAAGCTCATCTGTGATATGCAATCACATGTCAAAGCATTTGAAGTAAAATTAGGCCTTCTCATCAAACAAGTGAAGGAGGAAAATTTCTGCCATCTCCCCACAACTCAAAATCTGTTAGCAGAAAAACCACTGATTGTATTCCCAAACAAAACATGTGTGGATTCATTGGGAAAATTGCAAGGAGCTCCAATTTAGATTTAAAGAGCTTCATCTCCATGAACAGGACATACAGCTTTTCCATAACACATTTTCTATTGACATTGAAAATGTGGATACAATTTACCAAATGGAACTGGCTGAACTGCAGAATTGTGACTCTCTGAAAGAAACATTCAAGTCAAGCAACCTTCATAATTTCTATGCATCTCTCCCTTCTGAGACATATCCTAATCTCAGGAACCATGCACTCAAAATGGCAACCATCTTTGGCAGCACTTATGTCTGTGAACAGACTTTTTCTAGAATGAAACATTTGAAATTTCCAACCAAATCAAGACTAACGGATGCACACTTGCATCACTTGTTACAACTAGCAGTGACAAATATGGAACCAGACATTGACCATCTCATTAGCCAAAAGCAGGCCCATAGTTCCCACTGAAATACTGGCAAGTTTGTTGATTTAACTTTACTTCATTTTAAATATTGTATTTGTTCCCGTTTTGTTTCTTCACTTCAAAATACGAATTATGCAGCGTGCATAGGAATTTGTTTATAGTTTTTGTTTTTACTATAGTCTGAGGGACAGTGACTGGCCCCCTATTTAAAAAGTTTGAGGACCACTGCTCTAGAATGTCTTCCCTTCCCAGATTTAGTTATTTTTAAAAAATTTTTGCCTCAGTTGTGGCTTAGCCTTAATCACTGAAGAGTTGCAGCCTCAAACTGAGACCTGTTGAAGACCTTAGCTTAAAAAGGCCAAAATCTTTCATCCAGGGCCATCTCCAGCCATCCTGATCTGTATCTTGCCCTTGGACCTAGATGGCTCTGAAGGGGAAACTGAGGAAGGTGACCTTGCATAGCCCTTTCTCATTTAACTCTAATTCATTTGCTTGTCATGGTCTCACCTCCCTAATGACAGAATCCTTTTTGAGAAGGAAAGACAAACAACAATAACTTGAAATGTTTTTGTGCAATCATTTAATAGTTTGTGAATTTGGGAGGAATAGTTCTTGGTGACAAAGATCAAATATGAGACAATAATTCAAACCCTCCCCAAACCAAGAAGCGGGAGGTCTGATGTGAGTGATGTGGACACCATATGATGACAAGCACCAAAAGTAGGGTTTCGTCATTTGAAGAATTCACGATGGCCATTCTCTTCGGCAAAAGTAGATTTATTTAGAGAATAGGTTACAGACAAAATGAAGAAATACAATAGACTTCAGGAAAGATAACTGTGAAACAGAGTTGGAAGAGCATATGAAAGACAAGTTCCTCAATGCAAATCACAACTACCCAGTAGAAAGGGAACAACCCATAAGGTTGGGGCTTGCCCTTAGCTGGCAGGCTAAATCCCCAGAGTTAGTAAGTTGTAAGGAGGAAAATGAGGTTGGGAAGTATATCATGTGGTACCAGGAAAGGGGGAAGATATCATGTGGCACATGGCAGCAATGATGGGGTGGCCCATAAGTAGATTTTATTGGGAAAATTTAATCTCAGGGACATGACTGGGATTTCTGACAGGGCATAGCAAAGTGAGACTTGTTGAGACCCCTACAGAGGTTGGTCTCAAGGGTTTGACATAACTTGTATCTCCAGAGTTTAGGATCATGAAGCTAAGTTGATGTTTATTAGTGCCTTCTCCCTACTTACCTCAGGGATCAATTCTTTAGGTTTTCTCTATTTTGTGTTTTGTTTTTTGAGGCTCTTGGAGTTAAATGACTTGCCCAAGGTCACACAGCTAGTAAGTATTCTCCTGAATTCAGGACCAGTGCTCTATCCACTTTGCCATCTAGCTGCTCCTTTAGGAGCTGTCCAACACACCATTTGAGACCCAATCAGGTCCACAGGTGTTACACATTACACGTTTATGTTTTCAGACTTTTTCAATGTATTGCTCAATTACGATATGGGGCCCCCTCCTTTTTTGTCTTTAAAATATATTAATTGTTATAGGGAATAACTCTCTAAGAAGGGATAGGGAAGGATACTGGAGATAACTATGATGCAAAAAACTAGAAGATATCAATAAAATTTTATAAAAATTTTAAAAAAAGAATTTTCCCCTTCTCTTATTTTCTTTCTGACCTGGCTCCCAGACTTCCTAGGCTGATATGTTCTCCCCTGATGAAAGATAAGCCTTGAAGGATATAATAAAAACAATTACAATGAAATTGGGCATTGAGGAATGAAACTGAACTACCTAAAATCCCCTGCCTTCCTCAATAATATTGAATCTCCTATGCTTGCTGCTGCTACTAAATCCCTTATTCCTATCAACTTCAATCTTGTCACCTCCCACCACCCACTACAGATCTCCACATCCAGAATTTAAAATGTATCCAATATAGATAATGCATCATGTAAGATCCCATTTAAACATAAAATCAACTTTATTTTATATTACTCCATGTCTCACTCAGATGTCTCAATAGCAGAACTAAAATTTTTGGATCTTAAAACAACTAAGATTTGTCACTAAAAGTAAACCTGTTTGGGGTAATTATGCATATAATTGCATGTATTTCTACCTACAGTCCTACACCCACTCTTCTTTCAAAAAGAGATTTTTAAAGGGGCTTTCAAAAGGGCTTTTTTAGCCTAAAATTGGGGAACTTGATAATAGTTCTTAATCAGATTTCAAAGCATATGTATTCTTGACATACTAAAAGCCAATACTTTACTGTGGAAAAAAAAACATATTTTAATAAAGTTGTCAGCTTAAAATTTAATGGTTATAATGCTTCATTCTGTTACGGACATCTTTTTTAAAGTTAGCAACACTTAAGGGAGTGTAACTTAAAACTGAACATTGTGTGCTCAGATACAAAGTTAAGTCAATTATATTGACCAGGCTCTTTATTGACAGGATTATCTGTCATTTGCTAGGAAACAGCAGTGAACTACAACATTGTCCCAGACTTTAATGTAATTGAGTTTCTAATGCTTATAAAAAGCAAAAATGCAGTTTTAAAATGAAAATAATGTTCAAAACATCTGTAGAACATTGCAGAAGAACTGCTTTCAGTCTATTATCTATTTCTATAACAACTTGTTTAATGATTTGTTATCAAATCAAAAGTTATGTTGTGCACCTAGTGGTAAGCACTGTGCCAGGAAGAATTGGAGGGAGGGAATGGAAAATAACAAAGGAGAGTCTCATAAAGCTTATTTATAGTCTACTTGGGAAGACAAAACAAAAAAATTTTGAAGGTTTTTTAATAATAAAAAAATTAAATAGTACAAGATAACAGAAGGTAAGTTCTTTCACAAGCTCGAATATGAATAATTTGAAAATAATACAGTACAAAAATAGAGTGTATGAGGATCTTGTTCTGCCAAATACTACCTGTGTGACAAACTTTGACTTAGTTTTCTTATCTAGAAAACAAAGGGAGGAATGTATATATATATATATATATATATATATATATATATATATATATATATATATATATATCATACTATATGGGATAAACTGAATGAAGATCCTCATAAGGATATAGCTTCAACCTGTGACCTAATTGTGACTTTGCAAAAACAAATTGAGATACAGCTAAAAAGCTGCAGAAGTTCCATTATCTTGGATCTACATTCCCTTTTGGTTTCCCTACCACCTCTTAATTAGCAATACTTCTTTTAAAGGCAATTTATTCTTTTGTTTCTGGGACAGATTTCGTATTTTAAAATATAAGTATGGTCTCCCTCATATAAGGGGAGAAAAGGTCAAAGAGTGGGGGAAGAGGGCTTCTGGTCAATATAATCTTGTTTTTTGCAGTTTGCACTCTTTTACTGAAGACATCTTGTCAGGAGTTGCCCTTTCTTGGAAGATCATAATAACCCCAAAAGGGGTCTCTGATTGTTTTTGTGAGTGCTGCTCTTCTTCACAGTTTGGGGGCTCATTTTGGGATATTTCTGGGAGAGTTCTCCAGTGGTCCTGATGTGGGTTGTGCTCCTTTTAAGAACTAATCCTTTCAGATTGATTTATTCCTTTCTGATTCCCAGTCCTTCCTAGCAGATGCAATATCAATTCAAGAAGCTAGGACCTCTGATTTACAAATCTTGTCAAAAGCACCCTTCTGAATTCCAATAGGAGACCCAGGTTCTCACAAGCCTACTAGGAACTCCACACACAGGCCCCTTTAGCTAAATCTCTCATTATAAAAGAGGCAAGCTGGAGCCCTCTCTTTGCAGAGGTTCCTACCATGGCAGCCTTATGCCTGGCATGCCAAAGGATCTCTGCCCACTGGAACACTGGTTGCGGTGCCCTCTTCTCTTTATTTAACACTTTTTACTAATTAGACTTTAACCTTACTTCCAAATCCTATGATAAACCTCTTTTATCAATCTAGGTTTTCGGGTCTGTACATTGCTTTATGGACTCTTGTGCGGCTACTAGACCTCATTTAATTCTGTATTCTTGCTCCGAATCCAAAGGGGTTGCAGGGGAGCTCTATTTGACTCCCTGTGCCCTGAACCTTCCACTAGACCTCAATTAAACCCTAATTTCGTTTAGGTACCCCAATCTAGACCTCACCAGTCCTTGAATTAAGCTTGGGAACTCCTAAAGACAAATACTCAAGAGACAGCAATAACAGAAGTAGGCTAGCAAATTTGGCCCATGAGATAAATCAACTGAGAAAAGTTTGAAATCAGTCAGGTAAGTTGTGCACAACCCAGGTGGGTGAGAAACTGATGAGGACAGAAATTCTTAAGTGGTTAGCTTTGTATGAAAACTTTGTCTTTGCCAAGAACTAGTAAACAAGAAACTATCTTCCAAGGACTGACACTAGAGCCAGCTAGATTGTTTCTTTCCAAGGTTTCTTGTCCTCTTTAATGGAGGATTTACCTAATCTTCTTACCAAAGGAAAATAGGAGAATCCAGAATTTTCTCAGTATCATGAGAAGCCTTTTATAGACTTTTGTTTTGTTCTTGGTGTGATGAAATATCAAAATGTATAGTCAGTTTTGTTTTGGCATCTGTTGTTCAACTCCCAAGGGTGGAGGGGAGGGGGTGTAAATTCAAAGAATACCCAACTGTTGGCTCCAAAACTTCCCTCTGGTAAGACAATAGGAACTTCATTTAGAAAAACTGTATGTGAGTTTGTGTTTTGTCTTCTAAAGACAGTTTGCAACTGTCTTCAGTCAGCAGAATTAAAAGATCTGGCTATTTGGGATTTAAAAGCACTTGTTTTGTACATAATTAGATTTATGCAAATAACTTAGCTAAAGAGAGGAAGGCCTAGCTCTGAGACAGGTAAAAATTTTAACTGTCACACCAAGAAGAAAAACAAAAAAACTAACAAAAAAAAGACCTTTCAATGGACCTAGTACTGGCCAATTTGGATCTGCATAAAGTTAAAGAACTGCTAAAACATTTTGGCAGATTTTGGGATTTTTGAGACTAAGTTTTAAGTTGCTTGGTACTGTCTATCAGCTAAATTGAGTTAGCCTATTGTATTTTTAAGTAGGCCAAATTTAAGTAGGCCAGAACTTGAGGCTTACAGAAAAACTGAAATTATAAAAACAAAACAAAAACACAAAGAAAAAAACAAAAAACACTACCCCACTCTGGGATTTTTCAAGCTTCTCAAGTTTGTGGAATCTACCCTGACTAGGCTGGTGTCCCTGGCTGGTCCAAATTCTTCTGGGATTTAGGCTGGTGCTCCAATATCTTAGACATAGCCCTTGGCATTTCTAGCATGGAAGGTGGGCTAGTCACAGGGCCATGGACCTGCAGCTGAACTGGATTCAAATTTCTTTGATCCTTTTTCCCCAAGGTCCTAAAAGGCCCCCAATTTCTTAAAGCCCTATAAATAAACTTGAAAAGGGCAGTTTTCTGCCATCTTCAATTTGGGGGCTGAGTGTATAAATTAGAATTCTGATTCTTAAATTCTATTACTATTAAGTAGTATACGCTAAAATTGTGAACTTGTTTATTCTGGTATAAGATTTCAGAAATATATGTGCATTAATATTGAAATATCATTACTAGAAATTTAAATCTGTTTTGATTTGAAGTTAAAAAATTTTTGGTCCTTTGGTAACTTACTTAAAGAAGTCACTTTTGTCTCTCTAAAATAGATGAAACATACTTAAGCTACTATGTTACTTTCTAAATTTTATATTAGGTAATTTGTAAAAATTGTATGAGCTGTACTTTGACATTTTGTCAGCGCAGCTGGGTATGTAGTATAAATTTTGTGATATTTGGTCCAAAGTTATTTAGATATAGTCTTGTTTTCTCCTTTTAACAAAGAAGTTAAAGAAAGAAAATTTGAGATATAGGGATATGTGTAATTGTAAAACAAACTGTATCTGAAAGGTGTGTAATATGTCTAAAGATAAGGTGGCGCAGTGGATAGAGCACCAGCCTTGAATTCAGGAGGACCCAAGTTCAAATCTGGTCTCAGACACTTACTACTTCCTAGCTGTGTGACCCTGGGCAAGTCACTTAACCCCAGCCTCAAAAAAAGGGGGAAAAAAAAAGAATTGAGGAGATGCCTCTCTAGAGGGAGAGAGTCTGATTCCAAATATTCACTTTAGATTTTAATGAAATGATACCAGTGGGGATGAGTGGAAGCTTTCCCCTGGGCTTGGCTGCTTTAAGAGGGGTTATTGGAATAATATTGCAACACACTGAAACTAAGTATAGATTGATAAGAAACTCCCAATTCTGATAAACATATTTTACTTCTAAGGTTTTATAAGAAATAATGGGGAGGGATTGCAAATTGCGTGACAATTCCATACACCTGGGCATCTACTTTCATCAGGCAAAGTGGAAAAAATGAACCAGTTTCTTAAAAAAGGATGATTAAATTGATGTTAGAGACTAAATTGCTTTAGATCAAATATTTAGATATTGCTTTGTTAAAAAATTAGACCTGTTCCCAAAAATGATCTGGGATTTTTCCCATATGAGATTGGTTTATTTTATTTGAGAGGAAAAAGGGGAAAACTCTCTTTTGAAACAAAAGATAAATTACTGACAGTGTGCTCATCCCTTTTTTTAGGCCTTAGGAAGCAAGGATTGATAACCCAGACATCATCTTTGGATTTTGCAATTCTAGAAGAGTTCTAAGTTCAGGAAGAAGCAGAGTGGAAAGGACCTTACCAGACATTATAGATGACTGAGACAATAGTCTGGAGGTTGAGACCAGGCTTAAAGGACCTGTGGAGGAACCTCCAGAATAAACTGTTAAGGACAATTTATGACCTCTAAAATTGACTTTGTAATTAGGAATGTTTTGGTGGAAGGAGAGATTAATTGTGCTTAAAGGAATTTCAACAATATTGATGCTGTATCTGTATTTATATTTCCAGAAAAGTTTATAGAGACTCCTCGATTGAAGAAAGTTGAATTAACATTTTTTTAGGATGAAGAAATTATTAATAATTAATTTTATATAGTTCTTTAATGTGAAATTAGGACAGTATATTCTACATTTTAATGTGAAATTAGGACAGTATATTTTACATTCTATTTGAGTTTTAATTGGGTTGTATTGACTCATTTTAAAGCTGTTCCCATTTTTTACAGAAATTCTGAGAACAGAGGTCTGTCTTTGACCCTTTGAACATAGTTAATTAATGCCTGAACATGTTTTGATATAGATTGGTTATTGAGCATCTTAAAGTAAAATGATTGATGTGATGTGATGTGATGTGATGTTTTTCTGCTTAGGCAATTGGGGTTACATAACTTGCCCAGAGTCATACAGCTAAGAAGTGTTAAGTGTCTCAAACCAAATTTGAATTCAAGTCCTCCTGACTTCAGGACTGGTGCTCTATCCACTGCGCCACCTAGCTGCCCTGATTTGTATAATGTAAAACCCATTTACTTAGATATGAAGATAAGCTGTGAACTTTCTAAGATGAATCAATATAAACAGATAGGGTCAATACCTATTTAGAATATGTGATCCTTGAGAGCTAAATTCACCTGAAGCTTTGATTAACAAGACTTGCTATTTAAGATAAAATCTTTTAAGACTGTAGTTGATATTATTTGGAGTTTTGAATTCAGGTTATGATTGTCTGATGGCTCAACAAGCCAGTAATCCACCATCTGAAAGGAATATTCCACAAGCTACTCAGAGGAATGTGATACTCAATTGTTACAAGTGAAGGCTAGTATCTGAACAAGAGTTGGGAGTACAACCTTGGCCTCCACTAAGATGTGATCTTTCTGATTCAATTTCCCATGCTTTATCCTGTCATGTATGTGCTCAGAGTGAGGCCTGAAGGACCAGTTTTTTATTATAATCATGCCCCTGCTTTTTCCTCTTATAAAAGATTTTATAATCATGGCAAATGTTCCATAGAATATAAGACTTTACAGTTTCCTATCTGAAAATGTAATCATTATATCCTAAATAAGAATTTGACCTAGTCATTTGTCTGTTGCTAGATGCATATGTACTTGTCTGCTTTTTACCATTTTTGTTGTTGCTAACTTTCCTGACAGTCATTTTTTTTTTTTTAATCTGTGAAAGGTTATCTATTCTAATTGCTAGGGACAAAAATGGCTGGGGTAACAGATGGCCCAGATGGGAGTTGGGGGTACAGAACCCCAATTTGTATATTGAATAGGCTCATTAGACTCCATGCCATAGTCAAAATAACCATTAACTAGATGACAAAAGCAGTGAATTTGTTAGCAGACCAGGCCATTACAACTAAAAATAGTAGTACTCTAGCATAGATTAGTATTAGACTATTTGTTGGCTGAAGAAGATACTTTTTGGGAAATTAAATTTTTGCTGATGATAATGGACAGATAGTGATGGAAATTGCCAAGTACATCAGAAATTAGCCCATGCCCTATTCCATACCTGGCCCTCACTTATGTGATCTATGGTGTGGAGTTTGTCACTAAATGCATCAAAAGTTGAGGTTTGGTCATGTGAATTCACAATGGCCATTCTCTGTGGCAAAAGGTAGATTTATTTATGAGAAGAGGTTACAGACAAAATGAAAAAATTATAAAAATAGACACTGAGTGTAATTATTAAGTAAATTTGAGAAAGCATATAGTTTAGCAAGCACAGTTAACAATGGAAAAGATTAGTTTCTTGGTGGAAGAAATTTCCTAGTAGAAAGAGAGTACCCATGAGGTTAGGGCATATCTTGAAGGAGACTTAGCACCCTAATAAAGTTAGTTAGCTTAAAAAGGACAAGTGGGGTCAGAAAGCATAGTGGAGAGATACTATGTGGCATGGAGAAGAGAAAAGACACCATATGGCAGAATGCTGTTGGTGGGCTGACCCAAAGGAGGATAGCAGCTATGGGATGGCCCAGAAGTAGGTTTTATAGGGGAAATTTAAGCTTGGGGATATACCTGGTATTTCCACAGAAGAAAAATTAAGCAACCTGGAGGGGAAGTACAGTTAGCCTTGGACCTTTAGAGGGTAGAACCAAGTAATCAAACTGAAAACAGGTTCTTTGGTTCCTGGTGAGGATGGACCCCAGTAGAGAAAAAGGACAAATCAGACACAGAGTGAGTGGAGACTGAGAACAAGATGATTGAGGAAATGTATCAAGAATGGTGAGAAGTCTTCAAAGGTTAATTTAAAAAAGAGGGATTAAATGAGGTAAACAAAGTGAAGTGCTCTTAAAAGGATATGGCTTTGGCCTATGCCCTAATCGTAACTTGAGACTGCAATAACAAATTGAGCTACAGCTAAAAAACTACAGGTGTTCCATAGTCTTGGATGAACATTCCCCTCCTATTTCCCACTACCTTTTAATTGGTATTTAAGTACTTCTTTTAAAAGCAATTTATTCTTTTGTTTCTAGGATAGATTTCCCATTTAGAATGTAAGCCTGGACTCCCCCAGACAATGGAAGAAAAGGTCAAGGAGGGAATGGCTTCTGGTTAATATAATCTTGTTTTGCTGTTTGCACTCCTTTACTAAGAACAACTTGTCTGTTAGGAGTTGCCCTTCCTCAGGAGATCGTAATAAAATCTTTTTTGCTTTTTCATACTCTAGGAAGCTCGGATTGTTTTTGTGGTTACTACTGTCCCACACAATATGAAGTTGAAATTTAGAGGTGTGTATTTGGAATGATGGTAGAGAATTTCAGGCAGAGGGAATAGGATTCAATTAAATGCAAACAAAAATTCATTTAAAACCCTACTCAAGAGAAAATACTGTGTTTGTGCTAGATGCTGGAGAAACAAAGACAAAAGTGAAAGAATTTTTGCCCTCAAGAATTACAGCATTATCAACTGGGAGGTGTAAAAAAGATTTACCTTGACTTTGGACATTGTCTCTGGCAATTCCAAGTCTGGAATGCTTTCCTTCTCTCCAATACTAGTTTTGTTGGTCTAAGTTCCAATTATACCCCATCTTCTATTGGAAGCCTTTCCCAATTCTTAATTGTAATGCATTCCTTCATATAATTATTTCCCATTTATTCTGTATATAGCCCTTCTGTACATAAGTGTTTGCTTGTTGTTTTCACTGTTTTACTGTGAGCTTCTTAAGGGTAAGACCCATTTTTTTTTTTTTTTTTTTTTTTTGCATTTAACACTTAGCACAGTCCCTGACACTTTATAATAGTAAGTCCTTAATAAATATTTAACTAACTTGAAAATGAGATATTTTTTGTAAAGAGGAAGAATGAATGATCAATTCAGAATAGCTAACTAGTAATCTAGTTTAGCTGAAATATAGAGTGCAAAAAGAAGAATTATGCCATGAAAGCTCACTGAAGAACTAAAAATGTGGGGTTTGGAGGTTGTGATGGTAACATTTGATCCTAAAAGCAACAGGAAATCATGAAAGGTTTTTGATCAAGGGCAAAAATAGTAAAGTTTGTATTTGAAGAAGAATGTATTGGTAGGCAAGCAGTAAAAGATAGTTGAATGAGTGTTCAATGTGTTTGGGGGTGAAGATGGAAGGAAGCAATATGAAGAAGAGAAATGTGAGAAAAAAAATCAGTTTTGTATTATTATTCTAGTAACTATGCTACTGCAATAGAATGGGTAGACTGGAGAAGAAGGAAGTGACTAAGAAGCAGCAAGACCAGTAAGGAAACAATTACTTAAAAGTTCAGGTGAATGGCAAATAATGGCCAATTCTTAGAATTATGTG
Source organism: Sminthopsis crassicaudata (assembly GCF_048593235.1). Classification (NCBI taxonomy): domain Eukaryota; kingdom Metazoa; phylum Chordata; class Mammalia; order Dasyuromorphia; family Dasyuridae; genus Sminthopsis; species Sminthopsis crassicaudata. The sequence goes on along the minus strand of NC_133620.1, from coordinate 312,333,179 downwards.
TGATGAGAAGGAAAAGGATAAGAGATTATAGAAACAAGACAGACAAGAATTAGCAAATGACTAGACAGAGGAAAGAGAAATCAAAAGTTAACATTGAGGACACAAACCTGAGGACTGAGGGAAAAAGAAAAGGCTCCTACAGTAGTCTTTGAGCTGGATCTTGAAGAAAACCAGGAAGTAGAGGTGATAATGAGTGCAAGCATTTCAGACAAAGAGGACAATGTCATGTGTGAGGAATAGCAAGTAGGCTAATGTCATTGGATTATAATAGGACATGGAGGAAAGAAGGAAGAAAACAAAAATTTATTAAAATCTGTTATACTATATACTATGTTACACTTTATAAATATTGCCTTACTTGCTATATGAGAGGTGTAAAGTATAAGATGGTTAAAGAACGAGCCAGGTGATGAAGGATTTTAAGTCAGAGGATTTGTATTTGACCCAACAGTTAAGAAGGGAGACAATGAAAGTTACTAAATTGGTGGATGGGGATGTGTGAAAATAAAAGAGATGTTCTAAAGGCAGAAATGAGAAGACTTGGTATGTGGGTGAATTTGAGTGTAGTTTAAATAATAATTGAAATAGTGAGTTTAAACGATTGAGAAGATGGTAGCACCCTCAACATAAATGGGGAAGTTCAGAAGAAGGGTATTTGTGTGCAACACTGAGTTTGTAATGTCTGAGACATCTAAATCAAGATGTCTAAAAGGCAATTGGTAAATCGATGCAGAGAGAAATGAGCACAGGAGAACTTTTGGAGCTGAATATAAAGACCTGGGAATCATCTATATAGAGCTCTAGAAGCAGGTGATTTACTAACATTAATAGGCATTATCTGGAAGATACATCAAAGGAAACTAAGAAAGAATAGAATCCAATATTGAGGTGTTGTTTTTTTTTTAAAGCACCTGAACCATAGAGATTCATAGAATAAAGACAAGGGTCTGGTAAATCTATTATACCTCAGGTGAATTTTAAAAAGCAGGATTAGCAAACATAATCAAGAGAGAAACTATATTATGCTTAAAGTAAATATAAACAATGAATGAGTATATGTACTGAATGGCACAGGACCTGAATAACCAAACAAAAGTTCATTGATTTTCAGCAAGAAATAAATAGTAAAATTATACAGACTCAAAAACAACAACAAAAAAGCTTCTAATAAGATCTAACAAAAAAGATAAACAAGATGGAAATTAACACCCTAAACAGAGTTTTCAAAAAGCTAGATGTGATGTATCCCCAGGAATTACTGAATGGGAATAAAATACATATTTCTTGACCATGCATAGAATATCATTGTAAAAACTATATATTGAAACATAAAAATCTTATAAACAAATGCAGAAAACCAAACACAATTAAAAATTATATCCAATAAAGAACTGTAGGATAAAGAACTTGATAGGTCAAAAATAGATAACAGAAACCATAAGCAATATAATCAAAAAAAAAAATATCAAGAATGTGAGAAAACATGTCAAAACTTCTAGGACAGAACCAAAATAGTCCATTAGGGTTTCTCCCAATTCTCCATCTCTAAAAATTTTCACCAATAGAAGAGAGAATAGATTAGTAAATTTTGTTATTCAACCAAAAGCAAGGAATTTATTAAGCATTTATTAAGTACCAACTCAACAGGGATTTCTGGGTCACATGAGCAATAAGACGGAGTACTAGACATTATTTCTGATTCCCATGATCTCTCAAACCTCTCCAAAACAAATTACAAAAGCAATTTTGGCTGTCTCCATGTCTAGGCTATCCAGAAACTTAAACTAAAACAAACAAACAAACAAAAAAAAAAAAACAAAACCATTAATTCTGTAATCGTTCAGTAACCCTCCCCTAACTTCCCATACTATAAGATGTACTAGCAAATTTGAAGCTCACAATCCAGTCTTACAACAAAGCCTCACCTCAGGTAATCCTTTCCTCTAGCCAGATAACTCCTCCCCTGTCCAGTGCCATGGAAACCACAGAATTAGACTGTACAAGAGTAACATCTGCCTAGTCTACAATAAATAGCCTCACAGCCATAGCCTCTCAAGCAATAGCCAGCCAGAAGTCACAACCCAGTAGCAAAAACATCCAGGCCAAAGATTTTAGGAACAAAATTCAAAGATCTTCAACATAAACAGACGAATCAACAGGGAAAATAGTAACAACAGTAGGAAATATAGTCTTCATATCTAGAAAAAAAAAAAAAAAAAGTTTAGGCATCCATGAATAAAACCTGAAAAACAAAGGAAAATAATCCATTACATGATGAGTTGAAGACAAGACTATGTAGTCCTCTATGAAAAATTAGAGAACATGGAACTGATGTGGTTTGAGTGGTCTAAAGGTTAGTGGCAACAAGAGAGTTGTTAAGGATGCCCTTTAAATCGGCTGCAGGTTTAGAGTGAAAGAATTCACTTATTCCCAAATTATTAGTTGCAAAATGAAAGTTTATTGTTGATTAGAAATCAGTTTACTGACTTCTATAGTGGCAGATCTATTGGGAAATGGAGTTTGCACTGAGAAAATGCTTTCTCAGTGAACAGAAGGTCCTGGCAACTAAATGAGCTACCTAGGTCCACCTGCAAAGACTTTGGTGGAGGGAAGCTATTATATTGGGTATCTTTAGTGGGGAGCTAGAACAGCCCAAGCAGGTCAGATCAGGTCAGGGGAGCTGGGACAGCCTGGATCTCCCACTGGAATTAACAACACTCCAAAGGGGTGCTTTTTGACCAGGATTTCTAATTGAATCAAAGGCTCTGGCATCCTGGAAAGATGGGGGATATGTAGGGGGTTATGCCTTCCCCAGGAGGAGCTGAGAATCTGAAAGGGATCACACATCAAAAGGAAATACAGTTTCTTAAAGGGACCACAACCTGCTTCATAGCTCCCTCTCCCCCTCCCCCCAACAAGCAGTTAAAACTTAAATTCATTTAAGGGAAAAAGGCCGAAGATCTCAACTTCATATAACTACTTCAAGCTGACAAGGGTAGTAGAGATTTTCAGGGGTCCAAGCCAGGAAGGGGTGTGAGAACTGAAGACAGCAGCAGAGCATCTGATTGTATGTCGTGTCCCAATCAGTCCTCATGTGCAGGCTTCAGGGCAGTTGAAAATTCACAGCTTGAAGCCTAGAGAAAACAGATCTCAGGAGCAGATTAAAAGTGGGGTGTCCTCCAGGGTTGAAATAATGTTTAGGAATGGGGCCTTTTTGAAAAAAAAAAATGCATCAAGTCCTATCTGTGGGCTGTCTTATAATGCTGATAGTCCATATAACAACACTGAATACCCCCACAACTCCCTAACAGAAAAGTAGTTAAGGAGTTTTCAAATTGAAAGTAGTTGGGTTTTCAAATAGTTTCAAGTCTCTCTCTCTAATTCCATGTTGCCCTGCTACAGTCAGGGAATGAGAAGAGAAAAGAAAGAAGTTATCTTCACTCTCTTAACAATTTAGTTGAATTGCTTTGGAATTTTATTCCCCAACCGTTATTCCAATGGGCTTTCCTAAAGCTGCAACTTTGGCCAGAGTTGGAGCTTACAGGAAAGAAACCTTTAACTGCTGGCAGGTGTATGCTAATCCAGAAAAATAGAAGAGAATATCTTAGGAGCAAAAAGTTATTTGGAGTGAGAAAGTTAGGAGAGTGAGAGAATGGACATAGCCTGTTTTCTAGAAGTTTTGAAAAGCTAGGCTATTCATCTCTCCACAAAGAGCTTTTTCCCTGAGGCTAGGGAAAAAAACTAGAGCGGTTTGTCCTTCTAGACAGCTCCATGACATGCAAAAGCATAGTTTTGAGGCTTCTTCATTTAAAAGGCTATGACAGGAGGCACTAATCTAAGGCAGGATGACCAAATCAGGGAAACCAAGTCCGGTTTTAAAATGTATGGGACAAGCATGGTTCCTGAGAGGACTGGAAGCTGTGGCTCCTTTAAGAGACAGGCAAAGGTTCTGAGAGGAGCGTGGCCCACTTGTCCTGCTGCCTGTAAACTTTCTATTAATTTAAAAGTTGTGAAAAATTTTTTTGGAGATTTGAGAAGATAAGATTGAGATCTCCCCATTGTATAGTACTCCAATAAGGGAACAGGATAGGAACATTTAAATGACAGGTTACCCAGCCATACAGGAGAAGTCTGAAACAGGTCTTGAGTTCCTCTGTGATCCCCACTCTATGGGGGAGGGGGGAGAAAGACAGAGGGGCAGAGGGAGAGTGAAGGAGAAAGAAATGCAATTTTCTTACCCAGCTGTTTCCCAAATAGCAGGGTTCCTCTATTGATTCCACGATGGAACTTGAGGGAGGGGAAGCTGACCAAACCCCAAAATCTTGTTGGAGAGCAGGACATTAGGGAAGATGGCTCGACTCCTGTCCTGGGAGTAGCAGCCAAGGGTAGAGACATGTCTCCAAAGCTCGCTTTAATTCCTTGACCTTTCTCCTCTTGGCTAAAGCCTAATCGTCAAAGACCCCAGGAACTGTATATAACAGCAGAGTGGGAGAACCTTGAGAGCTCAATCGTGATTTCTCTAAGTTTCTCCCCAGGACAGATCAAAGAGAGTGCTGGCCTTGGATCCCCAAGAGGGGTCCCTATAATGGCCATGTGTCTCCTTGGTCTGGGGTGTGTTTAGCTTTCTTAAAGATACACTATCTCTCATGTCTTGGAGTTTCTGCCTGAGGGCAGGGCTTTAAAATCAGAATCCTGGAAAAGCTGAAAGGTCCAGGATTGAGATCTGGTGAGAGAAAAAGAAATTTTTAGGAGTGCCTTGAGATGCAAAAGAAGTTCCTTTGTCTCTGGAGGGGCTAGACAGAGGGAGTTGGATTCTCTTCCAACAAAGTCTAAGCATCTTAAGCTTTCCAATTAGGGAATTTTTTTCAAGCCAAATAACTGCTGAAGGAAAGATTTTTAGAGGCAGAGGTGTTTCATCTCATTGTGGACAGGTAAGAGCTTTTAATTTTTCCCCAAATTCTTGTAGCATCTCTTGTGTCTAGAAACAGAGAGCTTAAGGCCACAACAATTCCCACCTAGTGTCGTGTGTCTCCCCCCCCCCCCCCCAAGAATTGTGCTTGAGTGTAGAGCTCTAACAAGAAGACCCAAGCCTGACCCAGGTGGCTTAGGTGTCCGCCACAGAATAAGGGAAGAAAAAAAGTTTTTTACCTTGTAACTGCCAGGAGGGCTTGTTACAAAGTAACAAGCCCTCCTGGCAGTTACGTTATCTTGTCCAAATTTTGGGGATTTTCTGGTCCCACTAATAGAGTGTGACAAAAGGAGGCCTTTTGTCAGAAATGCAGATATTCTCTCGGAGAATACTGCTGGAGTGACAGCCCATACCTGGTCTGGGTGTCCATTATCTTTAGAGTTAGAGTGAGACAAAAGAAGGCCTTTTGTCCAAGAAGGCAGGTATTTTCCCTGGGAGAATATTACTCCAACAGCTCAAAACTCAAAGTGGTTCTGAGTGTCCAGATCTCTTGGGATTTCCCAATCAGTCAGGGAACCATAAATATGATGCAGCTTGAGTGGTCTCAATTCCTGGTGGTCTAGAGGTTAGTGGCAATAAGAGCTGTTGTTAAGGATGCCCTTTAAATCGGCTGCAGGTTTAGAGTGAAAGAATTCACTTATTCCCAAATTATTAGTTGCAAAATGAAAGTTTATTGTTGATTAGAAATCAGTTTACTGACTTCTATAGTGGCAGATCTATTGGGAAATGGAGTTTTGCACTTAGAGAATGCTTTCTCAGTGAACAGAAGGTCCTGGCAGCTAAGTGAGCTACCTAGGTCCATCTGCAAAGATTTTAGTGGAAGAAAGCTATTATACTGGGTATCTTTAGTGGAGAGCTGGAACAGCCCAAGCAGGTCAGATCAGGTCAGGGGAGCTGGGACAGCCTGGATCTCCCACTGGAATTAACAACACTCCAAAGGGGTGCTTTTTGACCAGGATTTCTAATTGAATCAAAGGCTCTGGCATCCTGGAAAGATGAAGGATATCTAGAGGGATATGCCTTCCCCAGGAGGAGCTGAGAATCTGAAAGGGATGACACATCAAAAGGAAATACAATTTCTTAAAGGGACCACAACCTGCTGTTCTTGAGCAATTCTAAAGAGAAATTAGGATTATGAGCACAGAATTTAAGACTTACAGAACAAAAATAAGAAGCAGAATAAAAACAATGGTATCTGCAAAGGCAAGTCTCATTAAAGAAACAAAAGACAGAATAATAAATATTGAATGTAAATACAAAGAAGTGAAAGCAACCAAGAAGCCAAAAAAAAAATAATAACAATAATAGACAATATGAGGACATGCAAGCAAAACACTGATCTTAAAGACAGGATGCACAGGGACAACCTAAATATCATAAAACGCAACAAGACAAAAAACTTTAACACCATAATGAAGAAATAATATAAGTGTCCAGAACTTCTGAACAAAGAAAATTAAATTTCAAAAGAAGTTACAGATCTTCAGTAACATCTTCATTAACAAAACAAAAACAAACAAACCTCAAGGCTACAAACTCCCAAGACACATAGTGGTTAAATTTAATAATTCAATTCAGAAAGAACAATTCAGAAAAATTGCAAGCAATTTTAGGAGAAAGACCTGATCACTTGCAAATAACACTAAATTAGTCTGCACTTAGTCCGGAGCAATGTACTAAGTTAAGGGTTTTACAAATATTATTTCATTTGATCCTCACAACAATCCTAAGAGGTGAGTATTATTATGCCCCACTTTACAGGTGAGAAAACTAAAACAAATAGAATTGCTAATTGACTTGCTAGTCTCTAAGGCAATCTGAATTCCACTCTTCCACTCCAGGATCTAGATGACCCTAGAAAAATAAAGCAAGCCACTCCATTGAAACACTAAAATAGAAATTCAGAAAGTCAAGGAATTAACAAATTTGTTTTATTAAAGATTTTTATTTTCAAAACACATACATGAATAATTTTCAACATTCACCCTTGTAAAACCTTGTGTTCCAAATTTTTTTTCTTCCTTACCCTTCCCCCCCAGGTGGCAAGTAATCCAATATGTTAAAACACATGCAGGAATTAACAAAATTGAAAGTAAAATTGACAAATTGATTTGAATTGGAATTGATAAAAAATACCTACGAGCTATTCTAATTAAGCTAAATTAATAAATTATATTAACTAATATGATAATAAAAGAGGAAAACCAAATTGCCAGTATTGAAAAAAAGAATGCATAACAACTGAAGATGAAAATAATTAATTAAACCATATTTCTCAAATGCCACTTACAACCAGAGGGAGACAATGAATACAGATTGAAGCATATTTTTACCTTTTAGGGATTTGTTTCTTGTGTTTACTTCCCTTTTGTTCTGATTTTTCTCTTACAATGTAACAAATATGGAAATGTTTAATATGATTACACATGTATAACCTGTATCTGTTAGTTGTCTCAGGAAGGGTGGAAGTAAATAAGGGAGGGAAAAATTTGTAACTGAAAATCTTACAAAAATGAATGTTGAAAATTATTTTTAGATGGTATTGGAAAAATAAAATACTATTGAGAAAAAAATAAAACTCTATTCTTCAATTCTATGCCAAACCTCAATTATGTGGTTAAATATTTATAGAAATATAAACTATCTAGACCTACAGAAAAAAATAAAAATTTAAATAATCCATTTTTAAAAATGAGCAAATAAGCCATAAAAACTTTCAAAGAACAAAATTTGAAGACCAGATGAATTTGCAAGTGAATTCTATCAAACACTCACAATTATATTACATATACATTTTATATAAGATATAAACTATTTGCTAAAATATAAAGAAATCCTCTCAAATTCTTTCTTTATATCAAATATAATTTTGGAACCTAAACCCATGGAAGTAAAAGTAGAAAAAACACTAAAGACCAAATGATAGCATTTCAAATACTTGAATACTACCAAAGGATCAAAATAAATGGCTCCTTCCAAGATTACAGACAGTAATCCAATCTTCACTTATACTAATATACTCACATTTTTAATAACAAACAAAGCATGGGAAAACAGATGGGGGTTCTTAGGACCTTGTATCTCTTCCCAGTTCCTGACAAGGACTCATTGGCTGTTCCACTAACAAAAGATAGTCCATCTCTCTATTCCTGGCATTTCCTCTAGCTGTCCCTTTTCCCAGGATTGTTCTCCTTCCTCTTTTTTTCTCACTGGCTTTCCTGGCTTTAAGTTCCAACTAAAATCCTATCTTCTTCAGGAAGTCTTTCCCAACTTCTCTTAATTCTGATGTCTTTCCTCTCAATTATTCTCTATTTATTTAAGTTATATATAAATTGTATGTATTTGCTTGTGGTCTCCAGAGATTCTGTGATACTTAAGGATCTTTAAAGAAAAGAACTGTCTTTTGCTCCTTTTTTCCCCCCCCACAGTGCCAAGTTAAGTGCCAAGCACTTAATTGTTTATTTGAATGAGTAACTTTGAGAACATTATTAATTCACATGCCACCTATTACTATTGCCACAGATAGCTAACTCCCACAACCTATTACTTTTGCTATGCCGGTCCAAACACAATCTACCATTTTAAAATCCTCAGGCAACAAGTACTGAATGCACTAGAACCACAATTACCTCCTACCAGATTTTTCCATCTTTCTTTTCCTCTCCTCCTCCCCTAGCTTTCCTCATTCAATTCAGCCCCCCAAATTATTTTTATACTGATCTTTCTATATTTGTTTTCACTGGTTATTGATTGCCTTTCCAATAGTCTAAACTTATTACCCTGGTATTTAAGGTCTTCCTTAATATGGCTCAAAACTAACTTTTCAATTATCTCTCAATACTTTTCCAGTCAAACTGTTAACACTTATCCAGAATTCCTTTAATTTCTTCCATCTTTTCATCTTTATGTAGTTCTCAATGATTAAGAATATTCTTTCTACTCTCTCTACCAGTTAAAATCCAACCAATCCTTCGAGTCCAAGTACAAATATCACCTTTCATATGGCTCACAACTGAAATGATTTCTCTTTCATGTACTCACAGTGCTTTGTATTTAGGTATTTAGTATTTTAGAATGCACTTTTCTCATTTATATAAATATCCTCTATTATCTAGTACACTGAAAGCTACTTGATGAAAGGAACATAGGTATCTTTATATCCCTATTATCTAATATATTACTTTGTACATGGAAGGTATTAAATCCTTAACTTATCTTTTAGAATCAATCATAAGCATCTGTCAAGATCAGCTCTTTCATCATTCTATTGGGCACTGAGAATCCCTTCAAATTCTACATCTAGAAATTAGTTTGAAACTCTTGAATATATGTTTTACTGTTTCCCCTTAAGTAGTATTCTGGTATTAGTATTAATACTTAATATAATACTTAAGTAATAGTATTAATAGTTACTTAAATTCAGAATGCTTATCTTGTACTAATTTGTTCAACTAAATTAAAATGTAGTTTGAAAACTCAGATTCTATATAATGCATTTCTCTTAAGAAATTCCCCATAGATATACGAAGGAAAATATGTTGGTAAATAACAGTAACAAATTTATATGTGATTGAGGAACTTAGGAATGTAATTCAAAGGAATGCCCTCTACAAATCTTAGTAGACTTTTAAGCTTTAATATTTTGAATTGTACTAAGACATTTGTGTACTCTATATACTTCCATAAACAGGAAACAGGATTTTCATGCTTAAAGGAACTTTAAAAATCATGAAGAGTCTCATTCCCTTTTACAGAGTTACTTTAAATTTCTCAGAAGTTACTTAGGTTGGGAGGGAATGATTGATAGTTGTATTTCTTTAGGTCTTAGGAATCCTAGCAAATCATGAGCAACAGAATTGAGGGAAGGGGGTTGGTGTAGATGTAAGGGATGTAGCAAGAACAGAGAATAACAAAGAACATCTGAAATCTATTAGAATTTTGATGAATTGGTTGGAGAACCTGTAAAGTGGTTTGCTAAATCATTCATTTTGCTCTGAAGAAAATTTTCTCCTCTCACTACTGGCCCAAAGATCAAGGTTTCATTCCTAAACTTCCTAATTTCCTTTGGCATAAATAAAACCGCGAATTTCAGTTTGAACCTTTAACAATAACCAAAATATACATAAGGAAATAATCATGTATCCCAAATGTTTTTATGTAAAGAATAAAGAAACAGAAAAATAAAATACTTAAGATAACAAAAGAACAAATCATAAAAGATACCTCTGAAACATCATGCTAGTAGAAAGGAAAGAGAGATAAACCTTTGAAAAACTTCTACATAGTTTTCAGAGACACTAACCTCCCAAAGTCAGCTTTCCTTGTCATAAAACAGAAGGTTAAAACCAACTTACAGTCCCCACAGCCACAGCAGCATCTAGTTCCAAACCACCTCTCTCTTCTAACTCCAGTACCAGAGAAGAATAGATATGGTTCCACACTGCTGCTTCCAATTGTCTGTCACAGCCACTTCAATAAATGTTGCCCTAGCAGCCAGCTCACAAGCCTATATAATTCCACTTAGCTCAAATCTCAAAGGACACCAAGATAAATTGTAAGGTTTTTTAATTTTGTTTTGTTTTTTACAAATTGAAGATTTGTGGCAACTCCGTGCCAAATAAGTTTATCAGCACCATTTTTCCAGCAGCATATGCTCATATTGTGTGTGTCTGTCACATTTTGTTAATTCATGCAGTATTAAAACCTTTTCATTATTTTTATCTGTTATGGTAAAATCTGTGGTTAGTGAGCTTTGATCATATGGGAAACTTAAATGTTAGATGTATTCTGATTGCTCTACCTCTGATCTTCTCTCCCTTTTCTGAAGTCTCTCTATTCCCTGAGACAGAACAATATTGAAAACAGGCCAATTAATAACCCTACAATTGCCTCTAAGTGTTCAAATGTAAGGAAAAATTAGTCAAGGCAGCAAACCTCATTGCTTTATTTTAAGAAATTGCCACACTATCCACAAGCTAAAAAATTATGACTGGCTGAAAGCTCAGATTGAAGTGGGAGGAAAACTGTTCCCCTTTACTGACGTTGTGTTCCCTTTAAGAAATTGTCTTTTGGCAGAGCGAGCTCCTGGGGTCATGGATGCCGCTTAGGCTCTCCCAACGCGACTGAGTAGGGATTAGGGATGAATTCGCTCTTGGCCAGGACGGTCCAGCCGCCCAGCCCCGACCCCTCCTCCCTCAGTATTCCTTCGCTGGGTGTAGCTGATTCTGTCCATCATTGATCAATTGGAACTGGATTACATCTTCTCTATGTTGAAGATATCCACTTCCATCAGAATACATACTCATACAGTATCATTGTTGAAGTGTATAATGATCTCCTAGTTCTGCTCATTTCACTCAGCATCAGTTCATGTGATTAAGATGCTGTTATCCATAGGGATGTTAATGTTGTCAGCCACGCAGATATATACTATTTTGACTGTCCAGCTGTTTGCATTCTTTAACTTATTACCTGTGGAGGCAGATATTTTAGCGTACAACTTTGAAAATGTATCACAGACATTTGATGACCTTCCAGCAAGATTTGGTTATAGACTTCCAACTGAAGGTTTAAAGGGATTTCTGATAAACTCAAAACCAGAGGATGCCTGCGAACCCATTGCACCTCCACCACTGAAAGACAATTCATCCAGTGCCTTCATTGTGTTAAGTAGAAGACTTGACTGTAATTTTGATATTAAGGTGTTACATGCACAGAAAGCTGGATATAAAGCAGCCATAGTACACAATGTTGATTCTGATGACCTAATTAGCATGGGATCCAACGACATTGGTATTTTAAAGAAGATTGATATTCCTTCTGTCTTTATTGGTGAGGCATCAGCCAATTCACTTAAAGATGAATTCACATATGAAAAAGGAGGCCATATTGTTTTGGTTCCGGAGTTTACCCTTCCTCTAGAATACTATCTAATACCATTTCTCATCATAGTGGGAATATGTCTCATCTTGATTGTCATCTTCATGATCACAAAATTTGTGCAAGACAGACATAGAGCTAGAAGGAATCGACTTCGTAAAGATCAACTTAAGAAGCTCCCTATACATAAATTCAAGAAAGGAGATGAGTATGACGTATGTGCCATTTGCTTGGATGAATATGAAGAATAAACTCAGAATCCTTCCTTGTTCCCATGCATACCACTGCAAGTGTGTGCATCCTTGGCTAACTAAGACCAAAAAAACCTGTCCAGTATGTAAACAAAAAGTTGTTCCTTCACAAGGAGATTCAGACTCTGATACGGACAGTAGTCAAGAAGAGAATGAAGTCTCAGAACATACTCCTTTACTTAGACCTTTAGCTTCTGTTAGTGCCCAGTCGTTTGGAGCTTTATCAGAATCACATTCCCATCAGAATATGAAAGAATCTTCAGACTACGAGGAGGAGGATGACAATGAAGATATTGATAGTAGTGATGCTGAAAATGAAGTGAATCAAGAGAGTGTAGTTGTTCAACTGCAACCCAATGGTGAAAGGGATTATAATATAGCAAATACGGTTTGAACTTCCAAGTCTATTCATCTTCATACCTTGTATGAAAAAAAATTGTTTATCAGCTTATCCCTATATGTGTATTTAAGTATATACTTTCATTGTCCACCTCCCTTCAGTTACTTTGTAGAGAGGAATCTTAGTGTGTTCTATGGTTTAATTCGATTGCATAATTTTTTTTTTCTTAATCAGGTTTTCATCCACAAAAAGCACACTGCTTATTACTAAAGCATAATGTTATCAAGGTGCTGGATCTCAAGCATCATTCTCTTTTTTGGAAAGGAGTGTAGCCAAAAAGTTTGAAAAAGAAAAACCACTGCAAGTATGGCTTGCAGTGAAGACTTGATTACAGTGTACAAATATATTTATTCCCATGATGATTTCTGCTGCCATACCATGCATGGCCTAGCCCAGCTTCCCAGAATTTTTGGTATCAACTTGTGGGAACCCCCAAAACTGTTTTCATTATGGCCATTCAGTATTTTTCTTATGAATACTACAAAATGAAATAGAAATACTTAGTAGCAGAATTCTCTTTCCTATTCACAGATAGTATTGTAAGCCAGAAGCCAGCAGTTTGTAATAGAGTGCAGAAAAAATTGATATTAAGACAGTTCTTATATTTAATAGTGTTGAATATTAGTTTGATCCAGCTGCTAAACTAATATGACCCCACATTAATTTTCAGAACTGAAGGATTGTGTGTTTGTGTGACCAAAGCAAAAAGATAGGCAATACCACATAGGAATTCTAACTAAAAATTTAGCACATGTTCTATTGATCTTCTGATCACATATTCATGCGCACACATGTGTGTACACACACACACACACACACCTTAATAGAGTGAGTATCGTATGCTAATCTCCTAAACTATGTACAGAAAATTTTTTTTGAAGTATTTGATTTGAAAATGAGTGCTTATAAATATTTAACAAAACTCATGATGTACTTTAACAATGTATTATGAAAAGCTAAATTATAAATATATATGCCATTGTAACTATGTGGAAAGATGTTAAGACTCATGTATAATGAAAATAGAGAATTTTTTTATGGCCTTGTATGAGGGAAGTTTGAAAGTTAATAAACACGTTTTCCACTTAAAAAAAAAAAAAAAAAAAAAGAAAAAAAAGAAATTGTCTTTTCTTTTGATCTGTGATCACTTTTGGAGTCTCAGCCCCCCTTGGGGAAAGCACATCCCCCCAGATAAGTTATCTTTCAGGGATGCCAGAGTCTTTGATTCAATTAAAAATCCTAGTCAAAAGGCATCGCTTTGAAGTGTTATTAATTCCAATAAGAGATCTGGGATGGAAACTGATAAACATCTAAGCCTGGGAACCTTGGCTTTCTAAACTTCAAGACTCCTTAAAAAGGTCAGTATCTGGGCTCACTTTGCAAAGGCCCAAGCAATTTGCTAGGACTCTCTGCCTGCTGATAACTCTTCTCAGCGTAAGATTCCATTTCCCTAATAGAAGTCAGTTTCTTAGCAAACTGGGTTCTATTCAACAATAAACTTTCATTTTGCAATTAATATTTCGGGATAAGTGAATTCTTTCACTTTAAACTTGTGGCTGACCAAGAGGGATTTTAACAATTCTCTCATTGCCACTAACCTTATCACCACCAGGGGATACAAACCTCATCATCTGGTTCCCTGACGGATCAGGAAACCCTGAAATCTGGACAAGGTAAAAAACCTTTTTTTGTTTTTCCCTATTCTATAGTGGACACTCAAACACTTTTGGGTCGTTGGAGCAGGCTTGAGCAGAATTCTCAGGGCACGCCGCATTGAAATACCTATGTTCTGACAAAAGTAGCATTTTGTTACTCTCCATTTCTAGACACTGTCTAAAGAAGGACGAAGTGCTATAGAATTTAGAGAAAACTAAGGCTTTTTCCCCTGTCAAAAATGAGACATATCACCTTTGCTTCTAAAAATCCTTCCTTGAGCAGAGACATTTGGCATGAGAAAAATTCCCAAACTGGATGGATATCGTGATGCTGAATAGATTTGCTGGAAAGGAATCGGACTCCCTTCATCCAGCCCTTCTATAGACAAAGGAACCTTTCTTTTTTATCTCAATGCACTCCTAAATCCCTTTTACTCTCACCTGAACTAAATCCTGGAACTTCTAGATTTTCCAAGAATTCTGATTTTAAGCTCTGACCTCGGGCAGAAATGGTGGAGACACTCAGAAAGCCGAACCTCTCCTTGCCATTACTCTGGGGACCCTACTCAATTTTTTGAGGTATCCAAGGCCAGCATCTTCCTTGATCTATCCTGGGGAGATAAAAGGAGTAACCTAGAGAAGCCAATTTTGAGCCCTCAGATTTCTCCTACTCTGCTGTTACATACAGTTATTGGAGGCTTTAATGACAGGACTCAGGTTTAGCTGAGATGTCACAAAATTAAAGCGAGATTTGGAGGAATGTCTCTACTCTTGGCTGCTACTTCTGGGAACTGCATAGATTGCCTACAGAGGTTGAGCCGTCTCTCCAATGTCCTGCCCTCCTGCAGGAATTTGGGGCTTGGTCTCCCCCCACCTCGTTCCAATACAGCATCAATAGCAGAACTCTCGCTATTCCTGGAAGTGGATATAAAATTGCATTTCTTTCTCCTTCACTTTCACTCTGCAACTTGGATCTCTCCTCCCCTTCCCACCATAGAGTAAGGATTACAAAGGAACTCAAGACCTGTCTAAGACCTCTCCTCTGGCTTGGTAACCTGTCATTTAAATGCTCCTGTCCTGTTCCCTTATTGAGATACTATTTAGTGGTGAGATTGGGAATTCAATATTATCTTTTCAGACCTTCAGAAAAAAAATTTTCACCCAACTTTAACTCCACAGTTAAGAGACTTTGAGAAGTTTACCTGCATTCCGGACAACCAGGGCCACGCCCATCCCAGACGCCTTGTCTCTCTCTTAAAGGAGCTGAAGCTGCCAGTCCTTTCAGAAAGCATGTTTATCCCATACATTTTAAAACCGAACTTGGTTTCACTGATTTGGTCATCCTGCCTTAGAGCAGTGATTGTCACAGCCCTTTTTAATTGAAGAAGCCTCAAAACTAACTTTGGGACAGCCATTAGAGGTTTTAACTCCTCACTGGGTCCAGAGCATTTTAGAAGCCAAAGGACATCAGTGGCTTCGTGGGAGACCTAATAAATATCAGAATCTCCTATCTGACCTGATTCTCTGAGTGCATCACACTCTTAATCCGCCACCCTGTTTCCCTGACTCCACTCAACCGGAAGAAATTAGCTTTTCTGAAAATGGGGATACAAAGGCAGGTTATTCTATGGGGACTCTCATTGGCAACCTAGAGACTAAACTATTGCCTCCTGGGACCTCTGCCCTAACCAGAGCTTTGGAACTGGGGAAGGGAATGAGAGTGGATACTTATAATGACTCCAAATATGCTTCTGCATGCTCAGGGAGCTGTTAAAGAAAGCAGATCCAAACTGCTTTTGGTCTTTTGCTAATACTTCTGGGAGCCTCAGGGCACTTGCCTAAACTCCTGGCTGAGAGACAAACAGCCTAGCTTTTCAAAATACTTCTCCGGAGTACTCTAGAGGAAAAAGGGTGGAATGGACCTGTGCCATACTTTCTCCTGCCTAACTTTTTCCTCACACCAAAGATGAGAACTTTTTGCTTCTAGCATATTCTCTCCTACTTTTTCTTGATTGGCATTCTATCCCCTGCCAGCAATTAACTTCCTTAGCATAATTAACTCCTTAACTATTTTCAGCCAGGGAACTCTATGAGCAGTATTGTTGGGTGGGCTATCAGCATTCTTAAAGGGAGTCTACAGACAGGACCTGATGCAATTTTTTTTTTTTTTTTTTTTGCAAAAGTCCCCATTCCCAATCTTCATCATCTCAACCCTGGATGACACCCCATTTTTAATCTGCTCCTGAGATCTGTTTCTTCTAGGCTTCAAGCTGCGAATTTTCAACTGCCCTCCAGCATGCAGAATGGGACAGACTGGCACAGCATGCCCTGCTGCTGCCTTCAGATTTCACACCTCCCCTCCTGCCTTGAACCCCCAAGTATCTCTACCACTCTTGTCAGCTCAAAGTAGCTATATGAAGTTGAGATCGTCATCCTTTTTCCCCAAAAGGGAAAAAGCATGAAAACTGCTTGTGGTGGGAATGAAAGGGGATGGAAACTGTTCCCTTTAAGAAACTGTCTTTCCTTTTGATTTGTGATCCCTTTTGAGTCTCAGCACCTCCTGGGGAAGGCATATCCCCCCCAGATAAGTTATCTTTCCGGAATGCCAGAGTCTTTGATTCAATTAGAAATCCTAGTCAAAAAGCACCCCTTTGAAGTGTTGTTAATTCCAATAGGATATCTGGGTTGGATACTGATAAGCATCTAAGCTTGGGAACCTTGGCTCCTGAAGCCTCAAGACTCCTTAAAAAGGGCAGTATCTGGGTTCACTCTTTGCAGAGGCCCAAGCAATCGGCTAGGACCTGCCTGCTAAGAAGGCATTCTCATCACAGATTCCATTTCCCTAATAGAAGCAAACTGGTTTCTATCCAACAATAAATTTTCATTTTGCAATGAATAATTTGGGATAAGTGAATTCTTTCACTTTAAACCTGCGGTTGACCAAAACTGAGATTTTAACAACTCTCTCACGCCACTAACCTTATCACCACCAGGAATTGAGGAGATACAAACCTCATCAGGATGATGGTTAAGATTTTTTCAAGCAATAAAATATTTTTTAAAGTATGTACATTTTAAAGCTTAATATTATTGTATACTTAATAAACTGCAGTATAGTATTAAACACAATTTTTACATGTGATGAAGTCTCTCAGTAACTGGGTACACTTGGCAGAGAGAGACTAGAGGATGGAATTATCACTTGGGGCAGTCAAAGAAAAGGCTGTGGAAGATCAGTTTAGCTTAATGGTCCCAACCACTGTGGAGGTAATCCAGATGTCCCTGAGGTTAAATTTTCGATATAAATCTGATTATAGCCCATGCCATTTTAGCTGCACTTCTTTGGGTCAATCTACCATAGCACTCTTCCTCTTATTGTTTTTCCTCTTACCTGCCTCCATGTTATCCCCCACTATTCTCTCCTCTCAACCCCCACCAAGCCCCATGGTGTCTTTCTGCTTCTTATAGCTAACTAACTCTCTTAGGATACTAAATCCCTTTTAGGATTTAGCCTGCCAGTTAAGGACATGCTCCAACCTCTTGGGAGTATATTCTTCTGGCTAATTATTAAGTTTCAGTAGGGAATTTGCCTACTTTGTTAAACCCCTTTCCTTGCTATGTGCTCTCCCATTTCATATTTATCATTTGTGATGTCTAATGTATCTCTTCATCCTGGGGAAAAGATTACACTATTTATCCAAAAAATTCCTAGATCAGGTTGAATTTATAGCAGAGATGCAAGGGTAGTTCAACATTAGCAAAACAATTAACAATTGTATATATTAAAAGGGTGATTATTTGGTGTAGTAAATAGGACACTGGGGATGGAATTTGGAAGATTTATCTTCCCAAATTCAAACTTGGTGTTGCCTCAGTTTCTCCTCTGTCAAATGATCTGGAGAAGGAAATGGCAAATTATTCCAATATCTCTGCCAAGAAAATCCCAAAATGGGATCACAAAGAGTCATACCCAACTGAAAAGACCAGACAACTATGTTAAAAAACAAAAACAGCAAAAAACAGACAATTGTGTGAACTGATTTGTATAAAAGGCCTTTGACAACACTCATTCATACTTTAAGAACTAAAGGCAAAAAAAAAATGTCAAAGAGCACACAAATCTCTCTGTTTATATGATAGTTTACTTATAAAATCTAGGAGAATAAGCAAAGAAACAAATTATAAAAATAGTTTTGGAAGCGAATATATAAAATAAGCCCACAAAAACTAATAACATTTTGATATATCAATTAAAAATCATATATATATATAAATATACATATGTATATATAAAATGAGAGATTAATATGATGACAGAGAATTACTAATCAAAATAATTTCAAAATGCACAACACATACATAGCAAAGCATTCATGACTTGTAGATTTAGTCCCAAGCATTCTTAATCTAGGGTCTGCTAATATTTTTTAATATAATGTAAGGCAGAACAGAAGAGACTCAGGCCTTAGAAATATGCAATTTGGTAAGCTTTTCATTTTAACTAAATGTTCTACTCTTTCCATGCTTTAATTCGAATGCTGGGAGAAAAACGACCAGACAACACTATCATTGTTTACAACTCTGCATTAATATTTACTTTGGCAGTACCATCCACTTCCTTAATTTTACCAGTACTCCAAAGTGGAACTCTCCTAAACAGCATTTCAAACACCATCCAAGGCTCTCTGAAATCAAAGTCAAATGTATCAACTTTTATAATTCTTAAGTGTTCCACAGAGTATTGCTGCTGCCTTTGTACTTTTGTTTACATTGCTTTCTTCTTCATCACCTCAGTAGATCTTTCTCTGTCTCTTCTTTCTCTCTCAACTTTGACATTATTTATTGCCTCTGCAGCAGAACCCTTCTTCTCTGGAAGATCTTCTCTCAAGTCTTTTTGTTAAAACATATTAAGCATCTATCCCCCTCTTCTTAATACCTATAGCATTTTTATTTTCTTGCTATCACTTTTAAGGCACAATATTAAAACAATAAAATTGTATGTGATGTTATATTGTCACTATATTTATCCTTAAAAGTAAAAGCTAAGTTTTTACTTTCTGTGTCTCCCAAAAAATTCAATGTTTTGTACTCAATAAATGCTTGCTGAATAAATGGGATTACAAAATGGAATTGTAACAAATATACATTAAATTGTATCAAGAATGTATGGAATTTTTTATTGAATTATGCTCAACTAGTGGTTACATTTATTAAATCTACCCACCTGCTGGGTATAAAACACTATACAGACTGATATTCATAATTTTATATCCCAATATAAAAACATCAAGTTTTGTGGAGTTCCTACAAGACATGTAATGTGAGAACAATGACATTTAAGAGTGATGTTTTGGATGATTCACAAAGCAAATTTTTTGCCAAACAAATTATATAATTATGTTTTGATCTGACAATTAAATACCAATCTACTAAATAACAACAACTAAACAAACCTCTGGGTTATTTTATTTATCCATGCCTAGCTGATGCTCATAAAGTGACTTAGTGTTTGTGGCAGCCCTTTTTGTAGTGGCTAGAAACTGGAAAACGAATGGAGGCCCATCAATTGGAGAATGGGTGGGTAAATTATGGTATATGAATGTTATGGAATATTATTGTTCTGTAAGAAATGACCAGCAGGATGAATACAGAGAGGCTTGGAGAGACTTAAATGAACTGATGCTGAGTGAAATGAGCAAAACCAGGAGATCATTATACACTTCAACAACAATACTGTATGAAGATATATTCTGATGGAAGTGGATATCTTTAACAAAGAAAAGATCTAACTCAGATGCAATTGATCAATGATGGACAGAATCAGCTACACCCAGAGAAGGAACACTGGGAAATGAGTGTAAACTGTTTGAATTTTGTTTTTCTTCCCTGGTTATTTTTACCTTCTGAATCCAATTCTTCCTGTGCAACAAGAAATTCGGTTCTGCACACATATACTGTAGCTAGGATATACTATAACATATTTAACATGTATGGGACTGCCTGCAATCTAGGGGAGGAGGTGGAGGGAAGGAAGGGAAAATTTGGAATAGAAATGAGTGCAAGGAATAATGTTGTAAAAAATTATCCATGCATATGTACTGTCAAAGAAAAGTTATTATAAAATTAATTTTAAAATTAAAAAAATAAAGTGATTTAGTTAATACTTAATGATATTTTTGTATCACATCCCTTTTTTTCTGATATCTTGTAATGAATTCTATCTTTCCTATGCATTGTCTACTTCTAGTAATATGTTTCTGTTGAGAAAATTTATTATTAGAAAGCATTCTCTTTGTTAACAGAGATAGTCATATGTTTGGAGCTGAAAGTGACCGTGGAAGGTCATCTAGTTCAATGCCTTTATTTTATAGATTAGAAAATTAAGACCCAAAGACATGAAGAAGGATCATGCAAGTAAGTAGATGGCAAAGGCAGGATTTAAAACTCAGGTTGTTGGACCCCAAATCTAGCATGCCTTCCAAAACCAATCTTCTTTTTACTCTTCATGTCAACTAACACATTTATACATGGAATATTTGAAACTTTTAAAATCTATCTACTAATATACCTAGGTTTCCATGAGAAACAATACCAATTTAGTTTAAAAATCTAATCTAATTTTTATATTTGCTCAACATAATTATTAAGAAATCTTTGGAAGGTGCTAAAGAATTAGAAATGTGTTTACTTACAAAAAATTTAGTGGCCACAATGACAATACAATCCGTGGAGTTGGTATAAGGGGGGCAAGAATCTCATCTACTGAAAGACAGTATTAAATAGTAGATTTTTTAAATGATCTTATATTGAAGGTAATAAATGAGGACTCTCTCGCCCTCAGTTTCCTCATAGGTAATAGATTACTCATCTTACAAAGTTGTTGTGAGATTGGAAAAAAATAAAAATTTTCCATTATCAATGTGGATACTGGCTCCAATAGTGAAGACTATAAACCACTCATATCTTTTCAATCTGTGAGATTTACAAATCCTAATGAAAGGCTCTCCTCTTTAGACCTCTTTTTATCACATATTGAAAATAATCAGCTGCTCATTGGTTATTCGTTGCTCAATACATAAATGGTTTGCCTCCTTTTTTCAATCATACATTTCCTTGATAATATTTTCTGTGATACTCTTCTGGTGTCATTCTTCATGATATTTTGGAATTTATTCCCACCATGTGCCTCTCCACTGTCCATGGAATGAAATAAAACTTTAATTCTTCAAAGACTGACATTTCACCATTCATTATCATATTGTATCACCAGAAAACAAGCAGTGTTTAAAAAAAAAAAAAAAAAAAAAAAAAGGATCAGTTTTTCAGGAAGAATAATTTAGAGTCACTAAAAAGATATACCATTACCTAAAAACCGTGGTCAAGTCCTTCTCTTCCATTCATGTCTGGGTTAAGTTCACTATTCTTCTGAAACGTCTGTGCAACATGTGTAATAACAGACTCAGTGTATGTACTAAAAGGCTGATCATAAAACATAAAACTATCTGGACCATCAACATGCTTCACCTAATTAAATTTTCAATTGTGGATACAGTTAAGACAAACTTTTTTTGAGTGATTTATTTTATTTAGGAGGCTCTACAATGTTACTGCTAATGCAATTAGCACCATGTCATTCATAAACAGAATTTTAAAATTTGGAATCTACAATGACAGTATAAACACCTGTGACAAACAATATATCTCTATTTTACTACTTTGTGGATGTTTAGTATCCAAGTTCTGTTGTTAAATCCTCTGAGTACTTTGGTCTGATTTTGACATATGTATTGGTAATATGTTGTAAGAAAACTCTTTGAGGAAAACAGTTTTGTTTTATATAATCAAATGTATTTTTAAGTAAGACAACAATGAGCTTATACTTATACTTAATAACTTTTGATTAATTTGTGTAGGTGTAAAGATGAAGTCTGCCATACAGATAATAAGTTTGTGAAAGTCTCCCGTCTTTTGGTCCCATCTCATACTTTCAATAAGGATAAACTTTACCTATATGTAGATTATTTCTTAAAGATGCATAGACAGAAAGATAGATATGCAGATAAGCAGTTGTCAGTCTTTTACCTATTTTCATGCATTTGTTTCTTCCCCTCCTTTAAATACGAGGAGCCATTATTCCCCAGATAACCTAAAAATTTTGTGGCCTTTAGCATGAACTTCCTTTTGCATATCTGTGTATACATATGTTCTGTGTCTCCATATTGTTTTCTTTAATATCATTTTTATTTCCGAATGTACTATACTGGGAGAATTCTGATAATAACTTTGATACTAAGAATCTAGATGTGATGATTCCATTGTTAACTGAAGAAACCTTTAAAGAATCTTTTATATTTTTAGTATTTATTATTCTTTCATTTTCACCCTTTAAAGGCCCTTGGGAATATTTGGACATAAGATTTTCTGTAAATTTGGTTTTTCTTTCTATTGCCTCTCTTTTTAGAAATTATCTTCTACCATTCTTTCCCCCAAGATTTATCACTGGAGATTATATTCTAAATTGGTATTGTTATTAGTTGTTCTGTTTTTCCAAGGACATCAAATAATTTCTCATAGAACTGTTTTCCAGTGTTTAATCTCTATTGTAGTAACTGATTTGCATCAGTTAAATTCCGTTAGGAAATTACAATAGTGTTAATTCTTTAATCTCATCCTCAACTCAATTAAAACAGGCAATTGGAACTGCCTTATTTATACACTCTAACTTTCATTTTTATTTTTTCAGAAATGACTGTGGTATCAAGAGAAATCCCCTACTGATTTGAACCCTACATCTTGAAACACTCACACAGAGTAATAATAGCCTATACAGTGATCACATTTAATAATATATACAACCCTGGGCCCTATGAATCCCCGATATAACTACCATGAAGGAGGTTTTTATTATCTGTTCCCTGTAATCATCATTACTTTTTTAGTTTATATTTTTATAGTCACTTTTGATCCTGTATAAATTCATACACATCTTTCCATTTTTCTCTTAAATTTTTTATATTCATCATTTCTCACTGAAAAATATTTCAACATAAGTATATATATATATATATATATATATGGAGCATTGGATTGATGCAATAGTGTTAGACTTAATAATTGAAGAGATGCGAGTTCAAATTCTGCCTCCAGCATTTATTAGCTGTGTGATGAAGCAAGTCTGCTTATTTTTTCATGCTCTCTCCAAAGTTATGTCCTCTATGTTCCTAGAGCCAATATTTATATAAAGAGAATAAATTCAAATAAACATGTCTTCAATTTTCTTGACTTTTCTATTGAGTCTGACATCTCTGTTCTTTCCTGACTGAGCTTTTTTCTGGGGGAAAAAAAAAAAAAAAAGCCTCTAAGAAAGCTAAATGGGCCCCAGGAAAAGAGACAAGACTTTGAAGGAGATAATAAAGGATTTGGACTTTAACATCTGGCTGTACTTGTGGTAATTACTCTGACTGAAACAAAGGCTGCTCCCAAGGCCCCAGAGACCCCAAGAAAACTACCAGAGAACATTACAGTAAGCCACTTAATCTCTCAATGTGCCAGGTAACTCAAGGCTAAAAATTGCAAAACAGTTAGTTGACCCACCTTGATATATACTTGTATGAATACCTAATATAATGGTCCAGGTAATTCTATAAAGCTATAGATTGTCATTAATCTGCACTGGTAAAGGGAATTTCCTTATTGGTAACTGCCTATATAAATGAATCCACATTTCTGAACCTAATACTTCACATATAATTCAATACAAGATGATTAGTCATTCCATAAAAGTTTCTTGTCAATGAATCATTGGAATGAGATTTTTGTAGAAATTAATTTTTTATACATACTATTTCAGGGACCATTGCTAATTCTGACCTACATACTGTGTTGAAGAATCTCAGGTCCCCATCATACAGCACACAGTATGTAAGATATTCTCAAACTGACTAGTATTCAATAACAAGAAATGGAATATGGAAGAAAAGGTGTTGAGGATGGGCTTTTCTAAAGAACAAAATTCAAACTATTCATGTAAAATATGATAAAAAGGAATAAGAACTTCATGCTGCCAACTCAGAAAAAGACTAGAACTTAAAACTCCACTTGTTCAATAGAAAGCTAGCTTTAGGTTAACAGAGAGAAATCATCTCTAAGTATTAAAAGAAAATCAGTGATCATTAGATGGTGAACTAATACTATTCCACAGTCTAAGTAGATACTACAACATGTATCAGTTTTCCTATTCGTGAATGATGAGACATTTTTAATACAAATATTAAAATAAGTCAATTTTTTAAAAAATCATTTGGAACCTATATTTAGCACTTTTTTAAAATATGCCCATCTGAAATGTCTATTCACTAAAGTAAGAAATTATTCTTTCCCTCAAGAGGGATAAAATAAGGCATGGATCTCATGAGATGTTTTAGTGAGCAACACAATTTAATTACCATATTACAGAACCATGAGATTATGTAATTTATCAGTTTGGTTTTCTGGAGGTCTTTGGGCAGCCTTCCTTTCAGCAGATTAATCATCACAAGAATAGCCAGGTGTTAAAATCCAAAAGTTTTTATTGTCTCCTTCGCCTGGTACTCAGCTAGCTTTCTCCTGGCCTTCAGAGGGGACTTGGTTTCAGTGGAGAAAATGCAGGAGGAGAGGCTGGCCACCAGGAGGATGATGAAAATGGAAATGACTATCTCTCTCCTTGGCTCAGAGAGCTTGAGCTCCAGCCTCCAGTGAGCTTGTTTTCCCTGGCTCTGAATCTGAGAGCTTTTGCTTCAATCTGCAGCCACCACAAAGGTGGACAATGAAATGAATCTGTCTCTGCCGCCCAGCTTATATGCTCTACAATGAGTGTACACTAATATCACTAGGAAGCCATTATTTGTTGTAAGATTAAATCAATCATACTGAACTTGGAGAACTATTAATCACCATACTAAACTAGATAACCATTGTCTCATCAATTCCACTGACTTGTAAAAATCAATCATTGTCTCATCAATTCCACATCTTGTAAAAATCCTTATTTAATTTCATTGTTTTGGCCCATAACAAGATTAATTAAACCTATGTTTCCCCTTGCAGAGAATTTCAAGAGAAGACACTAGAAGAAGATAAAGTTAGAAATCAATTTTAATATCCCTGTTATCCTCGATTTGCTCATCTGTACAATAAGCTGGAGAAGGAAATGGCAAACCATTCCAGAATCTTTATTGAGAAAATCCCAAATGGGATCACAAAGAGATGGACACAACTGAAATTACTGAACACATACCTTATACTTAACATGGTGCCTTACAACATAATTATTAAATTCTTCTTTATTCATTCATTAAGTATCTAAGCATATATCATTTAATTACTTAGCTTATACATTTGACATTGAAATGATTAGCCATAAAATTACAGCAACAATAATCAAAATTACTTTTACTACTTTCAAACATTAAGAAAAAATTAACAAAATATATTCTGGAAAATTAATCAGGCTCAGTGTTACTCATAGTATTCACATTTTCCAGACTGAATTACACAGCAACTGAAAGGAAAAAAAATGCTCACATCAGGAAACCAATCACTCAGCTCATATTGTGGCCTGAATAAATCTAAACATTATTCACATAGTGCTAGAAGATTTATCTAATGCCGTAAACACAAAAGCATTCTCTTGTTAACTTCGAATGACTGATACTAAATATCTGTTTTTATAGCGGCAATCATGGTCTCAAAATTATTTGACACTTTTGGAATTGTGATTGCCTTTCAAGCTATTGTCTATGTTTGTACAAGAAATCCTACATATTTACCAACCACAATGCTTCTTCCTGTCCTGAGTTACTACTACATTTTTTGTCTTTTTTTTATATGGTATAATTGTTTAACCATATGCATATTCCATTATTTTCAGCTCAGGTCTCCAATAACTGCTCCAGCAAAATCTTAAAAAAAAAAAAAAATCCCCCCTCCCCCACTACAACCAAGTTATGATGAAGAAATTTCATGACAAAGGGTAGTAGAGGAAGTTTCCTGGTTTAAACATCCCTAACTGCTTTAACATTTAGTTCTCTGCAATCATAACCAAAATCCAGAGCTTCCACATCATAGAAAAAAATACGGCAAACTTCCAGAAATCAGAAGCATCAGAAGTATCAAGAAAGCACAGTCAAGATCAAAAAAAAAAACAAAAAAAAAAAAAACCCAGCAGTTTCTAATAAAATTAAATCTTAGAATAGAATATATTAAAAAAAAGGCAAAAAAAAATATTCCAACTAATAATATAAGCTGCAAAGCTGAGTTTTTAAAAGATGTTACAGCAGTTCTGATCAAAAGATCAGAGTGTAGTAGTCACTCTGAACTACAAACACAAAAGTCCAGAAACAAATGGAAAAAGTAAACTTATTTGAGCAATTGGAAGGAGCTATATGATGACACAGTACTAATATTTCTAATAATGGGAGAAAAATAATATTTGTTAAGAATTTTAAGATTTTTTAAAAGTGCAATACCTGTGGATGAACTGGTTCTGACTTGAGAGTTTAGAGAAGGAATACACTAAATACATTAGATAAAAGGATACTGAAGAAAGGGGTAGAACTTAGTATTTCTCATAACTGGAGTACACAAGAACAGTGTAAGCATGGAGAAGAGCAAGAAGGTATGAGATGAACCTCACTTTTATCTGAGGCAAAAAAAAAAAAAAAACAGAACACATACATACATATAACATATACATGAAGTTTCATAAAGAAATATACTCAATAAGAAACAGGTGGGATTAGGAGGAAAATTATTAAATAGGAATAAAATATTGGGAATAGTTACAAGTAAACTAAACTTTCTGATCACAAAATTGGGGAAAAAAACAGAATTAGATACTAAAGGAATGTCTAATAGATGAATAAAATTGTGGTACATAAATGTACTAAAATATTATTGTCATTAAAAATTATCAAAGAGCCAATTCCTAAGAATCAGGATCTAGTGTAGAGTGAAGTTAGCATAACCAGAACAATGATTTAAACAGTAACAAAATAAAAGAACAATTTTGAAAGACATAAGGATTCTGCACAAAGAAAAGATTTCACTTGCTTTAAAATAAATATGATAAATATAAAACTATCCTGCTTGTCTCTGCTTCCTTCTGTACCCCACTGTACTCTTTGTCTAAATAGCCTTCCTTTAAAAGATTCTGCTTTGGAGCAGAATCTATTATGCTTCAGCTGAAATTAAAAAAAAAGGAAGAGGCGAAATGTAAAAATGTCTAATAGTCCTGCACACTGTGTTATGCCCCAACAACACTTCCTACCAATTATATTAGTAGATATGTTACTGAATACTGTGCAAATAATTCTGTTTATGTGTAATGTGATTCTTTTTATGATTATAATTGCTTTCCATATAAGCTTAAATTATACCAGTATTGTACCTAGTTTGTATGATACACTGATACTGTTTTTCTTATTTCTATTTTCAAGAGGCTGTAGCCCTTGCACCAAATAAGTAACATTGTCACCAAGGTGTTGGAATAATAAACTAGTGTGAAAAAAAGGAAGTTTAATCCTCCTAATTAGAGAAGGTCTGCCTAGTAATGAACACAGTTCACAATTTGGGTTTTTGACATGTATGGTTATTCTAGCCACTATCCACAGTAGCAGTTAGTGTCAAATTATACCAACACACATATTTACATATATTCTAAGATCTCTGACTACTTACTTTAAAAGAGATGCTGATTTAAAGGCTTGACCAATTTCAACTCATTTTAACTACACATAGTAGCAATTAGAGGACCTAAACTAATCTTTATAAGGTAAAGCTTGCTCTTTGGCACTATGATATAATGGAAATACCACTAACAAAATCAAGAGACCGATAGTTTCAGCTCTGATATTAACACATACTGTCACATGGAAAAGTCACTTTCTCATCTGGGTTGTAGTTTCCTCATATTAAATGAAGCCAGACATTCTGGACATTGACATTTTATGACTTCGTAAAAGATAAAAACTTAAACCAACAATTACTTAATTTCTTTACAAATATAAAGATCTGGAATGTTAGTGATAGAGATAAGTTTCACTACTCTATGTACTTCCATGTACTGAAATAATGTATTAAGCAGGTGATTAATAAGTGCTTTTTAACTGATTCATTTGCTTGAATTTTCTTTTAAACTATGTATCATCAAAAGGATGCCTAATTCCAAAGATTCAATTGAATTCAATTTTAAATTTTAATGATGAATGGGTTGATTTTAGAAAAGCCTGGAAAGATTTACACGAACTGATGCTGAGTGAAGCAAACAGAATCAGGAAAACATTGTACAAAACACTAAAACTGTGATCAACTATGATAGACTTGATTCTCCTCAACAATTCAGTGATCCAAGGCTATCCCAATAAACTTTGGATGGAAAATACTATCCACATCCAGAGAGACTTATGAAAACTGAATGTGGATCACTGCACACTATTTTTGCCCTTTTTTTTTTCTTGTGGTTTTTCCTTTTTGTTATGATTTTTTTCTCCCAACCTGATTCATATGGAAATATGTAAAAAAATCAACCTATATGTGTAACCTAAAATAAATCATTTTTTAATTCAATATTAAAAAATTATTAAGCACCTACTACGTGAGTGCCATGCAAGCCATTAGATAAGATTCACAATTTAGATAAAATATAGATCTGACAGGATTGTAGAGGAATTATATAACCTATAATACAAAAAATACTTAACCCATGAAATAAATGTTAAAAAAGTATCAAGTCACAGGAGACATAAGAGGGAGGGGAATGATCATCTTTGGGGAGATTACCCATGTGAGTTGGGCTTTAAAGGAAAAATAAAAATTAAAGTAGGGAGGAAAATCTTAGGCATATGGGACAAAAAAAGCATAGTGGTAAGAAAATATAGGATAGGTAGAAGAAACCTTGAGAAATCAAGATTGGCTGAGAAATAGTAATGAGATCAAGATTGTATAGTATTAAAATCTTAAATGCTAGATTTTGGATTTCAAATTTTACTCTATGGGCAATCGGGAGTCATTGTAGATGGTTCTGAACAAAGCAGCAGCATGAGTATAACCAATACTTATCTGGTATAACAGATGGATGAGATGGGGAAGGGAGGGGAAAAAAGAGGAAAGATGAGGGGAGAAGAAATGTCAGATGCTTTTCAAGTACCATTTCATAAATGACTATGATTCTTACATTAGTGACATAGAAAATTTGTAATAAAGCAATAGCAGAAAATTCTGACCTTAATAACTATAACTATAATTCAATACAGAATTGGCTAGAGTTGTTGTTTTTACCTATGAAAAATAAATCTGAAATCAAAATAATGAGTTAATGAACAAGGAAAAATCAGCTGTCAGCTGTAAAAGTGCCAAAGAATCTGCCTACAGAAAACTCTGAGCCTTGAAAACATCTAATCAAAGAACTGGCATGCAAATTTTGTTAAGTAGGCTGATGAATCAATATTTTCTCTCAGTGATTAAGCTCACCTGTTTTCCTATTATGGCCTAGATAGCAATCACTGTGCCCTTGGAGAATTTTCCATTTAAATCATATTTGTACACACACACACGTGCACACATGCATGCACATGCACAAATTGGCCTTGGTTAGAAAGCTATGAGCTAATTTGGTAAAGGACACAGTTCTATGACGTTCATTACCACCTCTATTCTCTTGAAGTAAGAAGTCAGATTGTGGCACAATAGCAGCTTCATACCATTATCATTCTAAAACAAAGATTATATTCTATCCTGCTTTTAGATGCTGCTTTTCTTCTATGACTGACACTAACAACTACTATATTTACTTGTAAATTAAAGATTATATTTTAATTAGAATTATTTGTTAGTAATACTTGAATCCCTTGAAAATTATTTCTTTGTGGTATTATAAACATATAATCTAAACAAGAAAAAAGTTTATGTAGATCATATAATTTCTGCTGACCAAATACAAATTAACTATATTCCCATGTTTCATCAAAGCATAGAAGTGCTCCATATTTATGATGGTTATGAATGAGTAAGAGCTTATCAGCAGATCACCAACCAATTTGATTATTTTTTGCCACAGTTATTTGTAAAGTCTTACAAAGACATGGAAAAGTTGAAATCCACAGTGACAGAATTATTCACACTGATTAAATAACAGTTTTTTCAAAGTACCAAAGTACTGTATTTTAAAATTATTTTGAGTCACTAAAAAATGTCACTTTACAAATTAGAAGCTAAAATGGAGTTTACAAAGATATTTTTAAAATAGTTTTGATACATTCTAGTTTGAAAGCAAATAATTTGTGTTAAAAAGTTTAAATTATGGTTTCTTTAAATTGTATCCCAGGAAGTAGGCTGAAGAAACATTTAAGATAAATGTTACATAAATTAGTACTTTAAAAAGAAAACACAAATGAATTAAAGAACTGGGAGCCAAATAACCAAACAGAAGCTAACATTCCTTAGAATGCTTCAAAAAATTTTATTATGTGCTGAATGTTGGAGGGGATATGGGAAAACTGGGACACTAATACATTGTTGGTGGAATTGTGAATACATCCAGCCAATTTGGAGAGCAATTTGGAACTATGCTCAAAAAATTATCAAACTGTGCATACCCCTTTTGATCCAGCAGTGTTACTACTGGGCTTATATCCCAAAGAGATCTTAAAGAAGAGAAAGGGAGACCTGCATGAGCCAAATTGTTTGTGGCAGCCCTTTTTGTAGTCTAGGCTAGAAATTGGAAATTGAATGGATGCCCATCAATTGGAGAATGGCTGAATAAATTGTGCTATATGAATGTTATGGAATATTATTGTTCTATAAGAAATGACCAGCAGGATGACTTCAGAAAGGCCTGGAGAGACTTACATGAACTAATGCTGAGTGAAATGAGCAGGATCAGGAGATCATTATATACTTCAACAACAATACTATATGATGATCAATTCTGATGGACGTGGCTCTCTTCAACAATAAGATGAACCAAATCAGTTCCATCTGTTCAATAATGAAGAGAACCAGCTACCCAGTTAAAGAATTCTGGGAATGAGGGTGAACCACAACATAGCATTTCCAATCCCTGTTTTTGTCAGCTTGCATTTTTTATTTCCTTCTCTTTATTATTAAAAAAAATAATAAAAATAAAATTATTTCTAAGTCCAATTTTTCTTGTGCAGCAAAATAACTGTATGGATATGTAAACATATATTGTATTTATCATATACCTTTAACATATTTAGCATGTACTGGTCTACCTGCCATCTGGGGGAAGAGGTGGAGGGAAGGAGAGGAAAAGTTGGAACAGAAGGTTTTGCAAAGAAGGGTCAATGCTGAAAAATTACCCATGCATATATCTTGTAAATAAAAAGCCATAAGAAAATAAAAAGCTTTAAAATTTAAAAAAAAAAAAAAATTATTGTGATGCAATTAAGAAATGCCATAGTTTGCTAATATATTGAAAATCCAAAGTACTAAAATTAAACCAATTTTCACCAGCTAAAACTGTTTGTTAGGAAATTATTCTCTAAATACACAACCAATTATAAAATATCAATAGGGTACTTTGCAATTTAGCTATTATCTCTCAAGAACATTTCAGTTATTTCCTAGATAATTCCACTCCAGCTCTGCTTTTTGGGAAAAAAAAATTACTAATGCTAATAAACATTTTATGAATGACTTTCTCTTCCTCTTTTCCAAAACACACAAAGATATAACCAATCTCTAAGTTATAAACGTGTTTCCTAATTTCACCAAGAAAATTAATTTCTATTTTATTACTATCAAGAAAATGACTGTTTCAGAGATTGTTACTTACACTTTCAACAGGAAATGGTATGTGTGTGCATATATATATATATATATATATATATATATATATATATGAATGAAACAAAATACAAAGGAAAATATAATGCAGATCAAATGATGCATAAGGTTAGATATAATTTTATAGTAAACTATAATTTATCAACTTTAATTTGCTGCCCATAAATTCTATTTTACTTGCAAAATGTGTTTTGTATCCAAAATGCCTCCAAACATTGTATAATAATACTTCTAGGAGAAGGTGCTTTCCAATGTTATATTTTGTCAGAAACTTTGTTACAAAAAGTAGAATATAGGAAGATAATGATACATGGCAGGATGTCACAGACAGGGAATTAAGGTATGAAAATAATAACATCAAAAATCCTGAAAAATAAACAATATGCATTGAGAGCAAAAAGGAAGGGAAAGGGTGAAAATAAGAGGTTGATCTGTCTGGAAAGGAAGAGGAATCAAGTGATGTTAAATGAATAGGAATAAAAAGCAAATGTGAAATTAACTATTTTTATGTATGAGATGATCCCAAACCACATAATCAAAACTTAAGGGCTATACATTATAACTGGGTTTAAAAAGATGAGAACAGACAAATTCAGGTAATAAATTTCTGGTCCAAAATTATATATAAACTATTCTCACATAAGTTTTCAACAATAAAAAGAATACATATGACTACTTCTTTGCCATATAGCTTTAACAACTGTGTAATGTTACAGCTAAAAGGTAATTTTATTTTAAAATGGACCTCTCTGAATATATTTCACCTAAAGTACTGAAGATGTAACATGTACACGTATCTTTTTTCTGAACCATTACTACCAACATACAAAATTATCTAACTAGAAATATACTGCAATGAGGGATAGAGTGGGAAAGGAACATTTATTAAGAGCTTATTATTGTTCCAGGCACTGTTACAACAACACTTGGAAGTAGATGCTATTATTATTCCTGTTTTAAAATTGATGTTGTAACTAAGGCAGAGTTTAAGTGACTTGCTCAGGATCAAACTGCTAGGAAGAATAAGACTTCATTTGAACTCTACTCTAAGATCAGTGCACAATCCATTGCACTTTCTAAACTGCCTCTGTATACATTATTATGACAGTCAAAATCTTTTTACTATGAATTGTGTGGAAAGGAAGAATATTCTACAAATAAATTGTTATCTGAACATTTTATTTACATATAGCACAGCTGACAGATTTAATTGACAAGTATGACATACAGACTAGAATGATAGTACAGGGCATAAAAAAATATTTCTACCATCTTACTAATGTCCTGATGTCCAGCCTTAGGTATTCAACCATCTATTAGACAATTTGATCCATATTTCTCTTATTCATTTAAAATTCAACATGTCAAAAAATGAATTCATTATCTTTCCCCCCAAACTCTTCCCAATATTCCTATTCTTAAAAGTACCATTATCCACCTAATCATCAAGATCCATAACCTAGCTATTATCCTCAAATCCTCATTCTTTCACCCACCACCCCCATTATCTTATCTGTTACCAACTCTTATTGATTCTACTTTTACATCATTTTTGACAATGCTATACCCCTATTCTAAGATCTCATTACTTCATTTTTGGACTATAGCAAGAGATTTCTATTTGGGTCTCCCTGCCTCAAAGCCTCTCTCCAATCCATCCTACACTCAGTTGCTAAAGTGACTGATCTTCCACAAGACTGACCATGTCACCACCACCGCCATTACAATTCAGTAAATTTTAATGGTTCACTAGTAATTACAGGACGAAATATAAAATCTTCTGCTTGCCTTTCAAAGCTCTCAAAGCTTATCCCTTTATTCCTTTCCAGTCTTTTTACATCTTATTCTTTTCTCCTCTTCAAGTATGTACAACTGATCCAATGACACTGGCCTTGTTACTGATTCTTAGATAAGATGCTTCTAACTGTGCATTTTCATTGGCTATACCCCATTCCTATAATACTTTCCTTCCTCATTTCAGTCTCCTAGTTACTCTGACTTCCTTCAAGTCTCAGACAAACGGGTGCTTAATAAGTATTTATTAGTTGACTGAATGCATTTTCCCTGTTATATATCTTGTAAGTATTGTGTTTGTATACTGACTCCTCCATCTGAATAAGAACTCTGTGGGGGCATAACTGTTTTTGCCTTTCTTTGTATCCTCAGCAACTTATCACAGGGCAAAACTTAAGAGTAAGCTGCAGAATTAAAAAAAAAAAAAAAAACTATGATTTCATATTAATCTTACCTTATCCTACCATATTGGCAACAAAGGAGCAAACTGAACTTTCACATTCTAATTATTATTCAGGATAAATATAATACTAGGATAAATGCAGATGAATAAAGAGACTAAATTAGATTCAATCCACTTTGAAAAAAGGTTGCCCAATATTTATTTCCAATTCTAAAAGCAATGACAACAGAACAAAAAAGATATATGTGGATAACTAAAATCCTTGAAAAACCACATTCTTTTAGCCTTAAGTTGCACCCTCTTTCATCAAAGAATTTATCAGACATACCAATAATTATATTGATTTCTTTTAACTGAGTTCTCTTCCCTCAAAATGTTTATTTCATTTATTTTTTTCTTAAATTCCTCGAACCTGTTCAGTTCCATTCTTCTCTCTCTCTCTCTCTCTCTCTCTCTCTCTCTCTCTCTCTCTCTCTCTTTTTTTGGCTGAGGCAATTAAGGTTAAGTGACTTGCCCAGGGTCACATACCCAGGAAGTATTAAGTGTCTGAGACCAAATTTGAACTCAGGTCCTCCAGAATTCAAGGCTGGTGCTCTATCATAATACGTGCCATCTAGCTGCCCCTTCAGTTCCTTTCTTAAGAAATTGCTGTGCATAAGATAAATGGCACTGTGGTAACATAGTAGAGTGCTGGGCTTGGAATTAGGAAGAACAGGATTCAAATTCCACCCCTAACATTTATTAATTATGTGATCTTGAACTTAACTTCTATATGTCTCTGATAACTCTCAAATGCATACTAAGTCGTAAACAAATTGGCAAAGGGAGTTTCACTACACAAATGAAATCTTAACTCTTTTGTTTGTATGTACATGGTAGCTGAGTTTGCAAGGGCAATAACAAAACAATTCCTACCTTTATTCTCTTTAGGGGATATATGAACACAGATAAATAAACACATAATTTCAAAAAGGTAAAATCATTAATAAGTGGGTGAATCAGAAAAGAACTCTACTAGGAAGTGAAATGAAGAAACCTTAATGATTTTAAATAGGAATTTAAGGAAAGAACACATGTCACAGTACATAGGCACAGAAAAGGGAGATAAAATGTTATATATAGAAATGGCTGCTGACTAGTGGGACTAGAATTGGGAATACATGAAGAAGAATATGATCTAAGACTGTTATAATACAAGAGATTCAAGATTGTTGAGGGTTTCAAATGCTGGTCTAAGGAAAATGCATTTTATCCTAGAAACAATATTTAAGTAAGTGATATGATCATATCTGTGCTTCAGGAACACAGATTTGGTATTTGTGGCATTGTGAAAGGCAGACTAAAGAAAGGAAAGATAAGTTAATAAGCTAAAGAAATAATCTAGACTTGATGTGATAGGGGTTCTGAACTAAGGCAGAACCTGTATGAATGGAGGTGTAGAAGAAATAAAATCAGTAAAACGTAGTCAGTGATTACATGTGGGAGTTGAGAAAGATGAAAGGAAAAGTCAAAGAAGTGAACATGATAACTATTAATGAAGACAGAAAAAAAATAGCTGAAAATCTAGAATAGGATTTATCAAATTTGAAAGGTAGTTATAATCAAAAAAGTGATGAACCCAAAGGAAGAAAAATAAGGGGGGGAGAGAGAAAATTAAAGGGCCAAAAGCAAAATGAAAACTAAAAAAGGCCTCTGGATTTAGCAACCAAGAGTTCTTTGTCTATCTTGTAAAGAACAGTTTCATTTATGGAGTAAGGGAACAAACCAAATTGCTCGGAATTAGGGGTGATAAAGAAATAATAATATCTAGCATTTTAAGATTTACAAGTACTTTGGAAATTTTATTTTATTTGGTTGTGACAACTCTGGAAGATAAGTATTAATATTAACTTCATTTTATAGATAAGGAAACCAAGTCATAAGTTAAATGATTTCCTGAGTAGGTTCAATGATCTGTCCTGATTGTGGACATCCTTTCTAGGAGTATGGCTTTCTGAGAAATAATAAGGATGATATCTCAAGGAGATTACAGGGTCAAGAGACAGTTTCTTTTTTAAAAGGATAAGGGAGATGAACATATTTGTAGACAGTGGAGAAGCAATCAAAGGATAAGGAAAGGTTGAAGAATTCCTCCCACAGAAAATGGGAATGGAAAGAACAATGTTATGTACACAGCAGGTAAGCAATAAGTATTTACTAAGAGTAATTAAGTCCAAATGTACATGTTGTAGGCTGGATAAATTTTTCAGGCACAGGAAGACTTGATGAAAGGTATATAAGGATATGATACATATATTAATAAAAAATCTGACTGTATAAATGGGGTATGTCTAAAAGTCTTTTCAGGTAAAAGTAATGTCATATTTAACTTCTTATTTGGGAGTTCAAATACTTATTTTAAAGTTTTAATAGATATATATGTAAATGCCCATAAAAAGTTTGTTTTTTCTTGTCCTTAATCTTTCTTTCTCATTTCAAATCAGGGGTTGAAAGACAAATAAATTCTGTTGTTTCCCCTGAATTATAGGAAAAACAAAGACACAAGGTAAATATTGAGCATTGATATACTAGAATTCTAAGACCAAATGATATAATGATCATTCAAGAACTAAATAGCTCTACAAATTAAAAGTACAAAACTAAAATTCTATAATATGACTCCAGAAAATGGGAATTTTAACATAAAAATTAAACCAATCCACTATCATTTGCAGAATCCAAAATATTTTCAGGCAACTCAAAAATTTTATAAGCAGTATAACAATATGGCAAACTCAAAGGTGAGGAGAAGACAAATATAACTCAACAAACTGAGTAGAATCAAGCTTTTTTATATAGTTGGTTAAGGAAACATAATTTGACATATGGTATATTTAAATTACTGCAGGTAAAATTATCATTAATGATTTAATAATTCCTTGCTGACTGACCATAACCCTAAACATAAAGATTACCTATTTTTAAAAGCTATAGAAAAAATAGCTAAACTGTACAAGTCTCAGCTCTTTTCTTTGCAAGTATGTGTTTTAAGATTTCTTTAAATACGATAACCAAGAACTATTCAAATATTATTTTTATTTAGTGAAATGTCTATTTGCTGCCATGCGATTAATGAAACTCTTCTAAAATCTCAATAAAAACTTACTGATTTTCATTAGTTCATATTTGTAAATGATTATTATTTAAGAAAAAAATACTTTTCAAAAAGTTATTGGGATAATTACAGCAAAAACTCAATCCTAAAAGATAAATGCAAAGTCTATCTAAAAGGAATGCTTCTAAAATGTGTTTTAATACAAACAAGAAAACAAAAAAAGGAAATGTTTTTCATGTTCTCTTTTTTCCCCCCCTTTCTTTTTCTTTTAAAGAAAAGATATAGTAGTAATCCTGGATAAAAAATTATTTAGCAAGCTTTCCCTTTTTAAAGAAAAAATCAAGCAATGGTTAAGCAACAAAACAGCAGTATCTTTTTAAACATAAATACAATTTCTCAAAATTGTGTCCATTTTTACAAAAAAAAAAAAATTAGTTCTGAGATATTTTAAAAAGCAAGATTAAAAAAAAAGTAGACTAGCAGAATATAAATGAATAAAACAACCAAGCATGAAAAAGAGGCAAAGATAATTATTTTAAAGGGCATTATATATAAATTATCACATTTGCAAAAACAACCAAAACACTTTTTTTTAATTTAAAAAAAAAAATTGATTAACAAGTTAAAGTACTTACAGCCATTATTAACTCAAAGGGGTGTTTATATACCCGCACTGGGGATTGGTATTTTTGCACCATGATTGTAATGTTTTAGCAATCTTCAAACCTGCAAAACATATACAAAAACACACTATGATGGGAGAAAAAAGGTAACTATCTTTATACATTACATTATCATTACTCCCCCCATAATAGGAAAACAAGGATCTCAAACTAATAAAGGAAAGAAAATATAGAATCTGCTGAATTTTTAGTAGATTTTAAGAAAAGGTAATTGGCTAATTTTTTTTAACATGAAAACAACTGTGATATAGTGGAGAAAAAGGACACCTAGCCTTGCCAGTTTACAATCCTGGATTCTATTACAAAGTCAGGGTGGTATCTAGGAAAGAAAATTTCTATTATTTTAATACATGAAAAAACTAGTTTATTCACCAAATACTAAGTAGGAGGATAACACAAAGAGATAAAAATGAAAAGAAAAAAAAAAAAAAACAAACAATTCAAATTAAGCCCTCAAGTAAAATATTGAATACATCTGAATTTGGTAAATAAATTTTAATTTCCAATTTGTTCTATCATTTTAAGATTGATCTTCACAAAGCTAAAGGAAAGTTTCTCAACATATTCCTAACCAACTAATTAATGATCTGTAATGTACATAAATACCAGAAAAGTTTGTACTGAAAAGAATCCTTTTATAATGTAGATAACCATTCTCTAGCTTGTTGGATGAATGCCAATATTAATTTTTCTGAAAACACACTTGTGTTCCTCAAACACAGAACTATAGAGCTGGAGAACAGAAAGATCTCTGATGACATCTAGTAAACCACCTTCATTTTACATAAGGCAATTGAAATCTAGGGAGACAGAATATAGATAACCTCCCCAATAAGGTTAAACAGCAAGTTGGGGTGATGAAAGAAGAAAGTTATGAATAAAAGGAAAAAAGGACCAGAATCAGGTTCTTCTGATTACATTTCAGTGCTTTCTCAGTTAACTGTTGCTTTGTGAAACCAGATATTTCTTCTTCCAAACTGGTATTTCTTTTTTAATTTAAATTATTAATTAAAGTAATAACATCAAAATTAACTGACAAATATGTGCTCAATATAGGAAATATACAGATGAAAAACAGCAGATGACAGGTAACAAAATTGGGAAAAAAACCTGAAAAATGTCTAGATAGTTTTAATAAGCATTTTATTATTTATAGTCTTCTAATACCGTTAGCATTTCAATGAAAAGGATGTTTTTACTTAGTTTCATTTTTTTCTTGTTTCTTTTAAGTAGAAACTAAATTGATGTTCTATGAGAAGCTTTTCTCAAGCCCTCTTAACTCTGGTGTTATTTATTCTGTATATAGCTTGTTTTATATGTATTTGTTTGCTTGTAGTGTCCTCCATTATACCTAAGCTCTTAGAGAGTAGGACTGTCTTTTACCTCCTTTTGCATTCTCAGGGCATAGTGCCTGCAACATAATAGGACCTTAATATTTATTGATTGATTTTGGGGTAGTTTACTGTTTTTTGTCACTACTGTGGCCCAAACTCCAGGATTTTAACTCTAATACTTCTATGGGGTATATTACAATCCAGAATTTAATCTGGAAAAAAATAAATCATAAATATCTTTAGTTCACCAACTACTGTTAAGGGAGTTGACATATAAAAGGGAACACATCTTTGGAAGTGTGGATTAGTTTTTTAAGAAACTTTTAATAGCCATTCATTTTAGTGAATTATTTGCTCTATGAGCTACTATTGCTCATCAGATTTCTTAGAAAATCTGCTCAACTTTTTACCCGAGAAAATGGTAGAAATGGGATGTTTGGGACCAAAAACTTGTTCCCAAAGAGAGCCTTATTACAAAGACCAAGTGGCATCCTTTGTTGAGCTGCCTCTCCGGTAATACGTTTTCTTAAAATAAATCACAGATAACTTTTAAATAGATCAAAAAATATGTGAAGAGACCACGTTGCTTAGTTTAAAGAGAAGCCCAAAGAGGAGGGCAAGGTACATTACTCCTACTAGAGAAAACTCCATCCACTAAATAACATTTGAGAAAAACCCAGAAAGTGAGCAAGAAAATGAGTGCCAGAACCCCAAAAATCAGGCTCCTTAAAAAGAAGTGGGGAAAGGGGAAAAGATATTTGAGGGTGAGAGTGGTACCAAAAGGGTTTGGGAGAATACCAAAGAAATGTAGGAAGCGCTGTCAAAGGCAGATCTCTGGATTGTGAAAGTAACCAGAAATGGCTGAAGACCTAGGGTCCTGGAAGACTCAGCCATCCAGAAGAAATGGGGGAGTAACTAGGAGCTAAACTCTGAATAGAGTACTGAGAGATGGAAGAGAGATGAGAGCTAGGCGAGAGAGGGGTTAATTAGGGAAGTTGAAGGGTGACGAGGAATAGGGTGACGAAGAGAAAACCAAGACTTAAAAAGTTAAAGAGAGCACGACTACAGGCGGAAAGAGAAAGGGGGTGTGAAGGGGGGGGGGAACGTGAGAACTAGGAAAGAAAGATAAGCAGGACCCAAAGCAAAGGGAGAGAAGGAAAAAGATCTTTGGGAAGGAAAAGATTTCATAAGTGAGGGCAGAATCCTAACAAGATGGGTTTGTTTGTTTTTTGGGGGGGAGCAGGACGTAAGTAAAGAGATTACAAATCTCTTCCGAGAGGCCGAAATGGCCTAAGGGAAGGAAGCTAGACCAGGGCCTGGGGAAAGGATGGCGAAATGCAGCAGCAAGAGGTCCAGGACCCGTCAACTTAAGAGGGCAGGGGGCGCGGACGACCTGAAAGGAGAACCCCTGTTCCAGGGATTCAGAACCAGATCTTGAAGGTCGGGCAGGACCTAGAAGCCTGCAGGGGGTTAATGAAGGGACGCGGGTCCCTGGCCTAGGGAAGGAGACGGTTTGGCACCTAGCCGACAGAGCACAGGAAACAGCCCCCAAAAGAGGGCTGGGATGCGGAAGGAGCCCTCGGGAGCGGAAGACCGGGAGAGCCCAAAGTCACCCTCCCGCCAGCTTGCCGGCCGTCCAGCCATCCCGCCGGCTTTGGAAGGCCGAGAACGCGCACAATGCCCGCCCTCCAGGACGCGCGCCTACCTCCTGTCAGAAAGGCCGGGTTCGGAGCAGAGGGCGGCGGGAGGCGCTCATCCCGGCGGCTCCGGCGGTGTTGGAGTCGCTGCTGCTGCTGCTGCTCTACTAGTGTGGCTTCTGCTTCTAATGCTACCGCTACTGCTGAAGCAGCTCCTCCGACCGCTGGTTCCGGGGAGTGGGCTGGGGAGGGGGAGGAGGAGCAGGGAGAAGAGAAGAGAAGGGACGGGTGGTTGTTACGGGTGACGGAGAGGGCGGGGCCCAGGCGGCCGAAACAGGCGCACATGCGCAGCGGGGGCAGAAGTGGGCGTAAGCTGCGGGGGACGACGGTTGCTAGGGTAGAAGAAGGTGGAGGGAGGGAAACTAGTTAGCGAGGGGGAGGGTCAATGAGAACGACCTGGGCTGAACCTCAGTTGCGCAAGCGCGAAGAGGGGTACAAGATGGGTGGAGAGCGCGCTCGCGGGGCACAGCGAGTAACGTCACAGCTCCGCCCACTTCATTTGTCGGCGTTCCAGGGGGTGGGGTTAGAAAAAGGAGCTGAAGTTTGGGAATTTGAGGACCCGGATGCGATTGGGACAAAAGGGGCCTGAGGGCTTCTGGAGGGCTAGAAGATCTTGGTGCGGAAATTTCTGAATGACAGATTTGTTTTCTTGACTATCAAGTTCACCCGCACTGGCTGAGCTTCTGAGATTCTCTCTCCTTTCTACACTTTTTTATCTGATATTCATAAGGCTTCCTTTACTTCCTCAGTCCTCCCGCCTTTTATTGTATGGTTTAGGGCCTCCTTTTTTCTTTTCTGTATTGAAGGAGTTAAAGAGCATATGATTTCTAAGACCTAACTTCTAAATCGAAGGTTACAGTGAGGATATTTACCCTCCTTTTGGAGAAGGCCTACACTTCTCTCTCAGGGTGCCCAGGCTATTTTGTGCTCTGGAATTTGGTGGCTAGGACCGGCACATGACCTCAGGGATGGACGATTGAGACGGTCTTCTGGTTGGTTTCCCTGCCTCTATTCTCTCCCCTCCCCAATCTATCCTCCATTCAGCTGCCAAAGTGATTTTCCTTAAAGCGCAGTTCTGACACCATGTGACACCCTTCCCCCCACCCCCCGTAAACCTACTACCTCGAAAAATCAAATCGAAAATTCTCTTTGGAGTACTTAAAGCCCTTCATAATCTGGCCCCTCCTAGTCTTCTTACACTTTACTCCCAAGTACTCCACGATCTAGTTTCACCGGCATTCTTGTCATTTTTCAAACAGAACATCATCTCTAGACTTCGTGACTGCTTTTTCACTGCCTGTCCAGTTCCTTCCTCACTCTGCCTCCTGACTGTCCTGCTTTCTGGAAGACTCGGCACAGTCCGCTGGAGTCTTTTTCCTGGAAGGAACCCACGCCCTAACACCACCCTACTGCTAGTACCTTCTCTCTGAGAATATATATCCTAGCTCCTTGTGGGACGGAACTATGTTTTTGCTATTTTTTGTATCCCCAACCTTAGAAGGTTACCTGGTATATAGTAGCAAGACCCAGTTGCACTTTTTTGGGGGGGTGGGAGAGGGTCACATAAAGACTACTTAAGCATCCAGCTAAATAGGATTATTGAGATTAGGTGCCCAGCCACCTTCTTTGATAAAACTCTTTGAGATCTGAATTTTTTGAGGATAGGTGGAATTTTTAGAGGATGAATGGGGGAGGGAGGAAGTAAAGGATAGTCTAGCTTGAATTTTGCATTTTAGGTAGGCTGTAGGGGCTCTAGATCTAATTTTAAAAAGCAGTAGTGAAATAAGATGACATTTTGGATGGCCTTATGGTGAGGATGGCACCCCCAAATACAAAACATTACTCAGAAATAAGCAGGACTATAAAATCAGGATTTTGTTGTTAAACACGCCAGAATTTAGACATCCAAATAAATGTCACTCTGGGAGACTGGGTCCCAATTCAAAACATTTTTGCAATTTCTTCTTTGGAAGAATGGACCCTTTCAGGGTCAACTTATGAGTCAAAAACAAGAAAGCCAGTTTCTTTATAACCACAAAGTATTTCTAATTAAAGAGGTTTCAGAATTTCAGAGACTGAAGGAAACACACTAGTCTAACTCACACCTGACCAAGAATTCCTTCTATAACGTCTCCTGAAAGTGTTCACTTAAGTCTTCTCTGCAACCCGCTTACTAAAACAATCCATTCCACTTTGACATCACTTAGAAAGCTTTTTCTTCTTTCACTTCAAGCCTAAATCTTCCATTCTGCTTGACCTTAGAAGATAGAACCAACAGTAGCTGGAAGTTGTAAATAGCCTATTTTCTTCCATCTAATAGCCCTTCAGATATTTGAAAACAGAAGTCATGTGTCTTCTCCTCTCCACACTTGAGTCCAAAAACATCCCTAATTCCCTTTATGAGTAAATGTGTGTTCTTAATCCTAAATATTTGATTTTATTTTCATTGTGGAATTTATGTACGAAAATCTTCGGTGTTTAGAATTTCTTCCCTATCCTTCCTCCATTTAATATTTTACTTTTTCTAATTACATGTAAAGATAGTTTTCAACATTCACTTTTATAAGATTTTTGAATTCCAAAATTTTTTCTCCCCAAAAAATAAAGCTGATGATGTTATACATGTAAAATCATATTAAATATATTTGCATACCTTATTCCCTTAACTAATTCACAAAGGACAATCTGTTATGAACAGAATCCACAAACTACAGACCAATGCATTTAATATAGATTCCTGAAAAAATTCTTGAAAAATTCATTAAAGAATTTAATTAAGAAATTAATTAAAGAATTAAAGAAAGTTGGTTGATATCTGGAAAGGAAAACAGAATACTAAGAATCAGCATAGCTTCAGCAAGAATAAGTCATGCCCGTAAATATACAAAAATACTTACTAGCAATTCTTATGATTACAAGGAAATTAAGGGAGTGCCCATCAATTAGGGAATAGCTAAAAAAAAAGTTGTGATGTATGATTGTGATGAAATACTATTGTGCTATAAGAAATGATGAGCAGGATGCTTTCAGAAGAACCTGTGACGATTTCCATGAATTGATGCAAAGTGAAATGAGCAAAACCAAGTGAGCCTTGGACATAACAGCAATATGGGACAAGGCTCAACTGTAACTGACTTAACTATTCTCAGCAATATAACCAGACACAACAATTCTGAAGAACTTAACAATGAAAAGTGTTATCCATCTCTATAGAAAGAACTGATGGTGTGAAATTGAGGCATACTATTTTTTTTTCTCAAAAGTACTTTATTTTTTGAAATACATGTAGAAATAGTTTCCAAAACTCTTTTTGTAATATTATGAGTTTCTGATTTTTTCTCATTCCCTCCCTTCCTTCCCCCCTTCCCCAGGACAGCAAGCAATCTGATATAGGTTAAACGTATACTATCCTTTTAAACATATTTCCATATTTGTTATGTTGTGCAAAAAAAGCAGACTAAAAGGGGAAAAAAAAAAAACATGAAAAAGAAAAAGCAAAACAATGAAAATACTATTCTTCCATCCACATTCAGTCTTCAAAGTTCTCTCTCTGGATCTGGATGACACTTTCCATCCCAAGTCTCTTGAAATTATCTGGGGTTTCAGCATTATTAAGAACAACAAAGCATACTTTTAAAAAACTTCTGATCATTGGGTGATGGGGTAAAGAATTAGTCATGACACACCAACCTTTTTTCTAGTAAATCATAGAAAT
Organism: Sminthopsis crassicaudata; assembly: GCF_048593235.1. Classification (NCBI taxonomy): domain Eukaryota; kingdom Metazoa; phylum Chordata; class Mammalia; order Dasyuromorphia; family Dasyuridae; genus Sminthopsis; species Sminthopsis crassicaudata. Next base: position 312,288,461 of record NC_133620.1, on the reverse strand, counting down.
ACTATAGATTTAATTTATCTAGACTTTTTATCTAGATAAACTTTTGATAAAGTAAACCATACTGTTCTTATGGACAAGATGAAAAGATATGGATTAGATAATAAAATTGGGATTCAGAGACCCAAAGAGTAATCCCTTAAGGATTCTTAAGTAATTCTTAAATACCTTACCTAACAACAGGCAGATAATCTCTAGTAGAAAATCCCTAGGGATCTTTCATTGACCTTATGCTATCAAATTTATAACTTGAATAAAGGCATAGATAGAATTATCAGACCTACAGATGGCACAAAGCTAAGAGGGATACTATAAATAAAAGGATCCAAAAGTATCTTGACAAAATACTGGGCTGAATCTTATAAGATTAAATTCAAGAGAGATGATCATAAAGTCTTAAATTTAGATACTAAAATATATAAATATAAGAGAACTATGAATGTAATTTAAAAAAAAATTTAAAGCTTTATTGCTTTATTGGTCACTTTGCTGCTAGACACACACACACACACACACACACACACACACATACACACACATATATATATATATATATATATATAACAAGATGGTGAAAATGCTATACTTTGATCCTAGTCCTTGAAGGACAAATTCTTCTTGAATCCTGCCACTTTAAAAACCCTGCCTGAGGACAAACAGCTTCATTCTGTAATCTAGGTGGGGCTAGTTGAGTCCAGAGCTGGAAATACCAATTCTATTGAATTGGAGAAACACCCTATTCAATTGAAAATTTTCTATTCAAATCCAGCTCAAACTCCACACACCAGCCTCTTCAGGAGGGGGAAGTAGGCCTAGGCTTGGAGACAAAGGCTTCTATTATAAAACCAGTAATTTTAAATCCAATCCTTAAGGAGGGGAAAAATTCGGAACAGAAGGAAGTACAAGGGATAATGTAAAAAATTATGTATGCATATATACTGTCAAAAAAAAGTTATAAAATTAATAAAAAAATAAAAATAAACCCAATCCTTGCAGAGGAGCTAACATGCCAAGGAAATTCTTTCTCCTTGGCATAGCAAACTCTGTCCGCTGGAATACTCTTCCAGTGCTACCCTCTCTTTATCTCCCTCACCTATTTCCCTAATGAGACTTTATGCCTCTCTGTCAGAATCTCTCTACTGGAAACTTTACTTCTCTACCAATACTCCTGCACTAAGGAATTCAGACTTTCTATTCATGCATAGCTGACTTCCCAATGCCTATAATAAACCTCTTTTACCAATCTAGGTTTTTGGGTTCATAAATTCCTTTACAAATTCCCTGCGCTGCCAGAAGGGGGGTTCCCAAAACTCCCTACCCATGAGCCAAATCCCAAGGGGTTGTAGGGGAGCCAAACCTGTCCATTTGGTTCCCTGAACCCTAAACCTGCCACTAGACCTCATCATTTGTAACTCCCTGACCACCAGGAATCTTAATCTCATCATTTGGTTTCCTGACCACCCTAAATCTAGATCTCATCAGAGACACTGCAGAATCAAAGGATATGCACAGTTTGATAGCCCTTTGGGCATAGTTCTAAATGATAGCAATTATTTTAGAAAATCTGGGAGCTTTAGTGGACTGCAAGCTCAATAGGATTCAGCAGTGTGATAGGCAGTCAAAAAAGCTTTTGCAATCTTGGACTGCAAAAAAGGCACAACCTATAGGAGCCAAGAGATAGATGTGATCCTATTTTATTTTGCCCTTGATGTAGTACCATATTCAATTCTAAGTGCCATAATTTAAGAAGAAGATATTAAATTCAAAATACACTAGGATCATTTGAGGGTACTGTTCATGTTTATTCTAGAGAAAAGAAGACAAGATACCTCAGTGTATTTTTGTTTTGCCCTAAAAGTCAGACTAGCAGTGGATAAGAAATTGCAAAGGGGCAAATTTAGGCTTGATCTCAGAAAAAAAAAACCTTTTTTGTTGTTTTGAGGCAGCTGACTTGTCTAGATTTATACTACTGGTAAGGGTCTGTGGCTGAAATTTGATCTCAGATCCTTCCTGGCTCCACAGCTCTGAACCTCTATCAGTAGATAGATAAAGCTATATAGCTGCTCTAAGAAAAAAATAATAAACAAAAATACCCCAAAGTGGAATGACTTCAAGAGGTGGTGAATTCCTACTTCTTGGAAATCTAGGGTAAACAACCATTTGGGTGTATAATAGTAGAAATCCCTCTGTATGAGGTTGAACTGGATGGTCAATGGTGTGTGAATGCAATCTCTTCGAACTTTCAAAATAGTCTCTGGGTATTAGTTTATCATATCCAGAACTTAACATTATTCCAACTGTAGTCTGATTAGAGCAGAATATAGTAGGATTAGCATCTAATTCTATACACTATTCTTCAAGTAACATAGCCATAATTGGACATTGAGCTTATTCTCCAAAACAAAACAAACAAAAAAAAAAGTGTGCTAGAGCTAACTCCAAAAATTTTCATTGAGTGCAATTAGAACTCGGAAAGCAACTAAGGCTATAAATCAGAGATATATTATTTTGTTGATTATCCAGACTTTATAATACAGATTAAAAGTGGGTCCTGGGCCTTTTTCCCCTCAAAACGCTGATTATTAAGCATTGACTAAAACCTTCAGATCTCTCTGAATGTATAATGCCTGGAACTTTCAATGTAAGACTTTATATTTACTCATCATAGCTTCATCTCCTACTATATTGATCAAAATTATTGTTGGTTGATTTTTGATGATAAAAACTATATCTGTCCTCAGAGGACAACGATTGAAACTGTCCAAAAGATTATGCCAATGATTCTGAAGACAATTTGCTGGGACTGAGCAAAAATTAAAATAAGAGGCTAGATATATCTCTTTTTGTGTAGGGAAAGAAATGAAACCTAAAGGGCATCTATCTACCAAATGAAGAATTTCTTTTTTTTTTCCTTTCCTTTTTTTTTTTTTTTGAGGCTGGGGTTAAGTGACTTGCCCAGGGTCACACAGCTAGGAAGTGTTAAGTGTCTCAGACCATATTTGAACTCAGGTCCTCCTGAATTCAGGGCTGGTGCTCTATCTACTGCGCCATCTAGCTGCCCTGAACAAATTATAGTATGGAAATTTAATAGAATACTATTTGCTGTAATAAATGATGAAATAATTTCAGAAAAAATTGAAAAAACTCATATAAACTGATTGCAGAGTGAAATAAGCAGAATCAGAACAGTTCATGCAATAATATTGTAAAGGCAAACAACTTGCAATAACAGTGCAATAACAAGCCATCATTTCAGAAGACTGATAATGATTCATGCTACACCTTTTCTAAATTCTTTTAGAGCCAGAGCAATGGACTTTGGATATGGCCAATATGAACATTTATTTTGTTTTGACTATCCATATTTGTTACAATGGTTTTGTTTTTTCTTTTCTCTATTGCCAATGGGTCAGGGGTTGAGATTGGAGGGAGAATAAAAAGAATGCTTGATGATTTTTAAAATAAAATCAAACATTTTAAAAAATGTGTATATTTCAAAGTAACAACTTTAAAAGGGACAATGATAATTTCGGTGTGTGTGTATATATATATATATATATATATATATATATATAAACTTCTTGCAGTGGGAAAGCAGGTTCAATTGGTAAAAATTACCAGTCTCATTTCTCAAAGGAAAGGGTTTTACTATCATAAAAGCAGACATAGGCAAGCAGCATCAGGGGACTGATTGGTTAAAAGAAGTTGCCTGTGATGAATATTTATAGATTCCCAGGGGAGATTATTCTTCAACCATTGCTTGGGATTCATCAAAACTTTGAAACTAATAAAGACCCCCACCACCAGGGTCCCAAATCTTTAAAATATGTAGCATGACCCAAGTTCCTAGCACCTGGCTAGGTCGGCAACCATATTCCTCTTTTCTGTGGTTAACTGACCACAAAGGAAAAAATAAACTCCCTGCTGGGGTCCATTCTATTTTGATGTTTATATATTTATTTTTATTACCTTGTACTAGCATCTTTTTTCCTGAGTCTTATAATGTGGTTGTAATTAGGGGCTCCTCAGTAAAATGTTCAAGCTAATAAAATTCATAACTGGGGGAGTTTGCTTTTCCTAATACTGTCTGACTCATTGTGCCCCTATCCAAAAGTTCCAGGGAAAATTTCTCTAACAGAACTTAGATATGGTCTAGAATCTTCCCAAACAGATTTACAGGATCTCTTCTAGAAAAGGACTAAATACACTTTTACAAAATAGATAAGAGATATAGGATAAAGTAGATGTCAGTTTTAGGTATATTTCTTCCATTACAAAAGAATCATTTGAAGTACAGAAAACTCATAAGAATATATATATATATATATATATATATATATATATATATATATATATATATATATATGTCATGAATATAATAGACCTGAAATAGCCCATCACTTCTCATTCTCTCCCAGGATGTAAAGATTATTTTATAGGACTGCTCAACAGATTTTTCATGTTTACCTTTATACTATCTGAGCAACTCACAAATCAGGATATCTTGACAAGTCTGAGACTGTCTTGAGGTTTAACTCTTTCATCTGTAGTGTCCTCTATATGGGGCAGGTAGGGGACAATAACAAAATCCTCCATATTTTCCCCTGGGAAGTTGTAAAAATCATCTTCAGGGTAACCAGCACCCTGACCTCTCAAACTCATGAGGATACTGACAAGGCAGGGAATGTTCTGAGGATCACTATTTGGTGATCTGGGTTCAGGGAAAGAAACATAAAATAAAAACTGCCAGGGATTTGATGTGTTGGGTGGTCTAGGCAAAGGTATATTCTTGCTGCAGTTGTTTTTACAGCTGGAGGAAGAAAGAAAGAGGAAGGAAGAAGGGTGAGAAATCCCCTCCCCCTTCAAAGAAGTCTAAAGGAGAACTATTAGTGGTATTCCAATAAAGAGGCCATCTTCAAGTTACCTCTCCTTACCCCTTATGACCCATTGTTTGAGAGCTTTTCCTGGCCCAGGTACCAATACTTTTTAATATAGTACCCACTCATGGGAACATAGGATATGAGGAGACACTGGTTATGTGGCATTTAACCAGAAGAGCAAGAACATATATCCCTCTCCACAAAGCCAAAGCACATTTGGGAAATGCACCAGTCCAACAGTTCAGGAGATTGCCCTGATCATCCCTGTTATACAGAGTTCTATGAAATCCTCGGTTTGTGCTTTCCTGAAAGCCATATTCTAAATATGTTGGAAGACCCAGATAGGGGAAGAAAAAAAAAGAAACCAAAAATGGTTTTTGTTTTTGCTAATTTTATCCAGTTAGTGATCATTAATGTAATGTAGAATTAATGTAATTGAATAAAGCAAGTGTTTCATTCAAGTCCTACTATCAATTACCACATATCTACTGACAATACCTACCAACATAACAAAATTACATTGTAACAAAATGAGGAAGCTAAGTGGCCACCAAATGATAACAATGATGTAATTCAAATATAACTTCCTTCAAAGCAGGGAGAGTCTTGTTTGTTTATTTTTGCCTTTTTTCCCCTAATGCCTAAGCATAGTCTGTGACATATAATGAGCTTTTAATCATATCATTCTTTATCTCTCCCTGTATATTTCATTCCCTGTAAACCTATTCTTATTTCTCATTATAACCTCTAATTTCTCTACTCCTCAGCACTTCTCAAGCTATTACCCTTTCTCTAACTTTGACTTTTCTTGTTTCCTAAGAGTTAACCAAGTAAACTACACATTATCTCTTATTCTTTTAAAAATATTTTCTAATTTGCTTAGCCATTAGAATAATAAATTAGAATTTATTTTGTTAAATTCTTTTCTATGACAAATTTTTTTAATGATGCTATAAATACATATATTTATATTTGCTCAGGCAATTGAGATTTAGTGACTTGCCCAGGATCATACAGCTAGGAAGTGTTAAGTATCTGAAGTCAAATTTGATCTCAGGTCCTGCTGACTTCAGGGCTGGTGCTCTATACACTGAGCCACCTAGCTGCCCCTTCTATAAGTATTTTGATTTGGGGCCTTTTTTTTTTTTTATCAATGGAATCTCTGGGTCAAAGGGTAGTAATTTTATTTATCTAATTCCAAATTGCTTTCTAAAATGGTTATATTGATTCATACCACCATCAATGTCGTTCTTTCTGCAACCTCAATAAATTCTATTTATTGTCATCTTTGCCAATTTGTAAAGGTAAGTTTAAAACCTCCATTTTATTTTGATTTGTATTTCTCTTATTATTAATGATTTAGAACATTCTATAATGTGGTTGTATTCTTTACTCTTGAATCCTTTAACTTCTTTGACGATAGCTATTTCTTCCAAAACTCAACTCAGTGGTTACTCTCACAATCTGTCTCCTCCTATCATACTCATGTTCTTCTAAGCAGAGCTCGGGTAAATCAAACAAAAAAGAAAAAGTCACTGGGTATAATACAAATTTATATTATCTCCTCTCAACTAGGCCCTCACAGTAGCAAGCAATGCTTTTATTTATTCCTAATTGATTCCCTCTCCTGTTCCCCACAGAAACTGTTCCAAACCTCTCTTGAAATCTACATTTCCCCTTTCCTCCAATTTGGTTACCTCTTTTTTTTTTTTTTTTTTTTTTTTTTTTTTTTTTTTTTAACAAAATTGAAGCTATTTGCCACAAGTTCCCTCTTTTATCGACTTCTTTCTCTGTATATTGTAAGTCTTTGAGATCATCCCCCATTCTATTTTCCATTCCCCCAATCTCTAATAGTGGGGCAACTAGGTGGTATAGTGAGTGGCTAGAATGCCAGGCTTGGAATCAGAAGACTTAAGTACAAACCAAACTTCAGACAGGCTGTGTGACTGTGGGCAAATTACTTAATCCTGTTTGTCTTAGTTTCCTCATCTGCAAAATGGGTTGAAGAAGGAAATGGGAAACCTCTCCAATATCTTTGCCAAGAAAATCCCCAAAAGTGGTCATGAAGAGTTAGACATGACTGAATAGCAACAACAACAAATCTCTGAGAATGATATAATTTTTCTGTTATTGCCCAAGGACCATCCCTTTATATGTGTTCTTGATCTCATTTCTCTAACAGTTATCCTAGAACTCTCTCTCCTCTGTTCCTCTCATTTAGGAGTTGTGGAATACTATAAGTTTGCAAGCCTGAGTGATTAGAAGAATACTGGTGTTCTCAAAGAAACAGGGAAATGTGGAAGAGAGCATAATTGAGGAGCAAAGATGAAATCTATTTTGAGTATTTGAGATGCCTATGGGACATCTCATTCAAAATGTCCAAGAGGTAGAAACAGTGATGTAAAATGAGTTCAGAAGAGAGGTATATACATTTCAGGATCATCTGCATAGAGATAAAGGAAAAGAAACAAGTATTTATATAGTGCCTACTATGTGCCAGTCACTGTACTAAAAGGTCTTTAGCTCATCCTTCATGAGTTCGTCTTTCCATATTTTCCTAAATCTACCAATTTATCATTTCCTATAGCACAGCAATATTCCAGTCTTAAACTATTTAGTTATTTTAAATAGTCTAACACAATATTGATTAGTATGGCTGACATATCAGTGTAGTTTTGCAATGTTTCTTTTTCAATTAAATTTATTTTAGCTTTAACTTTATCAGGGATCAGTAATTACTACCCTTTAACTTTTTTTTCCTAATAAATTCTACCCCTGATCATTATTATGTTTATATTTATTAACTGTTGATAAAAAAAAAGAGATTTGTTCTTTCATATTAATTGTATGGTAAGCATTATATTTAACTTGAATTTTGTTTCCTTTCAATATTTGCTTTTTACATTGTTGTAATCACTGTGCATATTCTCTTGATTCTGCTTTCTTCAGTCTGTTTACTTCATTCTAAACTGTTCCTTATAGCTGACATCTACTCTTTCCTCACTTCTATCTCTTTTTTCAATATTTTAAAAAATATTCAAAAGTAAATACAAATTAAGAAAAAAAAATGGAAAAAAAAAAGACAGAAAAGCGAAATTAACAAAGTAAAACAAAACATTGTCATTTATGCCCAGCAGAACATTAGGGAAGATTCAAAATATATATCAATAAATTTCCCTTTCAAAAAAGCATTATATAAATAGAAGAGATTATATTCATGACTGCCAATCTTTCCTTTGCTTTCCTATAGGTCATTCTTTTGTTCTCTGCTGTGCACATTTTACTTCCTTTTTTCCCCCTTTTCATCAGCCCTCCGCAATCCTCTAAATAGGCTACACTATATATGAATACATATACATATATATGTTTATACTCACCTACATATATAGCTATATGCACACATACATATACCTACATATACACACATGTATGTATATACAGTTTTCATTTAAATATATATAAACATGCATTTAAAATATTAATATGCCTGACATATAATATAGATTTCTCTCTTGATTCACTTTTTAAGTTTGACTTTGAGATCAATGATTACTAGCCCTACTTTTTTATTTCTAATAAATTTTATCACTCCAGGTCACTTTTCTTTGATTATTTCTTGCCTTATTATGTCAGAGCCTTTTTTTTTTTTCTTTTTGGTCCCTGTGAAGACTGAATTAGCACCCTGGATACCTTAGAATCAGCAGTCAGGATAAGCAAAAGTCCCTGTCTTTATTCTTGGTCTTTAGGGGTAGAACTTGGTCTTTAGGGGATGGACTCATAGGATCTCCGCAATCTCTCCTCTTCACCTCCTGCCCCAAGTGACTCTGGCTAGTCTTACTCCACCCCCTAATCCCTCCTATAAATCTCTCCAATTATCCAGCCAGCATAGAATAGTAGGAAGGGCCATTTTCTAAGCATATGCTTATATTGTCTTAATTAGTAATTAGCATTAAATGCTCTGTTGTCCTATCTCAGTGCATTAACTTAAAAGTTTCAACTTTTTACATCTCCCGCTATTTTTGTTTTAGAACACAGGTGGTCACGCCATCCCTGACTTCTCAGGGAGGTGAGAACCCCAAAAAGGAAGTGATCACTCCCTCCCTGACTTCTTAGGAAGGGAGATAAAAAGCATCAAAAGGAAGTAGGGATTGCTAATGGGTTTCTGGGCTGAAGGGTCTTACTAGAAACAGGTATGCACAAGCTTATCAGCATGGGAGGTATTACACAAGCACATACCAATAACATACAGGCTATTAGTGATGACTCTCCCCACAGCCAGTACAGGCTCAATGTGGTATAACAAACATGAATTGTACATGCAAGTAGTGATATAACAAACAATATAAATCAATATGGTGTTGTAAAAGATTTCCAGAAGCCATAGAAGGAAGGTATGTAAACAATAGTCACACATACACCTTCTTCAGCAGCCAAGAGATAGTCCAAAACCAATCTATTGTCCTTGTGTCAGGGAATCCAATGATTCCTGCAGATTTTGAAGTCCTGCAACAGTTTTATCATTTCTCAGAAAATTCAATGATTTCTGAAGGTTTTCAAGTCCTACAACACTCTTATCATGTCTCAGAGAATCCAATTATTCCTGAGGGTTTTGAAGTCCTACAACAATCTTATCATGTCTCAGAGAATCCAATGATTCCTGAGGGTTTTGATATGCATGAGTCAAACACCATAACTGCCATGCTCTTTTAGTGATGGGCACAGTCAGTAATGGGACCACCCAATGTTTCTTGGGTCTTCTCTTTCATTTCAAGGGTCTGCTCCATCTCTCTCCAAAGGACAAGGCGAATATGGCTCGTTGGCACCCATCTGATTCCTTCTCCATCTGTAGAGATACAAGCAAATCCTCTCCCCCAAGCAGTTAACCTATCTGGTCCCTTCCATTCACCACTTTCTGGGTCTCTCCACATCACCTGGTGATTATCTAAAGATAGTGGAGCTGCTCTCACTGGACACTATCCTTCCAGTCTGCCAGAGCCAGTGCATCTTTGTCAAAAATCAAGAAGTTAAAAGTATAAATAGCTAGATTTAGAAGTTCTCTAGGGTTACCTGTGGCTCCCCCTTTCTTTTGTTTTTGGAGGAGCATCTTAATGTCTCTGTTTCTCCTCTCTACTATTGCCTGTCCTTGAGAATTAAAAGGTATGCCAGTGGTGTGTAAAATCTTAGACTGTGCACAAAACTGCAAAATGTTTAGAAGTATATGCAGGTCCATTGTCTGTTTTTATTGCTTGTGGCACACCCATAATTGCAAATGCTTGCTTGTATAAGGAATTCAGTGACCACTTGGGCTGTCTCTTTTGCTGCTGGTATTGCAAAAGTGAATTCTGAAAAAGTGTCTACCACAACATGGATAAAATAAAGATAACCAAAAGATTTAAAATGGGTCACATCCATTTACCAAATTTCATTAGGTCTCAAACCACAAGAGTTCTTCCCTGGAGAGAGAGTAGGAGCGTGGAAAGGAATGCAAGCTGTACAGGCTTTTACTATGCTCCTAGCTTCCTCTCTTGTTATTCCAAATTGCAAATGTAAAGCTCAAGCAGCCTGATGATATTTAAAATGAGATTCTTGGGCTTCCTGAAATAAAGGAGTATTGGCCAACATGGTTAGAAGGCTATCTGCCTTTGAATTACCATTCAAATGGGACCTGGAAGTCCACTATGAGAATGAACATGCAAAATATAAATTTTATCTGAATGCTTTCTCACTTCCTCTTGAAGTTCCTTAAAGAGCTTATATAGATATTGGAGGCTACAAATTTTATTTGGACTGTGGCAATTCTTTGTACCACACCTACTGAATAAGCTGAATCAGATATTATATTTATATCTCCTGGATAATAAGTAAGAGCTAGAATGATTGCATACAATTCATTCTGCTGAGTGGACTGAAAAGGAGTTCTGACTACTCTCTTTATAGTTAAGTCACGAAAGTATACAGAACAAATATTATGTTTGGATGTATCTATAAAGATAGTTGGTCCTTTAAGAGGAACTTTAGAAATCTTTTCTTCAGAAATCCATCTCCAATTATGTAATAGTCTGGTTATCTTTAATGGAGAACCCATGTGTAAAATTTTGAGCTGTGGCTGATAAAATTTGCCACTCTGGAATGGTTTCACAGCATACATTAATTTGTGCATTAGTACAAAAGGTTAGGTCTTATCCCAGATAATTGTACTGCTAGTTTAATGGCCTTTAATGAAATTCTAGCCACAAGCACTGGGTAAGGAGTAAGGTTTGTTCTGGTTGTGCTGGGAGGTTCACCCCTCTATCACACTGTCTCCTTGATGAAGGACTGCTGTGGGTGCCTCTTGTGTAGCAAAAACTGGTATTTCCAAGGGTTTTTGAGTAACTCTTTCAACCACATTGGATAAAGCCAATTCAACTTCTCTCAAAGCTTCTTGGGCTTCTTTGTAAGCTGGTGTGGTGAGTTAAAGCACTGTCTCCCCTTAAAATGTCTTATAATGGTTGCAATTGATAGGTAGCAAAGCCTAACACTGGACGCATCCATTGGATATCTCCTATCAATTTCTGGAAGTCATTTAAAGTGTTTAGCTTCTCTGTTCTTAAGGAAAGTTTTTGTACTGTAAGCATCTTAGGGTATACTTCATATCCTAAATATTGAAAAGGAGCATGTCTTTGAATTTTTTCTGGAGCAATGTTCAATTTGTAGTTCCTTAGTGTTTCCATGGTCTTTTATAGACATGCTTCTAACATTTGCTCCTCGGGTGTACATCCCAATATATCATCCATGTAATGTAATAACATTACTTTTGGAAAGGCTTTTCTTACTGGCGTGAGAGCAGCAGCAACATACATTTGACACATAATAGGGCTGTTTTTCATTCCCTGTGGTAAAACCATCCATTCATATCTTTTCTAAGGCTCAGCTAAGTTAATGCTGGGCACTGAAAAGTCAAATCTTTTCATATCCTTCTTATCTAGAGGGATAAATAGAAACAATCCTTAATGTCTATAATCCAAAGAGGCCATTCTCTAGGAAATTGGGTAGGAGATGGAAGTCCAGGTTGAAGACTTCCCATAATTTCCATCTGTTCATTTACCTTTCTTAAATCAGTCAACATCCTCCATTTTCCAAATTTCTTTCTTACAACAAATACTGGGGAATTCCAAGGACTCTGAAGTCAATGACATTTGCATTGGAAATATTGGAACAAAAGTGGTTAATAGAGATTTGTTATTCAAGATAAATGAGAAGAAAGAATCACCTAACTCATTGATGAATTCAAATTGCTGGGCCCAGATAAACTACAGTCTTGGGAAGTGAAAGTGATGACAACTAGATAAGGGATGCCTAAATGAAATTAAGTTTAGTTGAGATCTAGTGGCAGATTCCAGGCACAGGGAATCAAATAGAGCTCCCCTGCAACCCCTTTGGATTTGGCGCAAGGATACAGAGTTAAATGAGGTCTAGTAGTGGCATAAGAGTCCTCTGTAAAGGAATTTACAGACTCGAAAACCTAGATTGATAAAAGAGGTTTATTATGGGGTTTGGAAGTAAAGTTTAGTTAGTAAAGTTGAGGGTAGAGATAAAGGGAACTGGAATCAGCGTTCCAATGGGTAGAAATCCTTTGACATGGCAGCCTAAGGATGCCATGTTTGGGACCTCTGCAAAAAGTGGACTCCAGTTTGGCTTTTTTTTATAATAGGGGGCTTTGGACAATCTGAAGGAGCTTGTGGGTGGAGTCCCAGGTTGGCTTGAGTTTCAGCTCGGGTTAGAATGTGAATAGAATTCAATGAGTTTGTAGATAAAGATGAAACTGTTTGTGCTTGGGGTGGAGTCCCTTCCCTAAGAGTCTAAGGAGGTTTTAAGAATTTTGGGGTTTCCTCATCTAAAGGACTGGCATATGTACCAGCTGCTTGGTAGTTAATATCTGAAAGATTGTGGGAAATGGAGAGATGCCTCAAGATTAGAGGACTTATGTTACTCTAATTTTCAAAAAAGGGAAGAGAATCTGCAAAAAGCAGGCCAGTGAGCTTGTCAGCAATTCCTGGAAACATTTTAGAATGGCTTATGAAAGAGATTAGCAGTGAATATCTAGAAGCAACCACTATCAACATCTCCTTTTTGATGGGGATATTAAATGTTATTAATGGAATGTTTTAAATATTACTTACCTAGATCTTAGTTAAACTCTTAATAAAATATCTCATACCATTTTTGTGGAAGACAAGAAATTAGAAATTAAATGATAATTCAGTTAAATTGATTTAAAACTGGTTGTATGTTTGGACTCAAAGGGTAATTGTTAATGGTTCAAAGTAAATTTGGCAGAAAGACTCCAGGAGTATGCCCCAGGAACTGTGGTTGGTTTTGTACAACTTAATATCTTTATCAATGACTTGAATAAAAGCATCAATGACATGCTTATCAAAGTTGCAGCATAAAGCTGGGAGGAAAAACTGACATACTGGATGACAGAACCAGGATTCAAAAAGATTTTGACAGGTTATTTATCAATCAATAAGCATTTAAATATCTACTATGTGCTAGACTTTGCTAAGTGCTGGCAATACAAAGGAAAAAGTGAAACAGGAAATTCAAGTTTATATTCCACTAGAGGAAGACAATCTATAGGTATATAAATATATATAAAATCAATACAAGACAATTTAAGGTAGAAATCAGTAAAGTCTTCATATCGAAGTTAGCTTTTGATATGACTTATTCTCTTCCTGTCAGGAAGAAGCAATTATCAAATAATTCTATTATAATATAATTCCCAGACTATCTGGGAAGAAACTCTTTAGCAACCCCCATTGTCTATTCCCCAACCTTTGGGTGTCTTCAATCTTTTGAGATATTGATTAGTATATTTTTAGGCAGGGGTTAGACCCCATCTGCCAAGTCTGGCTCCTGAGCCCTCCCTCTGAGTTCTGGCTTTTATTTCTCTGGTCTCCCTGAGAAACTTCTATGGGTAAATTTCCCCTATGAAAGATCTACTTATGATGAAAATCTTTGCTAACTCTTCAGGACTAAGCCCAGTATGAAGTACTCTCTTTTTCACCTTCATAGTGCCTTTCTTCCAATGGTTCCTTTCTCCTTTCTAACTCTTGATGAGGTCCTAAATGGTGTGTTGGACATAGAGAAACTAAAGAATTAATCTCTGAGGCAAATAGGGAGAAGACACTGATAGAGATCAGTTTAGCTTCATGGTCCCACTCTCTGGGGAGGTCATCCAGTCTGAAATTCAAGTTATGTCAAACCCCTGAGACCCACCCTCTGTAGAAGTTTCCAGCAAGTCTCACCTTGCCATGTTCTGACAGAAATTTCCAGTCATGTCCCTGAGGTTACATTTTCCCTATAAAATCTGCTTATGGGCCATCCCATGGCTGCTGCCTTCCCTTGAGTCAGTCTGCCATGGCACTCTGGTTTGTGGTGTCTTTCTCCTTATCCCCCTCCATGTCATATAATATCTCTCATAACTTCATTATGCTTCTCAATCCCACTTCTCATTATAGCTAAGTAACCCTTTTAGGGTGCTAAGTTTCTTTAAGAAATTAACCTGCCAGCTAAGGACACGTTCCTCAACCTCATGGGGTGCTGCTCCCTTTCTACTGGGTAATTATGAGTTCTACTGAGGAACTTGTCTTTCATATCTTCTCCCCACATTTTTTTTCATACTTACCATTTTTTGTGTCTATGTATACCTTCATTTTGTTTGTAATCTATTCTGCTAAATAAATCTACCTTTTGCCAAAGAAAATGGCCATTGTGAATTCTTCATATGATCAAACCCTAACTTTCGGTGCCTACAATTATCTGATGTCTATGTCACTCCAAATCATTTTGGTACAAAACCAACACACATCATTTTGGTGTTTGAAACCCTTGGCCTTCTTGATAAAAGGTAAGATATGCAAACACCAATATTTTTTTCCTACTCCTCATTTAAAGCAGAGGTATCACAGCTGGGAACCCAGCAAAGCCCCAGGGTATACCTCATACATATAGTATAACTTTGCTCACTTATATTGAGTAATGGACCTGAAAATAGAGGGGCAAAATGCATATTACCACTTCCCTATGCTTAAGGATAGTATTTGGGGGTTTTAGAGGTGTTTCAGTCCCCAATATTGCAGAGGGAACTAGTGTAATAGCTGTCCATCTAAGATTTTAAAAAGGCACTTTTCTCTTTATTGTTCTTGTCTCTGTGATTGTGTTTTCTGCCCGTTTGTGATAGTTGCCTTGTCTTTGCAATTCAAACTAACTTGAAATTTTCCTAAGTTAAACTGCTTTCCTTTGACAATAGATAATGATCCAAGACTGTCCTGATTAGATACACACTCTGCTTAGGATCTCTTAGGCTTGTGGTTGTGTCTAGGCTCTCCAAAAACCCTCACCCCATATCCTGGAGTCAGTCAGCCTCAGTTTCTTTCTAGATGGGGACCTCCTGTATCCCCAGCTTCCTGAGTCTTAAAATCCTCCTATCTATACTCCAAATATGTAGAAGGAAATGAAGCTTTCAACTACTCCTTAGAAGATATTTTCCCACCCTTTCTTTCTTTCTCTGAGGACAGAGGCTGCCTACAGGTGATTTGGGGAAATCTGGAAACTCCATGTACCTTAAGATCTTTTCCTCTTCTCTCCAAATAAGTAGGCCATAGAATAAGAGAATCCTTAAATTAATTGAGGAAAATGGGACAAAATTATATCCAACAAATAATTTGTTCCATTGCTGAAAAACTGGTGCTTCTTGCATAAACTTTTGCAACCAAAGTAGTTTATATAGAATAAAGAAAGATCAAGTAATCTTTTGTATTTATTAGAATATTTTGTCAATGATAAATATACATATCTATGCCATAGAAACATTAGAAACATTTTTTCCTTTCAGATTAATTCTGAAAAAAGATCTAAGTCTCTTAGATTAAGTATTTTAAATTGCTTTTCAATCATTCTGTTTAAATTCATTTAGAACTCCCCCTAATTAAGCTGTGAATTTTGGAATCTTTAATGTAAATTCAGATAATTTATTAGGTAATTTTATCTTTGAATTGGTATTTCTCCCCTTTCCATTGAAAATTGTGATCCTCCACAAAATAGAAAATTTTGATTACATCAAATTAAAAAGGTTTTGCACAAACAAAACTAATGCAAATAAGATTAGAAGGGAAGTAACAAATTGGGAAAACATTTTTACAGTTAAAGGTTCTGATAAAGACCTCATCTCCAAAATATACAGAGATTTGACTTTAATTTATAAGAAATCAAGCCATTCTTCAATTGATAAATGGTCAAAGGATATGAACAGACAATTTTTCAGATGATGAAATTAAAACTATTTCCACTCATATGAAAGAGTGTTCCAAATCACTATTTGTAATGTGCTATTGTCTCCAGAGACTGCTCTCTGGGAGGAGATCTGCTGTGTCAACTTAAATCTCTCAGACAGATTCTTCTTCCTGTAGACAGCCCTTGTCTCCAGACAGTTGCTGCCAACTCTGGTCCAGAGTAGTGACTTCTTCTTCCTTGGGAGAGCCGCCTCAAGTCTGGCCCAGACAAGAGACTTTTCCTCTCTCTCTCTTTCTCTCTCTCTCTCTCTCTCTCTCTCTCTCTCTCTCTCTCTCTCTCTCTCTCTCTCTCTCTCTTTCTCTCTCTCTCTCTCTCTCTCTTTCTCTCTCTTTAGGGCTTCTGGGAAAAATTACTTCAACCAATGAACTTGCTCCTCATAAGCATGCAAGCTCCTCCCCAGGAGTTCTAAGGGGTTAAACTCCTAGTAAAGACCAGAACTACAGAATTGTTAAGTACCGACTTAGCACTTAGTAAGAACCTAATATCTCATTATCTCATTAGCACTTAGTAAGAACCTAACAACTATTGATCAGAGAAATGCAAATTAAGACAAATCTGACAGGAACAAATAATGATGAATGTTGGAGGGGATGTGGAAAAACTGGGACACTGATACATTGTTGGTGGAGTTGTGAAAGAATCCAACCATTCTGGAGAGCAATTTGGAATTATGCCCCAAAAGTTACCAAACTGTGCATACCCTTTGACCCAGCAGTGCTACTACTGGGCTTATATCCCAAAGAAATACTAAAGAAGGGAAAGGGACCTGTATGTGCCAAAATGTTTGTGGCAGCCCTCTTTGTAGTGGCTAGAAAATGGAAAATGAATGGATGTCCATCAATTGGAGAATGGTTGGGTAAATTATGGTATACGAATGTTATGGAATATTATTATTCTGTAAGAAATGACCAACAGGAGGAATACAGAGAGGCTTGGAGAGACTTACATGAACTGATGCTGAGTGAAACAAGCAGAACTAGGAGATCATTATACACTTCAACAATGATACTGTATGAGGATGTATTCTGATGGAAGTGGATATCTTTAACATAGAGAAGAGCTAATCCAATTCCAATTGATCAGTGATGGACAGAATCAGCTACACCTAGAAAAGGAACACTGGGAAATGAGTATAAACTGTGAGCATTTTTTTTGTTTTTCTTCCCAGATTATTTTTACCTTCTGAATACAATTCTTCCTTTGCAACAACAACAACAACAAAATTTGGTTCTGCACATATATATTGTACCTAGGATATACTATAAGATATTTCATATATATGGGAATGCCTGCCATCTAGGGGAGGGGGTAGAGGGAAGGAAGGGAAAAATTCAGAACAGAAGGGAGTACAAGGGATAATGTTGTAAAAAAAAAAAAAATTACCTATGCATATGTACTGTCAAAAATATTATAATTATAACATTAATAAAAAGAAAAGAAAATAAAAGAAAATTGTGATCCTCTTTCATAAAAATTTTCAGGGAATAATCAATCATGTAGATGAAGCAGCAGATTCCTAAAATTAGCCAAGTATTTTATCCTTCTTGGACATTCTTATGTGCTCTATATTGACATTTGATGGAAAGTTATCCAATTTTAATTAGGGGTTTTGCTAAAATAGCAAAAAACTCTAGAAAATTCCCATATCTGATGCTTTAATATTGATTTTCTAAATTTATCATTACCAATTCATCTCTAAGAAATCATAGTGATGATTTTGTGTTAATGCAATTTTAGTGACTGAACGAAAAATGATAAGTTTCTAAGTCCTAAGTTTCAAATTCTTCCTACATGGCCAGAGAGATAGCTCTCTTAGTTACGTAAAATGCATTTTAGTTGTAAAATATAAACTTGATTTACATGATGCACTATACCC
This sequence comes from Sminthopsis crassicaudata, assembly GCF_048593235.1. Classification (NCBI taxonomy): domain Eukaryota; kingdom Metazoa; phylum Chordata; class Mammalia; order Dasyuromorphia; family Dasyuridae; genus Sminthopsis; species Sminthopsis crassicaudata. The sequence continues at coordinate 312,270,371 of NC_133620.1, read as the reverse complement.
CTTTCCAACTTGAAGCAGCAATTTTATTATTTATTTATTTTATTTTTATAATTTTTTTCACAGTATATATGCATGAGTAATTATTTTTTTATAATATTATCACTTCTATTCATTTTTCCAAATTATCCCCTCCCTCCCTCTACTCCCTCCCCTTTATGACAGGCAATCCCATACATTTTACATATGTTACAATATAACCTAGATATAATATATGTGTGTAAATACCATTTTCTTGTTGCACATTAAGTATTAGATTCCGAAGGTATAAGTAACCTGGGTAGATAGACATTAGTGCTAACAATTTACATTCAATTCCCAGTGTTCCTTCTCTGGGTGTAGTTGTTTCTGTCCATCATTGATCAACTGGAAGTGAGTTGGATCTTCTTCATGTTCCATCAGAATACATCTTCATACAGTATTGTTGTTGAAGTGTATAGTGATCTTCTGGTTCTATTCATTTCACTCAGCATCAGTTGATGTCTCTCCAAGCCTCTCTGTATTTCTCCTGCTGGTCATTTCTTACAGAGCAATAATATTCCATAACATTGAAGCAGCAATTTTAACAGAAGACAGAGACCTCCAGCCCTTGTCCCCAACATTACAAACCCCCCATCCTAACTTATTTATCTTTTATAACCTTGTAGGCTATTAGTAATGCCGAAGTGCTAAAGACTTCCTTTAGAGTCAAAACTGCTTGATCCTAATATAATTTTGGAACCAGAAAAATTGACTCATTGGCCTTCTTCTCCTAAAGGTAAGGGGGTTCTCCCAACTTTAAGTCTTATTTCTTCAGAGTAGCAGGGCCCCCAAGGAAAGTCCAGTTTCTTTCCTATGGTTCAAGGCCCAGTCTCTTTCCTGTGACTCCAGGTGATCCAAGGTGATTCTTTCTCAAGTTATCCCTGCCCCACCTTGTGGGCTCCTGTCAGTGGGGAATAGGAGAACTTTTGGTCAGACTAAAACAAAGCCTGATCTCAACCTATTTACCTCTCTATCTAGTGCCTAAATCCTTTTGAAGATCTTAGCACATATGTCCAGCCAAGTTACCCCTTTGCTGTTTGCAATGCTACTAACCTCTGCTTCTTAGGTTTGTTTTAAGTTTTAGTCATCTCCAAATGATCAGCACTAGACAACTGTACTGAATAGATTCAGTGATCTGGATGGATAACTCGCTTCAATTATCCCCTGGTCCACCCCTATAAATCAGCTTTAAAGTAAATTCCCAGCGGGAAGTAGTTTAAGAAGATGAAATTATCTCTTCCTACCCCAAAGGACTTTGGGTCCCATTTGTTTGGAGGGAAACTGATTGCTGAGGTGAATGGATCCTAGCAATATACTACCCATTACCTTATTGGGCAAGTGTAAACTGACTTTGTGTTAATCTCTGCCATTGTGCTCTGCTAACTTACTTTGTGCTCCTATGATATCATCAAACTTTGACCTCAGTTCATCCCTGTAACACTCCAATCCCAGACCACTGTATTTCACTCCCAGTTTCTGGACACTACTTATACTTAACTAGTGTCCCAGGATTTGACTTCTAAAATTTCAGCATTGGTCTGATAGGCCACCTATTTAGAGACTCCCAATTCACTTGTCAAAAGATTTAAGAAATTAAAAGAGTGAGCAATGATGAGGTCCTGAATAGTATGTTGGGACAGAGAAAAACTAAAGAATTGATCCCTAAGGCAAGCAAAGGAGAAGACACTAATAGAAATCAGTTTAGTTTCATGGTTCCATCCTCTGGGGAGGTCATCCAGTCTGAAATCAAAGTTATGTCAAACTCCTGAGACCCACCCTCTGTAGAGGTCTCCAGCAGTCTTACTTTGCCATGCCTTGTCAGAGATTTCAGTCATGTCCCTGAGGTTAAATTTTCCCTATAAAATCTGCTTGTGGGCCATTCCATGGCTGCTGCCTTCTTTGGGTCACTTTGCATGGCACTCTGTCTCATGCCTTTCCCCTTCTCCTTCTCCCTTGCCACATGGCATCTCTCTTAACTCCCTATGCTTCCCAATCCCACTTCTCCTCCTTATATCTAAGTAACTCTTTGGGGGTACTAAATCCCTTTCAGGATTTAGCCTACATGTCCCAACTTCATGGAGTGCTCCTTTTCTATTGGGTAATTGTGAGTTCTACTGAGGAGCTTGTCTTTCATATGCTTTCTCACTCTATTTCATATTTATCATTCCTGGTGTCTGTTGTATCCCTTAATTTTGTCTGCAACCTATTCCCCTGGATAATTTTTTTTTTTTTGGCCAAAGAGAATGGCCATTGTAAATTCTTTACATCATCAAACCTTAACTTTTGGAGCCTACCAACTTCTGGTGTCTACATCTTCTACATAATTTTGGTTTTAATTTCTTCATCTGGAAGTTATCCTTTGACCATTAGTAAATTGGAGAATTTGCCTATGATTTTCTTTCTTTCTTTCTTTCTTTCTTTCTTTCTTTCTTTCTTTCTTTCTTTCTTTCTTTCTTTCTTTCTTTCTTTCTTTCTTTCTTTCTTCTTTCTTTTCTTTCTTCTTTTTCCTTTCTTTCTTTCTTCCTTTCTTTCTTTCTTCCTTCCTTTCTTTCTTCCTTTCTTTCTTTCTTTCTTTCTTTCTTTCTTTCTTTCTTTCTTTCTTTCTTTCTTTCTTTCTTTCTTTCTTTCTTTCTTTCTTTCTTTCTTTCTTTCTTTCTTTCTTTCTTCTTTCTTCCTTCTTCTTCTTTCTTTCTTTCTTTTCTTCTTTCTTTCTTTCTTTCTTTCTTTCTTCTTTCTTTCTTTCTTTCTTTCTTTTCTTTCTTTCTTTTCTTTCTTTCTTTCTTTCTTTCTTTCTTTCTTTCTTTCTTCTTTCTTTCTTTCTTTCTTTCTTCTTCTTTCTTTTCTTTCTTTCTTTTCCTGAGGCTGGGGTTAAGTGACTTGCCCAGGGTCACATAATTAGGAAGTGTTAAGTGTCTGAGACCTCCTGAATTCATGGCTGGTGCTCTATCCACTTTGCCACCTAGCTGTCCTTATGATTTTCTAAGTAAACAGTGATACCATTATAATATGATATCATCAGCAAATAGAGATAGTTTTTTTTCCTCTGCCTATATTTATTCCTTAAATTTCTTTCTCTATTTTATTACTATAGTTAATATTTCTAAAATTCAATCAAATAAAAACTTTACTTCTATATTTGTTGAGAAAGCTAGTAGTATATTTCTTTGCATATCATGATTGCTTTTGGTTTTAGGTAGATACTGCTTATAATGTTAAAGTAAAAAAATATATCTTTTTGCCTTTAATTGTGTGATTTTTTTAAAAGCACAAATAAATGTTGAACTTCATCAAAGGCTTTTACTGCATCTAAGGAAATAAAAGTTTGACTTTGGTTTTTTAAATTTTTTTAAAAATATGATTTATTACATTGATAGCTTTTCTAATGTTCATTCACAGTATAAATAATGATTTTTTTGAGGGAGGAATAAAAAACACTATGCCTCATCTCTTCTAAGAAAAACATGCTTAAGATTTCATCTTGTGAAAATAGGGTATTGGCCATGATGAACTACTTCTATTCCCATCTGCTTCCAACCCCTTCTCTCTCAGTTATGTAGGATAATTTGTGTAGTTTGGCTGTTTTATTTAGAAGAAGGGAGAAAAACATTTTAGGGAAGTGAGAGGATATTGTTTAGGAGAAAAAAAAATAGCCCGTGAAATTCTACTACTTTATCTGAGATCTTTGAAAAGGAACTAAAGTGTATTTTAAATCTTAGTTCTTGATTTAGTTCTGCCAAGTACTGTTAAAAATTTGGAAAATATTCACATGTCCTCCTCCAGAGTTGATTTTGTCATTTTCCATTAAGGAAACAGTGATTTATTTCCTGTGTTTTGAACAGAACAAAAACAGAACATAGTGCTTGGTTTTAAACATCAATTTATAGAGCTATTTGTGCTGAAAGCATCCTTTTCTTTGTATGTAAATTGACATCAGCAGGGTTGCTATAGCAAGCAATTTTGTGGGATTATTCTTGCTAATTAATTACTCCTACAATTTCAGGGAAAGGAGATGTAAAAGGAATTTTCCTATGTTAATAGTGACTTGGTCAGTGAAACCAGTTCTGAGGACCATGAGCAGAATGTTCTGCTGTTGTAATTTCATGTACTTGGGCTCTCTAAAACATTCTGTAACTGGTTTTGTTCTTCTAGTCATATGGTGAAGAGGTGGATTTTTGACTGATTGGTAGCAAGAACCAAGCTACATTAAAAAGGCACAAAGCAGACTTACATATACAAAAATATTTATAGCAATTCTTTTTGTTGTAGCAAAGAGTTGGAAATTGAGATAATACCCATCAATTGGGAATGGCTGAACACCTTGTGATATGTGATTGTGGTGGAATATTATTGTGCTATAAAAAAATATAAGCAGGAGAATTTCAGAAAAATATGGACTTATATGAACTGATGCTGAGTGAAATAAAACCAAGAGGACATCATTACATCATAACAATACACTGTGCAATGAACAACTATGATTCATTTAGCTCTTTTCAGCAATATGATTCAAGACAATTTCAAAAGACTTATGATGGAAAATGTCCACATCCAGAGAAAGAACTAATGGGATCTGAATATAAATTGAAGCATGTTATTTTCACTTTCTTTGGTTTTTTTTTTCCTTTTTTTCTCCTTTATTCTATTTTTTCAAATGACTAATGTGAAAATATGTTTTTCATGCTTGCATATATATAACCCATATCAGATTGCTTGCTGTCTTGGGGAGGGAGAAGGAGAGGAAGAGAGAAAAATCTGGAACTCAAATATTTCAAAAAATGAATGTTGAAAATTGTCCTTAGATGTAATTATAAATAATAAAACACTACTACTTTTTTTTAAAAAAAAGATAGGAGATCAAAAGAATAAATATGTTGTTTATCATTCCATAAAAACAAATAAACAAAAAGGCACTAGTCAGCCAGAGCCTTGCCAAGCCTTAGCCAATTCTCTCCTATCTGGTTGCATTCCTGTGAGACATATTAATAAGGAGACCTCAGGCCTTTACCAATGCAAGGCCAACATGTAGCTTGTGAATATAGATTTCTGTTCTTTTCATCTTTGCTTCTTTCTTTTTTTCTTCTTCCTTCTTTTAGATGAAGATAATTAGAGGTATTTATAATCTTATGAGTTTCAAAAAGTCAACATAGAGAGCACCAGAGTCAAGGAGCCAAGGTTTGATAGAAACCAGATAGTGATTAGAAAAGTCTTTAGTGACCTGCCCTGGCCCAGTCCAGGAGTAGTAGGGATGTAGACTCATCCATTCATTGACCATGCCATATTTGGAAATGAACTTGGAGGAATGAATACTACTTAGAAAGCCTATATCTGAGTGAGTCTACTATCTCTAAGAACAGAGGTGGTAGAGAGGATAATATATCCCCTGTCTTCCCAAAAGAGAGAAATATAGTATTCCCTCAAGTATTAGGAGGAAAATGATAGTACTTCTTATTTGTTATATCTTTGCAATAGATATCCCCTTTTAGAAGCCAAAGAATTTACTAATTAAATGGAATTGCATCAGTATTTGAAAGTATATTGAACATGGGTGATCAAGTTGATCAAAGCTATACCTACACCTTTAAAATACTTAGGGAGAAGATACAGCTGGCCTAATTCAAGAGAGTGAATGTAGACTAATCATATACCTACACACCTCAATAAAGCGTGAAAAAATTCTCAATCAATTTATAGAATTATAGAGTATCAGTAATTTGATGAAAGTAACTAATAATACATAGGGAACTCTTAGTGATTGACTGAAGTCATGCTCCTGGTGGAGCATATAAAGCAAGTCAATCAACTCTGAATAATAAGTTCTGATAATAAGGAAAAGAGCCACCTATGGAAGAAGAAATCATGTCTTCTCCTTTCTCATATCTACTTAAGTGCAGAACAAAGAGGGATTTCTTTCTCCTTTCCCAGCTTTGATATCTTGCAACAAATGCATAGAGTCATAGAAGACCTGTATTTGCATATAGTCTAAAAGAAGGAATTCCAAGGACATCGATTCCTAAACCACGTATTTTGTGTTGAATATAGAGAATTCTGAATTTGACGGTTCTAGATAGTTTAGCTACCACAGAACCCTAGTCAGCTAAGATTTCAATAAAGCCAAAAACCAAGGCCAGGGTGACTAAGCCAAATATTGAGGAAGCATCCATTGGAGACTAGGAGATCAGAGTAGGAAGGAGCAACTAAGTACACGAGTGGCCTTGAAGCATCAGATGTGTGAATGAGTTGCTTTTCATCCTATGTACTATGATCACATATTTCCTACATGTATGACTTTCTACTTATGACTTAAAAGGGCATTTACTCTTTCTACTGGCACTGTGTATATTTATGGGAAAGGAGGAACAAGGTTTATGAAAAAAAAAAGTCATATTGTTACTGTCTTTGGCATGTCATTTCAGGAAATGCCTTTGCCTTGAGCTATTTGTGTCCTCTGGCTGACTAGAGTAAAAGTAAACACCCCAATTCTAGCTATGTAACTCATTAGCTCTATAGTTTCAGGAATATAGGCCCATGTGATTCCTTGGAACTAGAATAATTGTCCCCTGGGGTACCAAACCTGTGAGTGGGAATTGGGAAAGTGTAGCCCAGAGGAACCATTACATAAGCCAGGGACTAAAATAAACAATCAAATTAATCTACGAAACTCCTTATAAACATATTTGGCCAATTCTTCCTTTAAAACCAGCCAAAAGGATGAGTAAATAAATCAGAAGGCTACAACTTGTCATTTTATAACCTGAATATTACAGTTTCTATATCTGTTGTAAGAGAAAAGATATGAAAGGAGACAATATCCTGGTAAATATTAATCACATATGAGAGGACTAACAAAAAGTTAATATTTTCCAGTTAAGAATTTTCCATAGTTAAGGATTTTTAAAAATATGTGCCTTATCCTACTTTATGACTGTTTGCCTCTAGAAACTGCTCATACCATTTCCTACAACACTTAAATTTTTTTACTTGGCATTTTTATTAGCACTTGAAAAAACTGCTTTAAGAATGTGTAATCATTTATCACAAAAGGCAATACAAATAAAACTTGCTTGACAAGCTTACTATACTACTAACTGTTTCTCTTTCCCATGTACAATAATATTTGCTAATATATTTGTTGATTGCCTAAGCATATATAGAAGCCAGATTGACTTAAAGTAGTTGGAGTCACCTATATGTTTGGATATGCATTTATTAGATATTATTTTTTGAAAAACTAAGTACTTATGCCAAAAAGAAAAAAAAAAAAATCACCTTAATTTATCCTTCATGTTCACAAATCAATCTGGAAGTTTTTTATTTTTTGTTTGTTTTTTTTTTGTTTTTTCATTTCTAGTGCTGAATCCAAAGTCAAAATACTTTGATATTTATCCCAGAATATGTAGTAATCTTCTGATATGGTGTTTTTTTATATAGGTCAAGAATATCATTTCTTCTTAATAGCTGTATACTTGGTACATTTTTTTGAAGAGAAATAGGTGCCAAGTGATTTTTGCAGTAGGTAAGAAGTGGAAACTATTGATTAGGAAATAGCTAAATAAATCATAGTTTATGAATCTAATGTTATTGCATTGTAAGAAAAAGAAATAGGTAGAATTCAGATAAAATTCAGAAAATTTCTATGAATTAATGTGGAATGAAATAAACAGGATCAAGATAAATAATCTCTGCAAAAAAAAGCAACATTGAAAGATATAAAAATTCTTCAAATCATTCTCCAACTGATAGTCAAAAGATATAAACAAACAATTTTCAGATGAAGAAATTGAAATCATTTCATATGACTAGAGTAATATGAAAAGGTACTCTAAATCACTATTGATAAGAGAAAAACAAATTAAGACAACTGAGATACCACTACATATCTCTCAGATTGGCTAAAATGACAGGAAAAAATAACAATGAATGTTGGAGGGGATATGGGAAACTAATACCTTGTTGGTGGAGCTGTGAACTGATTCAATTATTCTGGAGAGCAATTTGTAACTCTGTCCCAAAGGGCTATCAAACTGTGTGTATTCTTTGATCCAGCAGTGTCTCTACTGGGTTTGTATCCAAAAGAGCTCATTAAAGAAGGAAAGGGATCCACATGTACAAAAATTGTTTGTGGCAGCCCTTTTTGTAGTATCAAGAAACTGGAAACTAAGTAGATGCCCATCAGTTGGAAATGGCTGAATAAAGTTATGGTATATGAACGTTATGAAATATTATTCTATAAGAAACTATCAGGAGGATGGTTTAGAGAGGCCTGGAGAGACTTAGTTAAGTTTGATAGTTAAGTAGATAGAACTAGGAAAACATCATATATGGCAACAGCAAGATTATACTATGATCAATTTTGACAGACTTGACTCTTTTAAACAATAGGATGATTCAGGCCAGTCCCAATGGTTTTGTGATGAAGAGAAGCATTTGCACCCAGTGAGAGGTCTGTGGGTGTTATGCCATGATTTTCTTTTATTGTCCTGACTCAGTTTCCCTAATTATTCTGACCCAGTCCTGACTCAGTTTTTCTGCTTTAGTTTAAAATTATCAGCTCAAAGTTCAGTCCTGCAAAATCTCCCCTCCCTCTTTATCACAATATTTGATAAGGATAAAAGGTCTTATGTTTTAGAATATTAGAATGCCTCTCCCCATCTCCGGGGTTCCTGCCCTCATTAGGTCATCCCTCCCCCATGCCTCCCCTCTTCCTGTCAGAACCAGATTGTCAGAGTCCTGTTTCCGCTCTCAGCACCTGGACTCTGTTCCCTGAATCTACCTGCTGAGTCTGAGCCATGTGTATATAGGTCATTGAGAATTCACATCGTTGGCTGAATTCTTGGAGACACTAGTCTCATTCAGCCCTGGGACCAAAGCATGGATCCATTTGGTCCCAGTAAATCTCTCTCTTTCAAATAAAATATTAATTTTTTCTCTAATCTCTATCTTGCTTCAGATTCTCTGGTATTACATGGGGTCTGAATGTGGATCACAACATAGTATTTTCACTCTTTTTATTGTTTGCTTTCATTTTGTTTCTCTTTTTTTTCCTTTTTGATCTGATTTTTCTTGTGCAGCAGTATAATTGTGGAAATGTGTATAGAAGAATTGCACATGTTAAACATATGTTGGATTATTTGCTGTCTAAGGGAGTAGGTGGGGGGAAGGGAGAGAAAAAATTGGAAACAATGTTTTGCAAGGGTGAATGTTGAAAACTATGCATATGTTTTGAAAATAAAAATATTTAATAATAAAAAAGAAAGACATAAGAATTCTAATCAATGCCACAACTAACCTGGGCTCTAAGTGAGGCATCCTCTCCATAGTTATAACACATTTCATTTTTTGGATCAAAGATATAAAACAAGGCATATGTTTTCAGGCATTGACAATGTGTTGATTTGTACTACCTTATTAGAGGGAAAGATTTTTTGTGTATCCAGGGGTGAGGAGATAATTATTGGGAAGAGAGGAGAAAAAGAAAAAAAAGCATCAGTAAAACATTTTCTTAAGTACTTAGTGAACTGACAGAAAAATCCCCATATACCAAGTCGCTTACAAGTTACCTCTTTTAGGTGGTGTCCAGAGTGGGCTGTAAACCCTAGAAGATCTAAAGCTGAGTGCCCTACAGATTGTCAAACTGGGTTCTTATGACTTTGCAAGGCACATGTTTTTGGAGATCTCTAGGCACCAAGGAGTGGCCAGCAAAAACCACTGTAAGGTTTCTGAAGCTTTAAGTTCTTCAGAGCATCCAACTCAGTCTACCATTTTAGAAAAATCATCTACTTTCCTGAAGAGACTTGTTATTGAACAGATAGTTCAGGTTCATACAATCACCCTTTTTGCAGAGTTACTAATTATAAGTTAGATGATGCAAAATAGTCCCTCTAACAAGTTGAGTAGTGCACATAACGCTTCTATTGCTAAATGAAAATGGTGTATTAGAAATGATGCTTGCTAGAGTCCCTCCAGTATTAGTGACCTTTACAAATAGGTAGCAACTAGCCAGAGATTGAGCTCTCCATTCTAAAACCTGGAATTCCTCTGCTAGTACAATGGACTCCCTGTTAAGCACTGACACTTAAAGAATGTGGTTTTTCCTGATTTATCTGGCTCTATCTGCTAAGAGATGCACATGTAACTGGATTTCAGCAGCTCATAATGTGCTAACAGGGAAGACCCTAGAGAATGGGTCTTAGCATATCTTTCCAATGGGCCAAGCTCCAGGGTATAAGACTGGTTTGTGAAAGAAGAGTCCTGAACGATGAAGCATAGAGGAGCTAATATTCTGTTATTGCAAGTATGTGTGGAGCCCTCCAAATATATACATTTGTTTTTTCTTCAATTTCCATGTAAATAAAATCACCATTGAGCCTAAATGCAGCTAGTCTGCTTTCAATGGGTTTTGTGGCATTAAAAAGAATAGACGCTTATGTTTAGGGTTGGATTTTGTTTGTGTGTGTGTGTGTGTGTGTGTGTGTGTGTGTGTGTGTGTGTGTGTGTGTATGTGTGTGTGTGTTGTAAGATTTCCTGTCTTATTAAATGCATGGAGCTCTGAAAAATGACTTATTTGTTTGGACTGAAAGTATAGTTGACTGAAAGCCCAAAGGGAAATGGACTCTTGATTGAGTTCAGGGAAAGGAAATCAGAGTTTTGTGCACTGAAAAGATTTTTTTTTTCTCTCAGTCACACGATCATGGAGAATAGATTTAAAGATGAGTGAGACTATCAGGATACCCACTTTGGGAATGTGTTCTCTAAAACTCAATGAATTTAATAAATCTTTTCTTAGATCATAAGAGAGCAAATGGCGGTAGCTTCTTCAAAACTGAAATCATTTGGATTTTTCTCATTTCTGTATTCACCTAAATTTAACCAAGCAAGCAATATCTTGGATATTTTTAGAGTTGATTTCCCACTCCTTAATCATCAAGATGGTGAAGTGAATAGAATGTTGGCCCTGGAGGGCCCTGACTGAAGTCATGAAAATTTAGCTTGCATATTCAAATCTGATCCCAGACACTCACCCTATTTTTGCCTCAGTAAAATTAGCCGGAGAAGGAAATAGCAGTATCTTTGTCAAGAACCCTAGTAATATCATGAAGAGTCAGAAACACCTAAAAAATGAACAACAACAACAAACCTATTTGATTGTGCCTCCCTTACTGTGGCCTCATCTGCTCAGTTAAAATTATGTCATCCAATGTAGTGTTGTATATTGATGCCCTCAGGAAGGGAGGTCTCATTCAGGTCCCAGACAACTACAGTGTGTCAATAGGAGGGAAAGTTCAGGTAACCCTGGGAAAGAAGAGTGAAAGTATACTGGATTTCTCAAATAAAACAACTGTTCTTGACTAGAGACACAAGAAAAGTGGGAAGAAAACCCTTTAATATCTGTAATATTTATAAACCCCTATCATTCACTTTGGCCATAGGTTTCCTGGTCTACAACATTGAAAATGTCAGGAACAATTGTAGTGATGGTGAGAAAGACTTCATTTAACTTCTTGTAGTTCATCCTCAGCATCTAAGTGCCATCTGCATTCCTCAGATGTAATATAAGGTTGTGGTAAAGGGTGCTGTTATAATGAAATATTGCAGTTCATTTCATCTCCATCATTAGAGAAGAAATATCTTTCACTCTCCTGGGAACTTAATATTGTTTGATGTTAACTAGAAGGGATGATTTGGACAATTAAGAATTTCCATTTGGGTCTACCTTCAAGAATTAGCATGGAAGCTGCTAAAGGACTCATATTGATTCTGACTCCCAAGAGCTTGATATTACTTCCCTTCCTTGAATAACCCAAATGGGACAGGGATTTTAGAGGATACCTTAGATTTGAGTAGAGATGAAGGATTCCTACTGTCTTAGTGCTGAATTTCCTTAAGTAGTTTTATTAGCACTTCCATGGGTTGGACACCAATTGCTATCTTATTGATCCTATGTTTCAGAAGTCATACATAAACTCCATCTAAATGTCACCAGTCTCTGCTTTTCTAGCTCTGAGACTCATACCACCATCCCCAAAGCCTCTATTTGTACTGACAGCAGCATTTACCCAAGCCACAAATATTCTGACCTCATGCTCAAATTTCACAATTGATAAGTCCACACCTGTATAATTATATGTCAAGGAAGATCCAAAAGCTGAAGTCTAAAGATATTCTGGTGGTGCTCCAATCAGAGGGAAAGATTAGATGTCCAGAGACTGGTTCCCATTTCTTCTTAAAAAAAAAAAAAAAAGATACTCTTTCCCTTGCAGTTCCCCATAAGGGAATCAGCTCCCCAAATCCTCACTAGGAATTCATCTCTACAGGGACAGGTGTGAATAACTCCCCATCCCAAGCACCTAAAAAGAAACAAAAGACCTTCCTATCTGAAGACATTGATTTGGTAGATTCCATAACAATAAGACTTTTGAGAACTCCCAAAGCCAATAAACTTTAGGGGCAGCATTGGCTTCTTTAAATCATACCCTCAGGAACCATTATCTTAATAATTCATCTGATTTCTGTTTGAACTTCTTATGTAACCTTGGTGGTGAAGGACTGTTCACACACCTATTCCATTAGTGGAGGAAATCACTCTCCTTTCAGGAGTGATGTCTTTTTTTTTTTTTTTTTTTTTTTTTTTTTTAACTATTGCTGGGAATTTTCAAGTTTTTTCCCATCTTCTGCTTTCACACACACACTTATATGTATGTACATATCTCAAAACTTCTAGATTGGAAACCTATGGTAAGTGCTAGGTTCCAACTCCCATATTCCCTTGTCCTATCATAATCCTTGAGGGTCCCCTTGGTCTTCCTTGCATAAAAACAGAGAGCTTGGTTTCTAATTTCTGAAGGCACTGGACAAGTGTGCTTTTACTTTTATTATTCTGGACATCCATCTTCTGAAGGATGGTCAATAACAACCTGGGAATGTTGGACCTTCACTTTTTACTCTTCTTGGCACTCTTCTCCAGCATCCACTTTATCTAATTACTTCATATAAGCCAGAGCTTGATCCCTGAAGGTCTCTTGCTCCTGGTTGCCACATTAGTCCTATCATTTGATCACAATACTCTCTCTAAAGTTCTCTTCCTCCAACACAAGCATAATGCTAGCTACAATACTTACCTCATCTCATCCTAATCCCAAAAGTTTACTTGGTCCTAATATAACAAGGATATGCAACAAAGACTGTGCTACTTAGCTTTTTTTTTTTTTTTTTTTTTTTTTTTTTTTTTTTTTTTAACCTCTCCTCCCTTTCTATCTTCACCTAGCTAGAAGGACAGAATACAGTGATTTATGTGGTCTTCAGACATTCATTAAGTTGGAAAGGTACTATTCTTTTATGTCCTGCAGTGATCAAGAAGCCACACAAATATAGCTAGTGACCATCAGGAAGCTATGAGTCAAACTTAAGCGCTAGCTAAATTTTCCTAAGGTTTTCAAGGAAGGGACATAAAGAGACAAAGTGGGAGAAAATCTCCATTAGAGGCCAGACTCAGAAAGTATCTAGTCACTATACCTGTGGTTTTAGAAATTGATGCTTTTGGAAAGAGGGCTACTTAAAATCAATAGCAGTTCTAACTAGATTTTTAAAAATATTCTTGCTTATTGGAATTTCATATGTTTTGGTTACGTAATAGACTTTCTTTAAAATAAATTCTGGACTCAACAAACATGAAATAAAATGAACATTTTCACAGATACATAAAAAAGGAGATGATTATACATTAAAATTGCAAATTTCCATTCAAATAGAAGTACTTTGACAAGTAACATTCTACAACTGACATTTTTAGTCGCATTAATGGTATAGTAGAGCCCTGAGAGTCTCACTGGGGTTATATTTGTTAATGTTTCACAAAGTCTTTTATTTAGGAGGACAAAAGCACCTCTATAAAGTTTCTCCTCCAACTAATGATCTCTCATGGATATATCAAAATTATACAAGAGTCTTTGAAAAATTTAGCCACAGAGATTGTTTTGTTTGTTTATACACTATTATCTTGTAATGTCCGGGCTAGCTTTCTGGAGGTCCTCTAGACAGGTTTTGATCTCAGCAGGATAGTCACCATGAGAATAGTCAGGAATAGAGTCTAAAGTCTTTATTGGCTCCTTCATAATGTGTCTCTCTCACAGTCTTGTGTCTGTCACAGTCTGACTCAGTCTTGATCTTAGTAGAGGAGTGCAGGAGGCAGGAGAGCCAGCAGGAGGATGGTCTAAGATGGAATGTCTCATTTCCAGTCCTTCTCAACCTTTAAATACCTTGGTATGATCACATCATTACAGCATACTATATATTACATCACCATGTAAGTACTAAGTATATGTACACTAAAGAACTATCATCTCATCAATTCCACTGATTTAACATCTTGTTGCAAGTATACTTCTTCAAAGTTCCAACCCTCTATATTATCTGATATCTCTTAATATCAAATAAGGCAGACATAAAGCTAATATGGTTGAATGATAGGAAGATGCATGGTGAACTCTCCTCCACAAATTTCTCCACAGATCTAGAAAACACATGGGACCAAATCCTGATGGGGAAATCTAGAAAAAGTCACAGTGAGTCATTTGTCTAATCAGATCAGCATTGGTAGAGACAGAGAGGTCTGTAAATATTGGAGACAGAGTTGGGTCAATAGAACATCATATATGAACATGCCTGTGTCCATGCTGTGCATCAGGGCAGCAAGAGGTTTCAGACTCATGCCAGAGCTCCACCAGCCCTATACTGGAGCAACAAGACAGAGACAAATGCCAACCAGCAGCTTTGTTAATCACCATATAGTTCTGGGTCATAGATCCAGGGTAGAGTGAGAAAGAAACTTGTTCACAGGAATGTTTTCCCAGGTAGGGAATCCCTGGGTAGTGAACTAACTAAGAAAGGAGGAAGTTCAGAAACCAGTAACAACAACATTATGATTCAGTCCCTAAACTCAGGGTAGTTAGGATCTTGATTCCAATTCTGGCCCAGTCTACAAAAAATTAAACAAGGCAGGAATCCCAGACCAAAGGGTACCTTACAATTTTGCCACTCTGTACCAACAAAGCTTTCTAGTTAACTGTTTGCCCAGATTCAAACTCAAATCAGAAATTTGAAGAGCTCAGAGAAGGGAGTAAGGTGGACAGCTGAAATCAGACATTGCCCTGGATCAGAATACTTTAGGAATTATGAAATTACAGGTCCTCAGCCTGGCCCTGAGATTCTGGAATAGCACAATTTTTAATAAACCAAGAAAGAAGCAATAGGATCAACCTAGATCTTCCTTCTGGAATCATGGCAGGGCCTAAGCCTAACATCAACTCTGAAGTCAGGTAATAGTCTGGAAAAATGGGCAAATGAAAGAAAATGCCCCATAATATAATCTCTGGAAGAGATTAACAACTTAAAAAGAAAAAGAATTAAAAATATTTTTATAAACAGAATGAGAGTTCTTGAGGAGGAAAAGATAGAAATGAGATCTATGGAAGAAAGAATTGGAAAAGTATTAATAGCTTTAAGGCATAAAATCTTGTCCTAAGAACAAATTCTCTGAAAATTACAATTGATCAAATAGAAGTCAATGACTTCATGAGGCAACAAGAAATATTAAAACAAAGTCAAAAAATGGAAAAAATTAACAAAAGAGAAAGGGAAATCATAGAAAAATAATTGATCTGGAAAGCAAATCAAGGAGAAAAATTTAATTGTTAAGCTATTGAATTCTATGATCAAAAAAAACAAAACAAGGGGCAACTAGGTGGCACAGTAGATAGAGCACCAGCCCTGAAGTAAGGAGGACCTGAGTTCAAATTTGACCTCAGACACTAACACTTCCTGGCTGTGTGACCTTGGGCAATTCACTTAACCCCAATTGCCTCAGCAAAAAAACCAAGCAAACAAAAGACCAAAACAAAACAACAATCCTAGACATCCTACTTCAAGACACCTTAAAAAGGAAACTTCCCAAATCTCATAGAACTTGAGGGCAAAATAGAAGTTGGTTGCCTCCTGAAAGAAACCCTCAAAAGAAAAGTCCCAGGAATGTCATAGACAAAATACAGAGCCCTAGGTCAAAGGAAAAATACCAAAAGCAGCCAGAAACAAAAAAAAAAATTATTGGGCAAAAATGGATTTTTAATGAAATGGAGGATTTCCAAGCATTTCTCATGAAAGGACCAGAACTATGGAAAAATTTTAAAGTTCAAACACGAGAATCAAGAGAAATATAAAAAGTAAGCAAAAATGAATAATGATAAATGACTAAAGATAAACTGCTTATGATCAAATTTGGGAAGATGACACATGTATTGCCTCTGAGCCTGATCAACATCAGGATTCATAGAGGAAGTCTAATTAAATAATGCCCAGGAGTAGTTCTATTATGTCTTGATTTTAAGAATAGAAAGAGAGAGGGACAGCTAGCTAGGGTAGTGGATAGAGTACCAGCCCTGAAGTCAGGAGTACCTGAGTTCAAATTTGGCCACAGACAGTTAATACTTCCTGGCTGTGTGACCCTGGGCAAGTCACTTAACCCCAACTACAGCAGCAAAAAAAAGAATAGAAAGAGAGGAATAGTTTACCTGAGGAAGGGAAGATAAAGAAAGGAAGGTTAGAGAAAATTGTCTCACAAAATTAGGGTGAAATAGTAGCCTTCTACAAATAAGGATGAAAGATTGTTGAGGAGTGGCTGACATTTGAACCTTATTGACATCCAAAATGGTTAAAAGAAGGAAAAACACACACATACAGTTGGGTACAGAAATATAATTCACTCAAAAGGGAAATAGGAAGGAAAGAAGAAAAGGAAAGAAAGGGGAACTAGAAGGATAGATTAAGGAAAGAATTGATTCTCAGCAAAATAAACTTAAAGAATGTACAAAAAAAGAATGTATAATTTTTTTTTTTGAGATTGCAAGTTTTGGGTTAGAAATGTGATGAAATACTACTGTCTTGAATTCTTAGCAATAACATGTTGAAACCAAGATTCCAGAAGACTAATGATAAAATACACTATTTGTCTATGGATAGAGAAGACTCAATATAGACATTTTTTTTTTTTTTTTTTTTTTGGTACATGGACAATGTGGAGATTTATTTTGATGGACTATACTTGTAAGGGCTCTTGTTCTTGTGTTATCAGCTGGGGACTGGGATTTATGGTCTAAAGTATGGAGGTGTGAAGAGATATGGTGAAGGCAAATCTTAGCTGATTAAAATAAATAAAATATTAAAAAAGAAAAAATATTTAATGACATAAAATAGGGAAGGATATATATTCACCAAAAATGTCTGTCACCATCATGTAAATCACAGAGTCCAAATCAAAAAGAGAATCTTTAGAATAATAAAGTCCTCTCTATGATCCTTCTTGAGATGACATTGTATTGAAGCTACAAGTCCTAAAATATTGCAGAGCCTACAAAATGAATTGTATAATCACTCAAAAAAATTTTAAATCCTGAATTTAACAAATATTAAATAAGATGAACATATACATACAAAGTAGAAGAGAAATATAGGATTACAGATGAACTGAGAATCTCTATCATTTACAACTTATTTTCCTGTTTAAGTATACATTTCAACATATACTTTTCAAAGTTGTGCTGCTTATCTGTGTTCTCTTCTGATCTTTCATCTGTTTTTTTGTTGTTGTTCAATTTTGAAAAAGACCTTTTCTTTTATTTTGACAGCCCTATCACCCTCCCATCTCTCCCTCAATGGGATAATTTTAATTCTATTAGTTATAATAGTAGTAGTAGTAGTAATGAAAATTGGGTTTTGTCAAGAGAAAAAAAAGGCTCCGAAATCCCTTTTTAAACTTCATTGGAGAGCTTACAACATTAAAAAGATATATGGGATAAATGGCTCATAATGTTTCTCCCAGTCAAAGAGAAATTCTCTTAAAATTGAGTAGGGATTAAGATTACCAGCCCAAACTCAGGAAGGGAGAATATTCCATTTAATATTTTTTCATATGGTTCAAACTACATTTTGTCCTGTAGTTTACACACACACACACACACACACACACACACACACACTATTTGAACAAAAGGACATAAGGAATCAACCCTGTTCTAAAGAGAGAAAGAACAAGTCAGTACAAAGGAAACACTATCTTATAACATGAAAATCAATGACAAACCGATGCTTTTTAATGAATAAAAAAATAGGAAAGCTGGATAGAGAAAGTTTAGGGGTGTGTGTGTGTGTGTGTGTGTGTGTGTGTGTGTGTGTGTGTTTTAATGTTTCTCAAGTTTCCCACATTGTCTCTATACAACTCCTGATGGCCTAGGAATGGAAACAGCGTCTGAGCTGCTGGCCTTACTGTCACCAATATTAAAAATTTCCCCCTTGCTTCTAGTTACATTCTTCCATTTCCAGGACAGAGTGAGTCAGTTCCCCTTTCCTTTCTATTTTAAAACCCCTTCAAGCTTTGATCTCTAAGTTTAATTTAATGGGACGTCTAGATTAGGAAGATGAATTTTAAAAAGTACTGAATCTAGAATGCTTAGAGAAAGTTTAAACTACTTCCTCATTAACTAGCAATGCATCACCTTTGGAGTTTATCCAAATAGTTGTTATATAACAGATATATATATATTTTTATATATATATGTGTGTGTGTGTGTGTGTGTGTGTGTGTGTGTGTGTGTGTGACCAAGTAAAGGAATTCTTTTATTATTATTATTATTATTTTAAATTAATTTTATAATTACAAAAAATTTTTTTGACAGTACATATGCATGAGTAATTTTTTTGTTTTTAGAACATCATCCCTTGTATTCATTTTTCCAAATTTTCCCCTTCCTCCCTCTACTCCCTCCTTTAGATGACAGACAATCCCATACATTTTACATGTGTTACAGTATAACCTAGATACAATATATGTGTGTAAATCCAATTTTCTTGTTGCATGTTAAGAATTGGGTTCCGAAGGTATAAGTAACCTGGGTAGAAAGACAATAGTGCTAACAGTTTACATTCAATTCCCAGTGTTCCTTCTCTGGGTGTAGTTATTTCTGTCCATCATTGATCAACTGGAAGTGAGTTGGATCTTCTTTATGTTGAAGATATCCACTTCCATCAGAATACATCCTCATACAGTATTGTTGTTGAAGTGTATAGTGATCTTCTGGTTCTGCTCATTTCACTCAGCATCAGTTCATGTAAGTCTCTCCAAGCCTCTCTGTATTCATCCTGCTGGTCATTTCTTACAGAACAATAATATTCCATAACATTCATAAACCATAATTTACCCAACCATTCTCCAATTGATGGACATCCATTCATTTTCCAGTTTCTAGCCACTACGAAAAGGGCTGCCACAAACATTTTGGCACATACAGTCCCCTTTCCCCTCTTTAGTATTTCTTTGGGATATAAGCCCAGTAGTAGCACTGCTGGATCAAAGGGTATGCACAGTTTGATAATTTTTTGGGTATAGTTCCAAATTGCTCTCCAGAATGATTGGATCCTTTCACAACTCCACCAACAATGTATTAGTGTCCCAGTTTTCCCACATCCCCTCCAACATTCATCATTATTTGTTCCTGTCATCTTAGCCAATCTGACAGGTGTGTAATGATATCTCAAAGTTGTCTTAATTTGCATTTCTCTGATCAATAGTGATTTGGAACACTCTTTTATATGAGTGGATATAGTTTCAATTTCATCATCTGAAAATTGTTCACATTCTTTCCCATTTATCAATTGGGGAACGTTTTGATTTCTTATAAATTAGAGTCAGTTCTCTATATATTTTGGAAATGAGGCCTTTGTCAGAACCTTTAACTGTAAAAATATTTTCCCAATTTGTTACTTCCCTTCTAATCTTGTTTGCATTAGTTTTGTTTGTACAGAAACCTTTTAGTTTGATGTAATCAAAATCTTCTATTTGTGATCGATAATGATCTCAAGTTCTCTTCTGGTCATAAATTCCTTCCTCCTGACAGGTCTGAGAGGTAGACTATCCTCTATTTCTCTAATCTATTTATGGTCTCATTCTTTATGCCTAAATCATGGACCCATTTTGATCTTATGTTGGTATATGGTGTTAAGTGTGAATCTATATCTAATTTCTGCCATACTAATTTCCAGTTTTCCCAACAGTTTTTTTCAAATAACGAATTTTTATCCCAAATATTGGTATCTTTGGGTTTGTCAAACACTAGATTACTATAGTTGTACCTTTTTTTTTGTCCTTTGTACCTAATCTGTTCCACTGATCGACTGGTCTATGTAAAGGAATTCTTATATTATTGGTCTTATAATGTCTGAGTTCATTATCTCTTTGTCAGTATTAGATAGTATACTTCATTTGATTGCAGTTCTTGTTTTTCAAAGTTGTTTTTCTTTATAATGTTGTTGCTTGAATAAATTACTTGCTTCAATCTGTATTCTTATTTCATTCTACATTAGTTCATATAAGACTTGCCAAGTTTTCCTGAAATTGTTCATTTCATACTTTCTTTCTTATAGTACTATAGTATTTCATTATATTCATATGCCATATCTTCAGGGACACTACCTTTCCAGTTCTTTAATATAATAAATAGAGTTGTCATGAATATTTTTCTACATGAGTCCTTTTCTTCTTTAAAATCTCTTTAGGGAATAAGTGAAGTAGTGGAATCATTGAGTCAGAGGATATGTACATTTTGTCAATTTAGGGAACATAGTTCCAAATTATATTCTAAAGAGATTGGACAAATTCATAGCTTCATCAATAGTACATCAATGTGCCTGTTTTTCTGAAACCTCTTTACCAATTGTCATTTTCCTTTTTTGCTATCTTTTCTTTTTCTTTCTTTTTTGTTTTGCTGAGGCAATTGGGGTTAAGTGACTTGCCCAGGGTCACACAACCAGGAAGTGTTATGTGTCTGAGATCAAATTTGAACTCAGGTCTTCCTGATTTCAGGGCTGGTGCTTAAACACTGTGCCATCTAGCTGTCCTGCTATCTTTTCTAAGTATGGATTTGATGGGTATGAAGTAGAACTTCAGAGTTGACTTTAATATACATTTTGCTGTTGATTATGGAGAACATTTCTTCATATAGTTATTGATGTTTTGAATTTCTTCCTTTGAGAAATGCCTGTTCATATTCTTTGACTACTTATCTACTGAAATATGGTTCTTATAAATTTGAATTAGTTCCTTATGTCTTCGATATGGGACCTTAGAGAAAATATCTGTCAAATTGTTTTCTTATTTAACTTTTTTCTTTCTGACTTAGACTGCATTGGTTTTGTTTGTGCAGACTTTAATTTCATATAATTAAAATGTCCATTTTGTGGACTATTCCTTAAAATAATAAGGAGCATATATTTAAAACCTTCAGTAAACATCATATGTAATGGTGATAAACTAGAACCTTTCCCTGTTAGATCAGGAGTGAAACAAGGTTGCCCACTATCACCATTACTATTCAATATAGTACTAGAAACTCTAGCCTTGGCAATAAGAGCCGAGAAAGAGATCCAAGGAATTAGAGTAGGAAATGAAGAAATCAAATTGTCACTTTTCGCAGATGACATGATGGTATACTTAGAGAACCCCAAAGACTCTGCTAAAAAGCTATTAGAAATAATTCAGAATTTTAGCAAAGTCGCAGGATACAAAATAAATCCACATAAATCCTCAGGATTTTTATACATTACCAACACAATCCAACAGCAAGAGATACAAAGAGAAATTCCATTCAAAATAACAGTCGATAGTATCAAATATTTGGGAATATATCTACCAAAGGAGAGTCAGGAATTATATGAGCAAAATTACAAAACACTTGCCACAAAAATAAAGTCAGATTTAAATAATTGGAAAGACATTCAATGTTCTTGGATAGGCTGAGCGAATATAATAAAGATGACAATACTCCCCAAACTAATCTATTTATTTAGTGCTATACCAATCAGACTCCCAAGAAACTATTTTAATGACCTAGAAAAAATAACAACAAAATTCATATGGAAGAATAAAAGGTCGAGAATTGCAAGGGAACTAATGAAAAAAAAGTCAGAGGAAGGTGGTCTAAGTGTACCTGATTTAAAGCTATATTATAAAGCAACAGTCACCAAAACCATTTGGTATTGGCTAAGAAATAGACTAGTTGATCAGTGGAATAGGTTAGGTTCACAGGACAAGATAGTGAATAAAAATAGCAATCTAATCTTTGACAAACCCAAAGATCCCAAATTTTGGGATAAGAATTCATTATTTGACAAAAACTGCTGGGAAAACTGGAAATTAGTATGGCAGAAACTAGGCATGGACCCACATTTAACACCACATACTAAGATTAGATCAAAATGGGTCCAAGATTTAGGCATAAAGAACGAAATCATAAATAAATTGGAGGAACATGGGATGGTTTACCTCTCAGACTTGTGGAGGAGGAAGGAGTTTGTGTCCAAGGGAGAACTAGAGACCATTATTGATCACAAAATAGAACATTTTGATTACACCAAATTAAAAAGTTTCTGCACAAACAAAACTAATGCAAACAAGATTAGAAGGGAAGTAACAAATTGGGAAAAAATTTTTACAGTTAAAGGTTCTGATAAAGGCCTCATCTCCAAAATATACAGAGAATTGACTTTAATCTATAAGAAATCAAGCCATTCTCCAATTGATAAATGGTCAAAGGATATGAACAGACAATTTTCAGATGATGAAATTAAAACTATTTCCACTCATATGAAAGAGTGTTCCAAATCACTATTGATCAGAGAAATGCAAATTAAGACAACTCTGAGGTATCATTACACACCTGTCAGATTGGCTAAGATGACAGGAACAAATAATGATGAATGTTGGAGGGGCTGTGGGAAAACTGGGACACTGATGCATTGTTGGTGGAGTTGTGAAAGAATCCAACCATTCTGGAGAGCAATCTGGAATTATGCCCAAAAAGTTATCAAAATGTGCATACCCTTTGACCCAGCCATACTACTACTGGGCTTATACCCCAAGGAACTACTAGAGAAGGGAAAGGGTCCTGTATGTGCCAAAATGTTTGTGGCAGCCCTTTTCATAGTGGCTAGAAGCTGGAAGATGAATGGATGTCCATCAATTGGAGAATGGTTGGGTAAACTATGGTATATGAATGTTATGGAATATTATTGTTCTATAAGAAATGACCAACAGGAGAAATATAGAGAGGCTTGGAGAGACTTACATCAACTGATGCTGAGTGAAACGAGCAGAACCAGAAGATCATTATACACTTCAACAATGATACTGTACGAGGATGTATGCTGATGGAAGTGGATTTCTTCAACATAGAGAAGAGCTAATCCAATTCCAATTGATTAATGATGGAAAGAACCAGCTACATCCAGAAAAGGAACAATGGGAAATGAATGTAAACTGTTATTTTTACCTTCTGAATCCAATTCTTCCTGTGCAACAAAAAATTCGGTTCTACACACATATATTGTATCTAAATTATACTGTAATATATTTAACATATATAAGACTGCTTGCCATCTGGGGGAGGGGTTTGGGGGAGGAAGGGAAAAAATCTGAATAGAAGTAAGTGCAAGGGATAATGTTGTAAAAAATTACCCATGCATATGTACTGTCAAAAAATGTTATAATTATAAAATAAAATAAAAATTAAAAAAAAAAAAATAAAAAAAAAAAAAAAAAAATGTCCATTTTGTCTTCTGTGATCTTTTCGAAATCTTGTTGGACACTTTTTCCTACACATAATTGTGAAAGTTACTTTTTCCTTCTTCCTCTAATTTACTTATTTAGAGTGTCCATTTGGATTTTTATCTTGGTATTGATGAGAAATGTTTTCCTATACCCAATTTTTGCCAGACAATTTTTCAGCTTCTAAACGATTTTTGTAGAATAGGGAATTTTTTTTTACTAGTTGAAATACTAGGCTTTATTAAATACTGTGCTACTACTATATTCATTTGCTTTTGTATGGTGTCTAACATTGTCCCTTATTGACCTGTTTATTTTTTGACTATTTTTAGCTGTTTTTATTTTTTCAGTTAAAAAGCACTCAAATTAATATCTCCCTTTCACTACCACTGAGCAAATTTTATTTTATTATTTTTTTTTTCTGAGGCTGGGGTTAAGTGACTTGCCCAGGGTCACAGCTAGGAAGTGTTAGACACTTAGTGTCAGACACTTAGTCTGAGACCAGATTTGAACTTGGGTCCTCCTGAATTCAAAGCTGGTGCTCTATCCACTGAGTCACCTAGCTGCCCCTTGAGCAAATTTTTAAAAATGGAGTCAATAAATAGCTGCATGGTTGGCAATACAAATTTACACATCAGCCCTGTCCAAAAGTGTATCTTCTGTCAGAAGGTGAGTAGTATGTTTCAACTTCATATTTCTGGATTCATGGTTAATTATTGTATTGATCAGAATTCTAAAGTCCTTCAAAGCTGTTTTTCTCTATAATGCTATTACTGTATAAATACTTCTCTTAGTTTTGCCCACTTTACTGTCTCAGTTTATAGTCTTCCCAGTTTTCTCAAAAAATGCCCCTTTAAGATATATGGCGTAATATTTCATCACATTCATATACCACAAAAATATTCCCATCACAATTTATTCCCCAATAAGAAGACACTTCTTTAGTATCCAATTTTTGGCAACTGTGAAAAGAGTGACTATAAATATTTTTCTATAGATATGTTTTTTTTTTTCTTCCTTTGATTTCTTTAGAAGCATAGGACTAATATTGGCATATCTGGGTCAAAGAGTATGCACAATTTGGTAACCTCATGGCCATAGTTCCAAATTGCTTTGTAGAATGGCTGGACCAACTCACACTTTCATTAACAGTGCTTTAGTTGAGAAGGGAATAAATATTTATTAAACATGCAATATGTGCCAGGCACTGTGCAAAGCATTTTACAATTACCTAATTTGATCCTTACAAGTTTTTCAAAGTTTTTTTTTTTTTTTTTTTTTTTTAATAATGTTGCTTATACAAATTATTCTCTTGGTTTGCTCATTTTATTCTGCATTAGTTCATGTCTTGTCAGGTTCTTCTGGAATTGTCCATTTCAAAATTTGCTATATAATATTCCATTACATTTATATGCCATATGACTATAACAACAAACCAGGGAAATGGATGCTATTATCCCCATATTATAGATGAGGCAATTGAGGGAGACTGATTTAAGTAACTTGACAGGGGTAACAGCCAGTAATTGTTGGAGATTTGAATCAGGATTTTTTTGATCTCGTGTACAATATTCTATCCACTGTACCTAGTTGTGTAATTGTGCCACCTAGCTACCTACTAGTGCACAAATTTTCTTATGCATGGACCAGCAATCGTCATTTTCCTGTTTTCTTGACTGAGGAAAAATAGATGGCTGAAGAAAAAAGATATAGAAGCAAGAAATGAGGCATCTTTATAAATACTGACACAGGCAATACCTTGAAGACACTAAGACGATGGCAAAATTTGAAGCTATGCTGGACTGTCACAGATCCTGTACATGGTACCAGAAAGCAATTAGTGCTTTGCAAGGTCATGAAAGCTTTATATGATAAGTTGGACTTTTACTTTTCCTCACTGCTTAGTGCAGTGTCTGACAAATAATAGGTGTTAAAAACACTTGTTAGTGTTGCTTGAAGATCCTAAAGCTAACAAATCTGACTGGTTCACAAATACTGTAGGTGTCACTAGGAAATGTGAAATTTGGGCTTACTGAATGTCAAGAAAGGCATGAGTCAGTCATTTATTGATTTTATTTAAGTGACAATATGAATATAAACCTTAAGAGTGTGAGATGTTATGTGACTATTTAATATATGCATATCCATATGGGTTATCACTGATATATTCACCATCCTTGAGAAAAAATCCAGCGTGAATTGGAGTGGAATGAATGAGTAGGGGATGGGCAGGTTCCAGAGCTTCTCTTTTCCTAGTCTCAAAGGGAAAGCGATTAGTTTGAAATTATAGCTAACTGCCTCAATAAATGGTGTGAGGTTGAATACAAAAACCTCTACTTTCCTGGTTGCTTAATCCTCAATCTTAAACTTGCCAGTTTTATACCTCATAGTGGAAGCATAAAATTTACTTTCTAGTTCCTCTAAAATTATTTTTTTCTAGGCTAAGCCTTATATGCATACTTCCCTGTGTGAAATAGACCAAGGACAAAGTCTTCATAAGAAAATGATCTTACAACCCAGTCTTATAACAAAGAGTAATTCTTATATTGTTTACATATTTTCCAACCAGGAAGTGATTAGGATTTTTTATTCACTTCTTAAAGTGAAAATTAATATATTAGTCAAAGGGAGGAGGTGGCAGAGGAAGGACAAAGAAAAAAAAGGTAACAATAGGAAGAAAAAAAGAACACTACTTCACAAAAATATAAGACTTATGTTTCTATTGCACACTGACGAATGTATTATATATGATCATCAAAAACATTTTCCGAGTCTTTCTGTCCCTATCACAATAGTACAGGAATATGATTCTACAAGACTACTGACATCCCACACTATCTGCTAATGTTCTTGTAAGATACATAATTGTATTTAGGTTTTAGAATCTTGGAGAATGAAGACATTCATGAACAGCTTATTTCTTTGTTGAAGAAGGCAGTCGGCTTAGAAATAAATCGTAGTTCCCATTGTTTAAGACTTTTCATAAGACGAGTTTTCCCAGTATTTCTGGGACACATTAGTGGAATGACACCTTACTGTGAAGAGATCAGGAACTTCAGGTGCCCTGAAAAGAAAATGCATTGCAACCACAGGAAAGTAATGAGTGGTTCACAGCAACTACCAAAGAGGGAATTACAGCAGCTGGATATGACAGGAATATTTGATAAAAAAATTTTTTAGAATTTGCTGAATTAGTAAGATTTTATCAGTAACAGATTGACTCACACATTATAACTTTATGTAAGCCTGAGCTATCCTACCCCACATTATGTTCAGAAACATATTTCAGTTGAAGAATTTACATACAATAGTCCAACAATGAATTCAAATGAGAAAGGACTGAACATCTTTTTTGTCTAGTACTTCAACTATAAACTCCTGGGACATGATTACATCTCATAGCCTAATAACACTGCTAGTCAGATTGGATCCTCTGTTAAGTTTGGGTTTAGATTAACAAGAATGCTGCTCTGATCAGGATTTGTACCAGTGCAGGTTGTGTGCTAAAATATAAATGCCCATCCCATGTTCACTCATACACATGTAAATTATGTTTCATTATTTTGCTTATTTGCCTATATGTGTATATACACACAATAGAAAATTGAGGAAGGATGTGGAAGAGATGAGTTTGATTTTGGACTTGTCAAAATGTCTTTGGAGGGGCAGCTAAGTGGTGCAGTGGATAGAGCACCAGCCTTGAATTCAGGAGGACCCGAGTTCAAATCTGGCAGACACTTAACACTTCCTAGCTGTGTGACCCTGGGCAAGTCACTTAACCCCAGCCTCAAAAAAACAAAACAAAATGTCTTTGGGACATCTGGTTCAGGATGTTCAACAGGCATTTATTTGATTACAGACTGGAAATAAGGAGAGATTAGGCCTGGATAAATTCAAGACTCAAATCTCTATAGAGAACTAAATGCATGAGTTGATGAGATCACCAAAAACTGTAAATAAAGTCCAGGAGGACATCAAGGTTGTTAAACAGAACCCAGATGAAGATCAAAAGAAGACTGAGGGACAGTCAAGACAGGTAAGAAAAGAACAGGACATTTTATACTTATTATATATATTACCATATATAACATGTAATACATACATTTATTGTTATAATTATAGCAACAGAAAAGATTTAGGAATGGTTAAATAATGTACTAGAATCCAACCAAGAAATGAATGTGATAAATACCAACCTTCCCCCATTTGTGTATTTATTTATTTTTTCCTGAGGCTGGGGTTAAGTGACTTGCCCAGGGTCACACAGCTAGGAAGTGTTAAGTGCCTGAGACCAAATTTGGTCCTCCTGAATTCAGGGCTGGTGCTCTATCCACTGCGCCACCTAGCTGCACCCTTGTGTATTTGTTTTTAAAAATGTGTATTTAGCAATAAGGGAAACTTTATATATACAAAGCTGGCTCATGTCTCCTATACTTTTTGATGGTATTCATTTCTTCAGCACATGAAAATCTACTTGCTTATGTTCTGCTAGCAAAGCCTAGTTTTCAGCTTCCAATAAGGCAAAGACAAAAGAAATATAAAATTATGTGGAAGAAGGTCCTAAGCATAATGAGGCTGTCTGTGTTCAACATACACAAGAATTATTAAAAAACGAGAGGGCTGGATAGCTTCCATTGATGCTGAAACAACACAACAAAAATCTGGTTTGAAATCACCAATAATGGAATGTTGCAGAAATTCCTTAAACAGAAAATTACAGATTTATCTTTAATCTGAGTTTCAGGTTTATTGCCTTTTGTGATTTTATTAAGTACTGTACACACATATCTCTACATATACATATTCTAACAAAAATAATAAATTTACTTTAGGGTTAAATTTTTAAAGGAAAACATCAATTCTATAAAATCAGACAGCACAGAGGTATGCATTGTAATCTGATCAAGAATGTAATATTATCTTTAATCTGAGTTTCAGGTTTATTGCCTTTTGTGATTTTATTAAGTACTGTACATACATATCTTTACATATACATATTCTAACAAAAATAATAAATTTACTTTAGGGTTAAATTTTTAAAGGAAAACATCAATTCTATAAAATCAGACAGCACAGAGGTATGCATTCTAATCTGATCAAGAATGTAATATTATTCCATTTCAACTTGCTTTTGATCTTTATAATTCTTTATACTTGCTTCAAATTTATTAAGCACATGTTGACAGACATCCATGAGATCATTAAGGCCTTGACGAAAGGGCTCAACTGCTGGAAGACCCCCTTTAGTCTGGATGCGGAAATTAATTTTGCTTTCTGAAGGGTGGGTGATACTGTACCCACAGAACTCCACTTCTGGATTTTTCATGATCATATAGCGTAGAGAGTTTCCTAGTGTATGATCCTCATCATACAACACAAATGTGACACAGTTTCCATCTGTTCCAGCCGCTTGGACCATTTCCAATACTGGTTTCCTCTCTGCTTCTTCCACCATATTGAACTTCTTTAACGAACACTTCTGTTTTTCAGTTCATTTAAAAAATGTTTTAGTACATTGGTCTACCTATAATTGCATATACAATTAAAATATAAAATGTTAAAACATGAACTAAAACATATTCCCCACTCAATCATACCCCAATATAATAAGCTAGCATTTATATAGAACTTTTTTTTTTTTTTCCCCCTGAGGCTGGGGTTAAGTGACTTGCCCAGGGTCACACAGCTAGGAAGTGTTAAGTGTCTGAGATCACATTTGAACTCAGGTCCTCCTGAATTCAAGGCTGGTGCTCTATCCATTGCGCCACCTAGCTGCCTCCTTATATAGAACTTTCAATTTTACAAAGTATAAAGTACTTTTACTTTTACTTAATTTGTTCCTCAGAAAACCTGCTTATTATCCTCATTTTAAATTAGAGGAAATTGGGGCTGAGAGGTTAAGTGGCTTGCTTGGGGTCACAAAACTAGTAACTAATAGTCTTGTGACATGTGAATTCAGGGCTTTCTAACTCAAAATCTGTCAAGCTATACCTACTAGTAACAACTATTTGCCTTCTAAAACTTCATCTTACTAACCATTGCTAGCAAAGGCTTTTCTCATTTCCTGAATTAGGGAACCACTGCAGTGTAACAGAATGGAATGAATAATGGTTTTAGAGACATAAGCCAAATTCAAGCATTGGTTCAATCACTTAATAGCTTTGTGACCTTGGAGAAGGTATTTAATCTCAGTGAAAGCTTAGTTCTAAATGAGGGGGTAAGATATTTGGAACCAAGATCCCTCTTAATTACAGCTTAAAGAGTTAGCTGGAAAGACTATAAGAACAATCTTGGTTCCAGAGCCAAGTTTAGGTAGTACAAAGTCAAGATAAAGAAATATAAATTCGTAAGGCATTGTGTAAGTAGTTTGTAGTAGTAGAAACTACAAAAATAGTAAGTATGAAGTTTATCCATAAACTTATTTGGCCCTTGAGAACTTTGCTACATTAGAACATAAGTGATTTACCCAGCTTCCTTCAGAAATCTTTATTTATTTATGGAAACTTCTACCTTATGGGTCAAAATCGTAATCTTTATGCAACTGCATTAAAGGGAAAATTACACATTAGAAAACCAAGATGATCCCACAATTCTAGTCTAACAGTCTTAGAAATGAAAAAATCTTAAGTACAACCCTCCTTCCCCACTTATTTTACCACTAAAGAAACTAAAAGCCAAAGACTTTCCATCACAAGCAATTCTCACTTTACATAAATGGACCATTCTGCAAACTTTTATATAAAATGATTTTTTTTTAAATGGAATGAGTATTTGCCTATAGATGTAGGGGGCAGAGGGAAGCCGAAAAGGGTCCTGCACCCATGGTGGGAAGGAAGTGGCATATAGTTCCAGGACACCATGGCGTTTAGGGACAGAAAAGCAAGAACAGGAAAGGGAATAGGGAAGAAGCTAACCAAGTGGGGAGAAGGGAAGAGAAAGGGGAGGCATTACTGGAACTGAGAAGGAAGAACTTGATGGAGGACAGACTTGAGGGCTGGACATATACAAAAGAGTGTAAGTGATGTGATACCCAAGTACTGATGGACAGGACAGATGCATGGGGTGGAGGTATACAGAATCCCCTCTTAGAACTAAAGCTTTCGAGCCAAATCTTGCATATGGAAACAGCGGCTTGTTTCCTTCTGCTTTCACTTGGAGGGTTTTTTTAGGTGGTGGTAGTGATGGGTGGATAGGAGATAGCTGGGCAGAAGCGAAGAGAATACAGTATTATAAAGTCAACACAGATAGTTTCTTGACATGTGGATTTCTTTCAGAAATTTCTATATGGCTGCAAATAATGCTACAGGAATAAAAATTCCAAATAACTTACATGACAATGAAAAGGTACAGTGAATGAAATATGTTTGCAAAAGGTCAATTTAATATAAAGCAAGAATTAATTGAACTTGTCTATGGTCACATCTATGAGGTCTGAGGCAGGATTTAAACTCAGTCCTCCTGACACTAGGTTCAACATCTATGTGTCACATGGCTGGCCTTCTGCTGCACTATCACACACCTATATAACTTAAAAAAGACTTCAAGAATTGCACAGAATGAGGCTTTACTAAAAATCTTTAACTGACAAGTATGTACACAGTGATTGTTGCTATTGGTCAGATGTTTTAGTACCCACCTGTGGCTCACTTTGTAGCACAATATTATCACATCAGGAGAAATTTTCTGTGGGTAAAAACAGAAGACCATCATCTACTTCATCACTTGTCTCACATATTAACATCTATAGATAAACTCCAACTTTCATAAAAACATCTGATGCAAATTAGTTAGATCAGCCTTTTTATTCAAAGGAAACAAGGACAGAAAGCATGTGACTTCCCCCTCCTCCCCCCGGGTCACAAAACTGATAGTCAAGAGGTTCTTTTTGACACTTTAAGACCAATGCTTCATCCACTACAGACCTTACTGCCTTGTAATAATTGCATGTTCACTATATAACACAATTATAGCTCTAGCTCTTTAGGTGGTTCCTCCTTTCTATATTTTCAAGTCATCATTGGTAATACACTGCAATTTGCTTTCATTCACTGCACCTTTTCATTGTCATGTAAGTTATTTGGAATTTTTATTCTTCCTGATCATAATGTAGCATTATTTGCAGTCATATAGCATCATTTAGGTGATTTTGCTATTAAAGATATGAGCTTATGAAGCAGAGAATAATTTGAGATGATTGAAAGCACAATTCAACTTCCCAGCTATTTCTCTGAATCTACTGTTCAAATCTAAGCCCAACTTATTAGCTAACCTGTTACATACTGATGGTCTGACTCCATGGACCGTTTTTTTTTTTTTTTGTTTTGTTTTGGGTCAAATTTGTTTTTCTAGAATAGTGGTTAAATTAATTTCTTCTAATATCATGGGCTCTACTGAGACTTTCTAGTGCTCTCATACTTGGTATACAATTTTGTGTATGAGAACATATAAAAAAAACTTGTTAACAATAAATGAATCCTTTTTTGTTTCAATACTGCAAAGATTTCCAAAATACTGATGAAAATGTTGAGCAAACCTCTTATTTTATAGCTCAGTTGTTGAACAAAACTATCTCCAATGGCACATATATATAATAGAATCTTGTGTGATTAAGGATCAAAACCCTGACTTCAGGGTTCTATATCTCTAAAGAATATATTTAAAAAAAAAAAAAAAATCAATGCATAAAAGCATAGTGTGGGCTGTTATACACTGTAGGCAAATACTGTTACAGATAATTATTTCATACAACAATATTTGTATCTTTTATGAGTAATTATATTTCTCCAATTTTTTATTCTGTTTTGTAATGTTCAATCTTTTAAAGTTTTTGATAGAAAATTTGAAAACATGAATATCTGATAGGTTTACAATTTTTGACTAAAGTTTACACCTTAATTTTAATTGACTAAGAACTAGACCAAACAAAATAGAGAAATTACCTTGACCATACAAATTGAAAATCATGACCACATGAAATGTATGTATCTTAATACAGAAGAAATCTGGTTAGCTGATCTGTAAAAAAATTTATATTTTAGTAAGCAACATAATCCCATTTCACCATTAATATTCTTTACACAAAAATTATTCTTTCCATAACTAAAACATCAATACCTTACAGCTTGGAGATCTCACTGCTAGGCATAAACTCTAAGGAGGTAAAAAAAAAAAAAAAAATTAGAAATGTTTAATATGCAACTAAAATATTTAGTCTCTTGTAATAACCAAAAAAAAATTTTTTTTTGTTCAGAAACTGGGATATAACTTAGCAAATTATGGTATAAAAATGCAAAGAACTATGACTATGCAATACTAGAGAATAAGAGAACAGTGACAACAACCAAAAGTTGAAACTGAACTCTATAATTACAATATCCCTACATCCTGGCTCCGAAGAAGTGATATGAAACACTGAATATACCATGACACGCAACAGATATGGTTAGTTTTAATGAATTGCTTTTTAAATTTTCTTCTCTTTTTTTGTCTTAAGAGACAGAGTGGTTGAGGGAGGGATGAAGTGGGAACTGAAGGTGGTGCAGTTGATAGAGTACCAGCCCTAAAGTCTGAAGGACCTTAGTTTAAATCTGGTCTCAAACACTGAACACTTCCTAGCTGTGTGATCCTGGGCAAAGTCATTTAATCCCAATTGCCTGGGGGAGGGGGAAGAAGAGGGAACTGAAGATATAAAGATAAAAAGATCAACAAAAATGAAAAAATGCTTTCTAGTTTGAATTCAATTTGGTCAGATGATATTGCTGAAATTCCTAACTTCTGGAATCAGCTAAAAGATGACAAATCCTGTCTTCAAACTGCAAGCGTCTTATGGTATTGGTTATTTCTGTCTTTTATTTGATCCTAATCCTAAAATTTGCGAATCTTAATGTTAGCAATTATTATTACTATTATCGGGGTCATTCTGGGCAACTTAAGCTCTAATTCTCCTCATTTGTAAATTGAAGTTATACTAGATAGCCTATAACGTTCTTTTTAGTTCTGTCTGTCAGTCTTAACTCAATCATTCTTAAATTCTCAAACAGCACTTTGAATGAAGTGGTTTCAACATAGGCATTGTATTAATGTTAAATGGAAAGGACCTGAAAAGCATGTGACAGTTTTAGAAATATCTTAATATATGCTGAACTTATATTATTACTTTGTGGTTTTTCCTTTCAATACAGATATTGTTTGCAGTATTATACATGATCATCAAATTCCTGCTAGAATGCTCACACCTGTTACTGCAAAATTAAAATCCCATTTTGCCTGGGAATTTACTCTAGGTCAGAATTAGGCTGACTGGTACAGGGCTGCATCCAAGTTTCTGGGATTCAACCACACAGTAGCCGTTTTCCAGACCATGTATTAACACTGGGCCCAAGGTTTCTCATAACAGTTCCAGAAACAACTGCGGTTGGTTCCAAACTTGAATCAACTGTGAAAGTCACCAATTAGAAATTGAAAAAAAAGAAAATAGTATTCTCACTCAAAGGCCAGGAACTGGGTACTTCTGATTTGCTGTGACAAAAACCCTGGAGAAGAGAGAACCAATGTTGATGTGAGAACAGTTTCATCAGATGCTCACCTAATGTCCCCTGCCCTCATTTGTCCCAATGACATTCTTAGCCCCTCCACTTAATATCCTTTTACCCTCAACATCAAACTGTGAAGTAAATATAAATGTTATTTATCATAAACTCAAAAGAGTTAGACTTAATTTCCACAATGGTAGATTGACTGGAGATGATCCTGGTTGCAGTGGAAGACCTTGGCCCTTTTAAACTAAAGTCTTTATCAGGTCTCACACAGAGACCTGAGGTGATGCCCACTTATTTTTAAGATTAGATAAAAAAGTAATGAACCAAGGAATGGCCACTTTTACCCAAGCCAAAAAAAAAAAAAAAAAAAAATCATTTTGGGAAGACTTCCAGGATTTCTGACCAAAAGAGAAACAATTTCTATTTACATTGTTTGGACCCAGGCTGAGCCCCTTTAAGATATAATGAAAGATAGGGCAGCCAGGTGCCTACTAGAGAGAGTCTGGGGCTAGAATGGGGGAAAACCCGAAGTTAAATCCAGCCTCAGTTACTCAGGTTGTGTGAACCTGCAAGTTCATCTAATCTGTCTGCCTCAGTTTCACCACCTGTAAAATGGGGTAATGACAGCACTTAGTTCTCAGGGTTGTGTGGACTCAATGAAGTATTTGTAAAAGGCTTTGCCACTTTTAATGTTATGTAAGAGCTTAGCTGGGTTAATTTTGTTTGTGTCATGGACCTCTGACAGGTTGGTGAATAATAGCAGGGATAATGTTTTTAATTGTGTGACACAGTTAAGAATAAAAGAGAAACAAACTATATTGAAAGAAAAATGCTATATTGGATTACTTGCCGTCTAGGGGAAGGGAGGGAAAAAAAATTTGGAACAAGGTTTTGCGAGGGCGAATGTTGAAGCTAATAATGATATATTTCGAAAATAAAAAACTTTTAACTTAAAAAAAAGAACATCTGTACAGTGAGCTTCCTGTCAAAATACATAAAACTGTATCATATTTAAAGTCAATATTTTGAAGTTAAATTGCTGAAACGAAAGGTTTTTCTTATTCTAAAAACAAAGAGAAAGAAATAAAAACGCAATTTTCCCTCTCCAAATGTCTGCCTATGGCCCAGACTGGATTAGGTCAGCTTCATTGGACTAACGAGAGAGCCAGGACCTCTCGGTCCATTAATGGCTGAGGGCCACTGAGTTTCCTGAACTTTGTTTTGACTTAAAAACACCCGAAATAGGAATTTACAGCAAAAACACCACAAGAGACTTCGTAAACATATACTTAATTGTACCTGCTTTAAAAAACCTCCGGCCGTGACAACAAGCCACCAAGCCTCTACCGCCCACACCCCCTTTCCTCCCCATCGCCGACGCAGAACTTGAGGCTGCTCCCGGGCCCGACCCAAGAGCCCCCAGAGCGAGAAGTTCCCCGCGCTGCCCCCAACCCGAGCTCGGCGGGGCCGGACCAGCGCAGCCCAGCTCTGGAGGGTTTGCGCCTAGTCCGAGAAACCCCGAGAACCGTCCCCGCGAGCGACGCGTGGGGAAAAGCTCTCCCCACATCGAGAACTACCTACCAAGGAAAAGGAGTGGGTTTCTACCGCGGCCGGAGGTCAAACCAAGTCACCTGGACGGAGGGAAGCCAACTTCTAATAGATGGATCCGAGAAAAGGAAGGCAGCGATAACTTACACTTCCGGGACCAAAAACGTGTCTACCCGGCAATCCAAGTACAAACCGGATATCCTGTAGAGGCACGCGAGAGAAAGAGGAACTACCATAGAAAAGGGAAGAGAGAGCGCCGCCCTCGTCCTTGAGTGGGTCCTCCAGCAAGGTCTTAAAGGGCCATACTTCATCTAATGGCTGTTATTGCGATGAGAGTAATTTGTAAATGTTTTCCCCACCCCCTTTCTGATGCTAAACAGAGAAGGAAGTCGGGAAAGCAAAAGAGTTGGGGAGTGCTGGGCAGCCGTGTCTTAATTAGTGTGAAGAAGGACTCTCAGGCAGGGACCTTACTCTGAAGGTAACTTCATGTTTCTTCTGGACTGGACACATAATTTCGAATGGTGAGAAATGAAATAGGGGTGATCACTTTATGGGATTACTAATCAGGATTGAGAGGCAGCTAGGATGCTGCTGTGGAAAGACCGAGTTCGAATTCTGCCCAAACTCCACTAGTGGAGTGACCCTGTGTGAGTGCCTGACTCAGTTTCCTCCTCTGAGAAATGGGGATAATTGTGCATCTGCCTCTCAGAACTGTGAGGATCAAATAAAGTGATGTTGGCAGACAGCCGTGCTTGTGTATATGTAATGGGGTGTGCTTCTAGGCAGCCGGCGCCATGAACCTGAGGTCCTAGGAATGCGTGGCTCTCCATTTCTTCCCTCAGACTTTAGGGAAGTGTTAGTCCTGGGACCCCCTGGCTGCAGAGTACATTGCGGAGCGTCGGAGGAAGCCAAGTTCCTGGGGCAACAGTGAATAAATAGATCACCCCTCAAATCTCCCTATAAGCCATAAAAATGAGCAAACAAGTGACATGAAGCGCTGGGCTCTCTCTCTTTTTCCACTAAATGTGTCCTCGTGCTCCTGGTTCTCTGCTGTATTCTTTTGGAACTTAGCCCGCTTCGACTGGCATTATAATTACGATAAACTTTGCCCTTTGACTTGGAAATGGGTTCAAGCCTGCAAATTCATTTGAGATCCCTGCAACCCTCTCTGAAACCCCACTCTTTTGAGATCTCCTTTGAACCTCCACATTGTATATGTGGGCGGGAAAGGCTTGGTGGTTTGTTGTCGCAACAGGAGGCCTGCAAGTGACCTCCGACCCAGAATCTGTCTCAGTTTTCCTAGCAGTAAAAAATGGAAATAAGAATAGCATCCAGAGGCAGCTAGGTGGCGCAGTGGATAGAGCCTGAAGTCAGGAAGACCCGAGTTCGAATCTGGTCTCAGACACTTAACCCTTCCTAGCTGTGTGACCCTGGGCAAGTCACTTAACCCCAGCCTCAAAAAAAAAAAAAAAAAAAAAAAAAGAATAGCATCCACTTCTCAGTGTCATTGTGAGGATAAAATGAGATAACGTTTGTAAGGTAATTTTCTAACCCCAAAGGGCTGAGTGAAGCTAGTTATTATTGTTTGTATATTGTCCCCCATTAAAATCTTAACAAAATGCCTTAATAATATCACTGACTTACTGATGAATGGAGGAAAAGATTTTAAGTTCTTGTGAGAGCTGGTGTCTAAACTAGGAGGCATTGCCTTTGAGGCACAAAGCACAGCCTTTTATTCTCTATCTCCAAATCCAAGTACCTCCTGAAAAACCTAATTCCCTCAGGTAAGTCTCTGTACCTATCTTCATCTCTCCTTGGTGTTTATGTTATGCAGACAAAGTTTAGCATTTGAAACATTTCCAGCAGGTGGAAGTATTGTTATTTCTGTTTTTTTCTGGTGTAATTTGCCTACTTGTGGTAGTCGAACCCAAAGGTTCTCTATATCAAGCATAATCTTCAAGACCATTCTAAACAGGGCCAGTCTACAAGCCTACTCTTTTCTGTCTATCTTAGAACAGTCTCTCTTAGATTCATGGGCTCCGTTTTATTACCTTGACTAACCAATGCTATCATCAGAACCAGACTAGCCAATGTTTTTAAATTCCTGCCAGTCCATCTGCACAGGAAGTCCCTGTGGGTACTCCCCTACTTTGTGAGTCCTTTATAACGTGACTTATAGGCTGGGTTTTGAGGGAATTATTTTTATTAGCTGAAAAATTAAAATTGAGAATCATTCAAAGAACAATGGAAGGGGTTTATGATGGATGTGTGTAGAGGGCTGAAACTCTTGAGTCAATGTACTGAGGTTGAACAATCAAGCACTTGAGGCTAATGACCGATTGGACAATACTCTATAAGAATATGCCTGCGAAATGGCCCTTGCCACTCTCCTGTGCTGGCCCAATCGTTTGGTGTCTACAGAGAATTGTGGGAGGGACTAGGAGCTGGAGTGAGACTAGCCAGACTCACTCAGGGCGGGAGATGAAGAGGTGAGGTGGCGGAGATTCTGCTTCCTTCCCCTTCACTTCTACCGCTAAAGACCAAGAATAAAGGTTTTTGCTTATCCTGACTCAGTCTGATTCTAAGGTATCCAGGGTGCTAAAGAAGTCATCACATTTGGTGACTAACACAGAACCCATGACTCTAATTTCACTGAAGAAGCCTTTGGAGACCAGGAAATAGGGTGAGTATTTTAATAGACAAATAGGGAATTTACTTTATTAAGGGCTAAACTAGTAACTTTT
This sequence comes from Sminthopsis crassicaudata, assembly GCF_048593235.1. Taxonomy (NCBI): domain Eukaryota; kingdom Metazoa; phylum Chordata; class Mammalia; order Dasyuromorphia; family Dasyuridae; genus Sminthopsis; species Sminthopsis crassicaudata. The sequence continues at coordinate 312,231,882 of NC_133620.1, read as the reverse complement.
GTTTTCTAGCTGAAATGGGGCAGATGTTAGGAAAAGATTCTCCCCCAGCCCCACCCCCACCCCCACCCCGAGGGGGTGCTATAGGAAGCATGCTTATGATGATCAGGGGGCTAAACTCTTGGGTACATTAGAACAAGAAGAAATAGGGCTAGATAATTGTAAGCTGGTAGGAGAACATTTATGTGAATACTACATTGACAAAAGTCCTCATTCAATCTCCAAAGAAATATTCTATATATACAGCATAATACAATTCGCTTTAAAGAATCCTGCAAGTTATAGAAAAAAGAAAAGTTTTCAGAACAGCCAGATGAGGAAGTGTGATATATCACTAGAGGGTATGTGGAGTTAAGTGAAGATGAAGGGCTTAGTGAAGGGCCTGGTAATTCTCCCTCTGTCCAGACAAATTCAACCCTAAACTGGAACTTGTTCTTGACATGCCCCCATCAACTTCACTTTCCAGGATGGAGGGAGGAGGAGGAGTGGGAGGGGTGGTGACATCACCAGCACCTCCCCCCAGCAATCACCCCCCCCCCCCAATGACTAGATTGCAAAAGGCACTACTTAAAGCCACAGAAGAAGGGCAGGATTTAGCTGATTTGAAAATAGAAATGTATCCTGTGATTCAACAGTTTAACTCTTCAGGTCAAGAAAGTAGAAGATACAATCCTTTTGAAATAGAAATCCTCAAAGACCTAAACAGGCTTGCACTCTTTATGGGGCTACATCAGCTTATGTGAAGATGTTATTACAGAATTTGACTTATAAAGTCTTAACCCCTTAGTGACTGGAAATCTATAGCAAGGAATGCTTAGAACCTGGACAAAACTTGTTGTGGCCTTTTGAATATAGTGAACTCTCTAGGATACAAACCCAACAAAATAGCAAAGTGGAGTTAATACTTCAATCACCTATGACCAACTAACTGGTGTAGGTTCTTATGCAGACTCTTCAGCACAGATTAATTACCCCTTAGCAGCATATGAGCAAATTGTTGTTGCTGCAATCAAAATATGGGTTTTTCTCCCCGGTAAAAACAACAAGGGCGAAACCTTCACAAAAATTGTACAAGGGCCAAATGAATCCTTTGCTGATTTTGTAGGATGTTTTCAGACAGCTGTCATACGGACTAATGGTGAAAATACAGTAACAGACATTATAAGGCAACTTGCTAAAGAAAATGCTAATGAGGTTTGCAGAAGGATTATACTAGGACTACATAGGGATGCTCCTTTAGAGGAGATCATAAGATGTTGTGCCCAGTGGACACAAATACCTTTTATAGCCAGGCTATGATGCAGACTTCCCAAGATCCCAACATAGGAAGACAGGGTCCCTTTTGGCAAGGGACTTCCAGAGAGACTCGTCAATGCTTTCAATGTGGTAAAGTAGGGCATCTGAAAGCTCAATGTTGGCATAGAGACAGAGTGAGAAAACAGGGTGGGAGAACAAGACCCAATACTCCATGTCCAAAATGCAACAGAGGCTTCCATTGGGCATCAGAGTGTAGACTGATTCAAGGAAACAGGATGAGGAGCTCAGCCCAGGGACCCAGGCAAAAAATACTTGGGGCATGATGGCAGCCAATGCTACACCCAGAGAGTGCCTAGACTCTACCCAGACATGATGAATCAGCCAGGAAGCAATCTGATGGGACAAAGGGACTACAATTAAGGAAGTTAAAAGTTGTATGCAGCTGGAACAATTGAGATAACCCCTGGAGAGGTGAAATCTGTTCCTCTCTAGCCTATGCCTCCAGACACAGTAGGCTTGACCATTTCACCTCCTGAGAATACTTACAAAACAGTGTCCATCCATACATTGATGTGGGAAACTGGGGAATGTGTAGATAATATCCCAGCCACTAATACAGGTAGACAATGTATGACTTATCAACTAGGAGATGTAATAGCATCAGGTTTATTGATACAGACCCCTACTAAGCAATCTGGTGGTAGTTGCCCAGATTCCGACTCCAAGCAGAAAAACCCAGCTTGTCTTGATTCCTTTACCTAAGAGATTGGCAGAATGCTTCATTATCAGTCCTTTTGAAGTATTTCAGAGTTGTTTCTCTTTATAGTGTTATTATAGTGTAAATTATTTTCCTGGTTCTGCTCACTTCACTCTGTCAGTTTGTATCTTCCCAGGTTTCTCAGAAACATTTCCTTTAACCATTTCTTACAGTACAATAATATTCCATCATTTTAATTTACCACAATTTGTTCAGTGATTTCTTGTTGTTGTTGTATAGAGGACCAATGACAGCAATATAGTGATATCTTGACTTGCAAGTGATTTGGATCTGAATGAGGCAGAGTTGTGCAAAGTTGTCAATCAGCCTCACTCTTTCCTCTAGGATCATCAGAATTCAGTGGCAAGACATGGGTCTGATCCCATGTAGTAGGAGACTTTGATTTTTTTAAGCTAAGTCTTTCCCAAGTTTCAGTTTGTCTTAGGCAACATCTATTCAGTAATATAAGGGAAGAGAAGAATTAGAAGCTTAAGCCAAAGATGGTCTAATTTGTCTTCACAAAAAAATCAATCTGGGAGAGTGTAATGTTCTGTTTATCTAAATTGTGATTGTTCTCTGGGAGCAGATTTCTTTTGGAGGCAGGTTTCTTGAGCTTCTGGAGGCAGCCTTCTTTCAGTTCAGTTCAATAATCCCAAAATGCAGCCAGGAGTTAAAGTCCTTTACTGTCTCTTTCCAAATCTTATCTTCAGATCCTTTATTTTCTTCTTCAAGTCTTGTCTCCTTCACTTGGGGCTCAGCTCGCTTTCTTAGAGGCCTCTCTCTCATTTTGGTTCCTAAGAGCTCTTGTCCGAGTATCTCCAGCCAGCATAAATATCCAAGTTGGAATGAAATCTTGACTCCGAATCTCTTAGAGTGTGGGAATCAGACTCTACCTCCAAGAGTGGGCTTGTGGGCTTCTGTGTTGTGAATCTCCCTGAAGTCCACGAGCAGGCTTTTCCTTTAGACTTGCAAATCTCCCCACTGAAATCCTGGCTCTCTCAAGCTTCCTTGAAGTTCTCCCCTTGACTCAATCCTGGCTTTTTATATCTTCCCAGAGAATGGGCTTGTGGGTACTCCCTGAGCTTGTGGGAGCTCCTTAAAAGTATGCTCTCTTTAAAGTGTGAATTTAATGTGTGGACCAATGAATGAACGCCTTTAAAGGTGTAAACTCCCTTAAAGGTTTGAACTCCTTTAAAGGTGTGAACTAAGTGCATAAGTACCTTGTAAAAATCCTATCAGGAGAGGAAAACCCTTAAAATTTCTGGCCAGACCTGAAACAAATCACTATTTATACTCACTTCAAGTCATCATAATCCAAACACAAAGGAAACTGTTAAAAAAAAAAAAAAAAAAAAAAAAAAAGGGCAGCTACGTGGCACAGTGGATAGAGCACCAGCCCTGAATTCAAGTAAAATTTTTAGTTTTCCAGTTCATTGATCTATCAAAAAGAGCTGCTAAAATATTTTTGTACTTTTGAGTCTTTATTGTCTTTTTTCGATCTTTTTGCCTAGTGGTGGTTTTGCAGAGTCAAAGGATATGCACAGGTGAGTCATTTGTCAGCATAATTCCAAACTGCTTTAAGGCATTAGTATGCCTTTTTTTTTTTTTTTTTTTAACTGTCATCTAATAATTTATCGAGCTAATAGGTATGAGATAGAACCTCAGAATTGCTTTAATTTGAATCTCTAAAACTATAAGCAATTTGGACCATTATTTTATATGTTTGTTAATAAGTTTGGATTTCTTCTCTTGAAAACTCTAAGGTGACTTTCAAGATGACTTTTTTGTTGGTAAGTGGCCTTCCTCCATTCGGCACTATTTCCTTAGTTCTATCCCCAAAGATGACCTCCTAAATATATACTTTCCTAAATAAGCCTGAGGCCAGACTGCAGCCCTTGACTGATTTTTCTTTCTTTCCCTGTTAACTGTAAACACTGGGGAGTTTAGGTTTGGGCAGGGGTTCTATTTAGTGAAAACTTATGCCAGACTGTTCTTTGTTTATTAGGTCCCTTAGACAAGATTGAATTTACACTTCAAGCAAGCGTAATAGTCTCATCCAAGAAGGCAAGGAATGATGTGCACCCATAAGATATTGCCAATGTGAACTAAGCACTTAGTGCTTTAGTTCCAAGCCTCCTTCACTTTAGCTTCTGAGTTTGGGATTTGTAATGGAGGTTCATTCCACCCAGAAACTCTGGCTTTATATATTTCTTCTCTAACTGGGGAACATAGAACATATATATATTTTCCCTCTGAGGCAGTTGTGTGGTTAAGTGACTTGTCCAGGGTCATATAACTAGAAAGTGTTAAGTGTTTGAGGTCAGATTTGAACTCAGGTCCTCCTGACTTTAGGATTGGTACTCTCTAATCACTGTAATGAGGGAAAGGAAAGGGGGAACCCCATTTCTCGGCATATAGATAATCCCATGAGGTGCAGTGTCCCCTGTAAAATGAATTTACAGGCCCGAAAATCTAGATTGATAAATAAAAGGTTTATTGTAGGAATTTGGAAGTAAAGCTCAGTAAGAAAGACACCAGGGCCGAAGGTGACCTCTGGCGGGCAGGAACCCTTACATGGCTGGAAGGATACCATATGTTGGCTGGGAGGGCTCCTGCAATGAGGGCGTTCCGGCTCACCTCTTTTATACCCAAAAGATGATGGGCGGTACCCCTAAGTTCTTGGCGGGCTTTTCAGTTAGCTCAGATCAGATGAGGGCTGGGGGAAGCTGAGCTGAGGGCGGGGGCTGGGCCGGGATATTCAAAGGGTGCCTTTGACCAGGATTTGTGAATCAAGGTCAGTCATGGGTTGGGCAATTAGAAAGGAATCTTAAAGGGACCCCAACACTCATCAATTGCACTACCTAACTGCCCCCTATAGAGCACACTTTTAAAGTAGATTTGAGAGTGTAATGCTGGAGAAACTGAGGCAAGATAGAGATTAAAGAGTTTTTAATAATTTATTGAAAGGGAGAGATTGTGTTGGGGACATGATGTCCCCAGGGCTGATGTCCAAAGCATTCAGCAGCAAATGTGAGTTCTTAATCATATTTATACACAGTAGCTAAACAAAGGGGGTGGGGTGAGGGGGACAGAGGGGGTGTAGTCCAAACTCTGGTGAGCAGGAATCTCTAGGCAGGAACTATCAATCCGGTTCTGACAGGTTGGGGGCTAGGACTATAAATTCTAACAAACTGGGAGTTAAAGATGTATCTAGTTTAGAGCCAAAAAGTCTGGACTCCCCCTTTTTGAGTTTACACATTGACAATTTATACCTTTGAGTTATACCAGTCTTAATGAACCGGATTGGGGGAGGGTTTGCAACTAAGGGGATTGAGGCAGAACAATTAAGGAAACTGAGGCAAGATCAATTAGGGAAACTGAGGCAAGATCAATTAGGGAAACTGAGGCAGAACAATTAGGAAAACTGAGACAGGACCAATTAGGGAAACTGAGTCAGGACAATAAAAGGGAACTGGCACAACAAGATGACAGCTTTTTGAGGTATTGAAAAAAATTTTTTTGAGATATTACAATAGTAAATGAGATGTTTTCTGAGATTCTGTAATTATTGAGAAGTATAGTCTTAAGACCCCCAGTTTTTACCACTATTTAAACCAGTAATATATGGTCTCCATCTAGAGACCAGGTAAAAATCCACACCATACTTGACAAAGGAATTAAGTGGTAGCAAGCATTGGGCTGCTAGGTGGTGACATGGAAAGTGTCTAGGCCTACAGATAGATCTCAATTCAAATCTGGTCTCAGATACTTATTGGTTATATGATCCCTGAACAAGTAATTTAACCTCTGATTATCTTTTCTTTCAGCTTTAAAATGGAGATAATAACAGGGTCTTTAAAATTTTTTAATTTTTTCCCCATGACATGTAAAAACAATTTTTAACATTCTTTTAAAATTTTTTTGAATTTCAAATTTTATTTTTCCTTCCCTCCCTGGTTACCTCATTGAGAAAGCAAGCAATTTAATATAAGTTGTACATATGTAGTCATGCAAAATATTTCCATATGAGTCATGCTGTGAAAGAAAACACAGAATATCTTCCCCCAAGGGAAAAAAAAACCCAAAAAACAAAACAAGAAAAAAAAATGCTTTCAGATTCTATCACATATACCCCCAGAGATGGATAACATTTTCATCATAAGTCCTTTGGCATTGTCTTAAATCATTTTTTTTTGTTGTTTTTTTATTTTTATTTTTTAATAACAGGATCTTCAGGAGATCACAATGTTCTTGAGTATTAAATGAGATAAAATTTTCAGAGTATGATTTATAATGGGCCCCTTCTTTTTTCTTCCCTATTGGCTCCTGTATTTTACAGACAGAACTTTTCTGTGAAACCCCTTATAACTAGGTAACAAATTACAGAGAGTAAACAATAACAAGCTTAAATTCTCAGAGGCTGCTCCTCAGGAGGAGTTTTTCTTGTCTAAGAGGCTCATCTGGGTCAGATCAACAATTGTAGCTTCTCTAGAGTATTCTGCATCTGTCAGTCTTTGATAGATTGCTTATATGTGCAAAAGAACAGGAGAGGTTGGTGTGACAGCTTGGCAAGACCTCACATTGGGGCGCATCAGCAGATAGAGGAGATTGTCATATTTGCTGTCAATAGAGCCAGTTGGTCTGTGATGAATTTTGTGCTTCAGATATGTTCTCTGCCTCTGATTTAACAGCAACATCTGCCGGCAAGAGCTGGGGAAAGGGAAGAGAAAGAAAGGAAAAAACAGCAAAGGTTGGTGATAAATTATGAGAAGCTGATGGAGTGCTAGAAAGCATGCTCTATATTTGGCTCATCAGCTTACATGTAAAGTCTTTTCAGTGAGCCTCTGTGTTATATCACTTTGAAAAGCAAGCAGCAGCTGGGAGACATGTGATGTCACTTCTATTTGTAGGCTTCTAATGGTGCATGTGTCAGAATGTATTAGCCTTTCCTCAAGCCCCATCACTATTCTTTCCTCCTCCACCCTCTCCTTCTTCCTTGACTCTTGCTCTCTTAGATCCTCTTCATGCACACAATGTTTTAACCTCTCTCAAAAAAAAGAAATTCTCATCCTATTAAAGGCAGAAGAAAATGCCTTTGAAGGAGAGGGAAGAGAGAAAGAGGAGAAAGAGAGGGGAGAAAAAAAGGGAGGGAGAAGAGAGAGAAACAGAAAGGAGAGCGGGACAGAAGGACAGAGAGAGAAAGAAGGGGAGAGAGAGAGGAAAGAGGGAAAGAAAAGGAGCGAAAGTGAAAGAAAGAGAAGAGGGGTAAGGGTGTAGGGAAAGAGGAAGGGAGGGAAAGGACATTCCATCTGTGGCAGAACAAAATGTTTGCTCCTGAGGCAATCTCATTATGTTTCTTGACAACACAAAGCTGTAGTTGCAGTTACCCGTGTAATCAGTAAACACTGATCTCAATTTACATTCTAGGTCTCTAATCAAAAAATAAAATGTCCAAGGGATCCTTTTCATGATTTCTGCACATGCCCTTACTCTTTTTGTTTTTGCTTGGCCCAATGTAGTATGAAGCTTTCATACACACACACACACACACCCCTTTATATCCATACATTAAAATATAAATTATAGATAATATACAGCAAAGAAGGCCCTTTGGCCTTATCACAATAAATTTTTTTGATAAGTACTTCCCCAATAACAATAATATCAGTAGCTATTTTACTCCATCAAAACAGCATATTGAAATACTTTTTTTAACAGTAAAATCATGCAGTGTATTTTTATTATTCCTCTTTGGCAGGGTGGTTCAGTGCCTGAATTTTAATTCAGCATCACTACAAAAGAATAAATTAAGTTTAAATAAATGTATTATGTCATAGCATATCCATCCATTTCTTTTCTTTTTCTTCTTTTTTTTGGGGGGGGGTATTAATCTGACACTCCATACTTTGTCTCAATTAAGCAGATTAAAAAGAAGAGAAAATAAAACCCTTGATACTTAGCTGCATAGTCTAGTACATTGGTCAAATTTGAAAATCAGCACTTTGCATTTTCAACTCTTTTAGGAGGTGAGTGATATGATTCATCTCTTATTTTTTTGGACTTGTGGTTTATCATTGCATTGATCAGACTTTTAAAGCCTTTCAATGTTGTTTTTCTCTATAATGTTATTGTATTCTGTATATTGTTCTCAGTTCTGTTCATTTCACTCAATCTCTGTTCACACAAATCTTCCCAGATTCCTCTGGGACACATAAGGGATTCTTTGGATTCAGTGGATTCCTGCCAATGCACAGGATACAGCAATCTAAGCAGAGGCTCTATATCATATGATGATAGGAAAAGTAGCTTTAATTCACAAAAACAGAAAGTTAAGTTAGATGATTGCCAAACATATGTAGGGTCACCCCCCAAAAAATAATGCACTTGATTGGACTCAGCCTTTTAGATCTCAGACAAATCCCCAGCCTACTAAGGGTTGAATTGTTGTGGCCCCTAAAAGGGGCCTTTCCCATGGACCCCCAAATGTTATTCGGACTAAGTTCAGTCCTCAGGGAACCTGGCCACCTTAAAAGAAGCATCAGACTCTTTTTCTCATACTCATTGGTTTGTTAAACTCCCTGCTTTGGCATTCCTAAAAACTTAGGTTTTAGCTCATGGTTAGGGTCTTCCTAAAGTAGAGAACAACAAGTACTCTATGTACAATGAAAAATCAAGTTTTATGTCTTAACACACATAATGAAATAACCTAACATAAAAGATTCTCACATATGCATATTAATCAAAAAAAAAGTTAGCAAAGTAAATAAATGGCAATGATTATACTTTGTCAAGAGGTTAAGACAAAACATAAAACATTTCCCTTTTAGAAAATATTAAGTTACAGAATACCACTTTAAGAGTTGAAAGAAATTAGAACACAGGTCATTCCATTAAACCGGCTCAGTAGCCAATTAGTATATTTCTTTCTCACCTCAAAGGACTGAATTTTTCAGTGTGGTCACTTATGGCTGACTGGAATCAGGGAATTTGTTATTCTCTAAGTACTGGATTGATAGTCATCTAGAAGTAGGTAGGGCAACTTTGTGCCTGCCCTCTTACGTATGCAAAACCAGAAAAATGAAATGACTATGACAGTGTAAAAAGAAAGATCAACTACAAAGAACAATGTTATGTAATTATTATGGCCATGCCTGAAATTCCAAGAAAAGATATAAGAATGTATTTTCATTGTGGACAGACTGAGTGTGGAACATTGTATGCTTTGTCAAAATATTGGTTAGTATGTATGGGAATGCCTGCCATCTAGGGGAGGGGGGGTGGAGGGAAGGAGGGCAAAATTTGGAACAGAAGGGAGTGCAAGGGATAATGTTGTAAAAAATTACCCATGCATATGTACTGTCAAAAATGTTATAATTATAAAATTAATTAAAAAAATAAATTTAAAAAATTTAACTTAAAAAAATATTGGTTAGTTTGGGGACTTTTTTTTTTTTTTCTTCTCTATTAGAAGGGATAGAGGTGAAGAAATAAAAGTGTGGAAGAAAATAAAAGTGATGTAAAAAACAAAAGATATCAGTAAAAATTAATTTTAAAGAGTAGCAGTTATATTTTTTCCAAAGTCTGACCATCTCACAGCCCTCTCCTCATTCAGTCAACTCTAAGGATTCCCTATTGCCACCAGATCAAGTATAAAATCCTCTCTTAGGCTTTTAAAGCCTTTCATAACCTGTCTCTTTGACTACCTTTTTAGTCTTTTTTACCTTATAATTCATCCTTTCCCATCTCCCTCCTTTACTGCAATCCAGTGTAACTGATTTCCATGTTCTTCCTCAAGCAAGATACTTCATCTCTCCCATGCCTGAAATGCTCTCCCTCCTCATCTTCACTTCCTTTCTTCCCCTTGTTACTTCAAAATTCAGCTTAAGTGTCAAGGAGTTCTGGAAAAACTCTTTTCTGTTCCCCCTTAATGCTAATGCGTTCTCTCTCTTTTTTAATTATCCCTAATTTATTCTATACTTAATCTTGTTTCTACATAGTTGTTTACATGTTGCCACCTGGACTGCCTTTTGACTATCTTTGTATCTCCAGCATTTGGCAGAATGCCTAGCATAAAGTTGGTACTTAAAAATTCTTATTGGCTATCTGGCATATTGGGATGTTGAGTATTATATTATTCCCTGACCTCAGGAGTAGTTCAGATTGGGGATCTGCAAGCTTTCTGTGCTCACAAAGTAATCTGATGCCCAGTCAAAGGCATTGTCATCCGGGTCTGAGCTTTGCAAGTTCCTGACTTGGGTTTTTGTCTGAGCAGCATGACTGTGGACTTGCTCAGCTCATGGAGTTGGACTCAATAGTGATTAGTCAGCTGGAAAAGAATGCTAGTTCAGGGTGGTAGAACTGCAAGTTCCCTTTTGGCTTGGGCTTTCTGACCTGAAGCACCGCAGGCTTCAGACCAAGTTAGAAGTTGTAATTAAGAATCCTCTCTACTCCTGAAGTTAGAGCTACATAGATAGCTGATTCTTGCTTCAGAATTTGCTCTTATACAGTGCACAGCTTAGGACTGGCAACTGTTCCTCCTGCTGGAACACAATTTCCAGATATCAGTCCCCTCTTCACCCTAAATCTGTGACCTGGAAAAATGGATAGGGAGTAGCAGAGCTGACACTTTGCAACTATTCCTGCATCTACACAAATTTAGATCCGTCTGTGCTGGATTTGGGACTTCTTGCACTGATGAACAGCTTTCTTGTCCTGGTATGTTCCCTTTGGCTATTCTTGGACAGATTTCGTCCTCGGTGTCAGCACACACTGAATTTGTCTCCCTCTGCCAACTTGGGCTGGAAAAATAACTCACTGTGATTTTTGTCTTGAATTTTCTGAACAAGATTTGCTTTGTTACATTAGCTAAATCTGTTTGGAAATGTTATCATTTTGGGGAGGGACAGGAGGGAAGGGCAGTTCTGCTGTACTTTATCTTGCTGCTCTTACATCCTGGTTCTATATCCAACATATATGTTTTTGAAGCTGTGTATCTGTGTTTGTATCTAATATATGTCTATGCAAATATCTGTCATTTATAATGCTGGAAGTTCTAAGTCTTAAAAATAAGTGAAAAATCAGATCACAATTATTTGCTTTTCCCCCCAAAATCATTCCAGAGATTTCTCTGTCAATCACATAGGAAAGAAACAGATTGTTTAAAACTCACCCTGTGTATATATCATTTCTCTCTTGTCCAAGTGAAAGCAGTCTTCTAAAGACAATATATCTCTAGGATAAAGGGAAGAAAAATCATCAAACCTGGTTATAATTTTTTGTTAGAAAGATAGAATTAATCTTAAAGAAGATTATTTCTCTTGGTCTATTATATGCTGAAGATTATTGTCAATGTATGAGGGAAGAAGGGTCATTATGAGGAAAGTGCCTAATATCTTTCTCTTGACTGAAAACAGAAAAAGAAGAAATTGGGTTTACACTAAAATGGAGGGATTTATATTCAGGTGATTGTAGGGAAAGTGAGATACAAATGATGGTGTTATATATATATTTTTTTAAATTGTGAAATCTTTCCTAATGATTTAAAAAGAAGAAAATCCCCCAACACAAAAATAAACAAATGATGCATATTTGCTGGTTGAGTTAGGAAGGAAAAGGGAAAGATGAATCCATGAGTATCCTTTTCTTTTTTTGCCATCCCTACTTGGAATCAAGATACCTCGATTCAAGTCTTATCGCTTGGCAATAATTAGTTAGGTTTGTTTCGCCACATGTGACAGGAACATGACCCACCAAAATCCTTACCACATAAATTGGACTTGTTTTTCCCCCCATCAAAGATGAGGAAACTGTGGCTGAGACATGATATGTCCAGAAGGACTAAAACTCCAGTGAACCATCCGTGCTTCTTAGACTTAATGACGGACTGCTACAAGTCTGTGATGTGAGCCATACTGTTCTGACTTTATTCTTTTTGGAGACAAGGGGACTGTGCCTATTTAAGCTAATGTGTGTTCTTTGAAGTGTCTTATACGTACTGTGGCTAATTAAACCTGCTATTGTTACCTGTTAGATGTCATATCAGTATTTCATTTTGTTCCACTCTCTAATTTGAACTTCTAGGCCAGCCTGACCCAAATCAAGTCTTAATCTATAACAATATATTACTTCATCTATAGGGGACTCAGTGTTCTCATCTATAAAATGAGAGGAGTTGGACTAGATAATCCTCAAGAATCTTTCCAAATTTATTATTCCATGGTTATATGAATTTATGATGATTTATATCTGGAATGACCCTATTTTTCTCTCTCTCTCTCTTTTTTTTTTTTTTTTTTCTCGTTTTTCAGGAAGCTCTCTCATTTGAAATTTGCTACTCTCCCCTTTCTTTATGTTTCTTAAATATTAGAAAAGGACAAGAAAAAATTGTGGCCTTCCCTTCCCCTGTCCCAACCCTTTCTATCCCCTTCCTATTTCCTGGGCTTCATGTTTAAAAAGTTCAAAGAAAATAGGTTTAGATGACATGATGGTATACTTAGAGAACCCCAAAGACTCTGCTAAAAAGCTATTAGAAATAATTCAGAATTTTAGCAAAGTTGCAGGATATAAAATAAATCCACATAAATCCTCAGCATTTTTATACATTACTAACACAATCCAACAGCAAGAGATACAAAGAGAAATTCCATTCAAAATAACGGTCGATAGTATAAAATATTTGGGAATATATCTACCAAAGGAGAGTCAGGAATTATATGAGCAAAATTACAAAACACTTGCCACAAAAATAAAGTCAGATTTAAATAATTGGAAAGACATTCAGTGCTCTTGGATAGGCCGAGCAAATATAATTAAGATGACAATACTCCCTAAACTAATCTATTTATTTAGTGCTATACCAATCAGACTTCCAAGAAACTATTTTAATAACCTAGAAAAAATAACAACAGAATTCATATGGAACAATAAAAGGTCGAGAATTTCAAGGGAAGTAATGAAAAAAAAAATTAAGTGAAGGTGGTCTATCTGTACCTGATCTAGAACTGTATTATAAAGCAACAGTCACCAAAACCATTTGGTATTGGCTAAGAAATAGACTAGTTGATCAGTGGCATAGGTTAGGTTCACAGGGCAAGATAGTGAATAAAAATGCTTAGCAATCTAGTGTTTGACAAACCCAAAGATCCCAACTTTTGGGATAAGAATTCATTATTTGACAAAAACTTCTGGGAAAACTGGAAATTAGCATGGCAGAAACTAGGCATGGACCCACATTTAACACCACATACTAAGATTAGATCAAAATGGGTCCAAGATTTAGGCATAAAGAATAAAATCATAAATAAATTGGAGGAACATGGGATGGTTTACCTCTCAGACTTGTGGAGGAGGAAGGAGTTTGTGTCCAAGGGAGAACTAGAGACCATTATTGATCACAAAATAGAAAATTTTGATTATATCAAATTAAAAAGTTTCTGCACAAACAAAACTAATGCAAGCAAGATTAGAAGGGAAGTAACAAATTGGGAAAACATTTTTACAGTTAAAGGTTCTGATAAAGGCCTCGTCTCCAAAATATACAGAGAATTGACTTTAATTTATAAGAAATCAAGCCATTCTCCAATTAATAAATGGTCAAAGGATAAGAACAGACAATTTTCAGATGATGAAATTAAAACTATTTCCACTCATATGAAAGAGTGTTCCAAATCACTATTGATCAGAGAAATGCAAATTAAGACAACTCTGAGATATCATTACCACCTGTCAGATTGGCTAAGATGACAGGAACAAATAACGATGAATGTTGGAGGGGCTGTGGGAAAACTGAGACACTGATGCATTGTTGGTGGAGTTGTGAAAGAATCCAACCATTCTGGAGAGCAATCTGGAATTATGCCCAAAAAGTTATCAAAATGTGCATACCCTTTGACCCAGCCATACTACTACTGGGCTTATATCCCAAGGAAATACTAAAGAAGGGAAAGGGACCTGTATGTGCCAAAATGTTTGTGACAGCCCTTTTCATAGTGGCTATAAGCTGGAAAATGAATGGATGTCCATCAATTGGAGAATGGTTGGGTAAATTATGGTATATGAATGTTATGGAATATTATTGTTCTGTAAGAAATGACCAACAGGAGAAATACAGAGAGGCTTGGAGAGACTTACATCAACTGATGCTAAGTGAAACAAGCAGAACCAGAAGATCATTATACACTTCAACAATGATACTGTATGAGGATGTATTCTGATGGAAGTGAATATCTTCAACATAGAGAAGAGCTAATCCAATTCCAATTGATCAATGATGAACAGAATCAGCTACATCCAGAAAAGGAACACTGGGAAATGAGTGTAAACTATTATTTTTACCTTCTGAATCCAATTCTTCCTGTGCAACAAGAAATTCGGTTCTACACACATATATTGTATCTAGAATATATTATAATATATTTAACATGTATAAAACTGCCTGCCATCTGGGGGAGGGGGCTGGGGGAGGAAGGGAAAAAATCTGAACAGAAGTAAGTGCAAGGGATAATATTGTAAAAAATTACCCATGCATATGTACTGTCAAAAAAAAAGTTATAATTATAAAATAAAATAAAAAATAAATTTAAAAAAAAAGAAAATAGGTTTAGACTATAAAGACATTCATATTTTGAAGATGATCCTTGGTTCTGAACAAATTAAAATATGAAAACAGTCATTAATGATGAGGAACATATTATTACCAGAAGAAATGAAAGTGCTGATAGTTTCCCCCAGCCATAATCTAGAGCTTCAAACTACCTTACAAAATTTAGCACCTTTGACAGCTCCAGATTGGATTTTCAGGTAGAGGAAGAAGCAAAGAGACCCCATTCTATAACCCTCTTCATCTTTTCCTAGCTACTTTCTGCCAGGCCACATTTGCTCCCCCACATACTATATTTGCATAATTGTCTGTGACATGTTGCAGCTGAGCCTCACAGTAGGTTGGAAAGAATTTATCAGACCAAAACACTTGAGTCATTTGCATGATTTATAGGATTCTAATATGCCTTATAAGAAGCACTCTCCTCCTAACTCCCTCAGGGGACAAAAATAAGAAATCAAAAGGTGAAAAGGAGGTTGTTTTTTTTTCTGTGAAAATTTGGACCAGACTCAGTATGAATGAAATGAATCTTGAAGGTAGTGATAAAATAAGAAAGTAAATTGTTCCAGAAATGTTTTAAGAAGACATGTCCAGCTTATCTAACTGTGCTTCTACCAATCAGCTACTATGTTCTCCAGTGACTGAAAAAAATAAAGAATAAAGTAACAAAAGCTCTAGCTTAAACATGGGTACTAGATAAATACATGGAGTCATTTACCCATTTAAAAAAATGTTTACTTTCAAGGTTTAAACTAATAGGTTTTTATAATTTCATGAATCACTTGTGAAGAGGAACACCTCGGCCAATTAGTGCTTTTTTTTTTTTTTTTTTTGCATTCTTGTCTAATGGTTTTGTCTTTCTATGGGTACTAAATGTATTTTCCAAGCCACTTAGCTTGCTTGCTTGTGTTGTATATTTAATTTGCTCAGAATCATTGCCACAAATCATTAAACTAATATATTATTAAAAACTTTGTGAATGTGAATGCAGAGAATGGAGTCAGCTAATCTTGCAATGGAAGCTTTTAGTTCAAAGGGAAAGTGTTATGCTGCCCCTGATTTCTTTTAAGTCCCAAGTAAAATCCCACCTTCTATAGGAAGTTTTCCATAACCCCTCTTAATTCTAGTGCTTTTCCTCTGTTAATTATTTCCTTTTTATCCTGTATATAACTTGCTTTGTATGCATTTGTTTGCAAATATTTTCTCTCATTTAATTGTAAATTTCTTGAGGATAGGGATTATTTATTGCCTCTTTTTGAATCTCTGGTACTTAATAAATATTTATTGAATTGAATCAATCAGTGGTGCCACAGTTAGCTAATAGGGCTGATTGAGCATTTTCAGTATATAAATTCTTTATGTATGGTATGGGGCAACTAGGTGAAATAGTAGAGAAAGTACTGAACTCATATGGAGATATGAGTTCAAATCAAGTGTTAGATATTTTACTAGCTCTGTAATCCTGGATAAATCACTTACCCCCACTTGCTTGAGTTCCTCATCTGTAAAACAAGTACTCTGAAGAAGGAAATGGCAAATCATTTCAATACCTTCACTACCTTCAATAGAACATACTACAATGAATGTATGGTGTGAGTTTCAGACAGTGAGTCCTTACAATACTTATTCTTTCACTACCTCTCTTAATCCTCCCTAGTGAGAGAGGGCATCTGGCTAGGGCTGAGGTGTCTCTGTATATTCCAGGAAATTTTATTTGCTGAAGGGGGAAAAAAAAAAAAAAAAAGACATCTATGTAAGAAACACAAATACAAGAGCTTGAGGAAAGAAAAAGGTTGAAGAACTGAAAGTAATCTCATTAGATAGAAATACTTAGGGAATTTTTTGAAAACAGCTCCTTTTTTTTTTTATTTAGAATTTTTTTTCACAGTATATATGCATGAGTAATTTTTTTTTATAATATTATCCCTTGTATTCATTTTTCCAAATTATCCCCCCCCTCCCTTCATTCCCTCCCCCCATGACAGGCAATCCCATACATTTTACATGTGTTACAATAAAACCTAGATACAATATATGTGTGTAAATACCATTTTCTTGTTGCACATTAAGTATTAGATTCCGAAGGTATAAGTAATCTGGGTAGATAGACAGTAGTGCTAACAATTTACATTCACTTCCCAGTGTTCCTTCTCTGGGTGTAATTATTTCTGTCCATCATTGATCAACTGGAAGTGAGTTGGATCTTCTTTATGTTGAAGATATCCACTTCCATCAGAATACATCTTCATACAGCATTGAAGTGTACAGCGATCTTCTGGTTCTGCTCATTTCACTCAGCATCAGTTGATGTAAGTCTCTCCAAGCCTCTCTGTATTCCTCCTGCTGGTCATTTCTTACAGAACAATAGTATTCCATAATCTTCATATACCATAATTTACCCAACCATTCTCCAATTGATGGCATCCATTCAACTTCCAGTTTCTAGCTACAACAAAAAGAGCTGCCACAAACATTTTGGCACATACAGGTCCCTTTCCCTTCTTTAGTAATTCTTTGGGATATAAGCCCAGTAGTAGTACGGCTGGGTCAAAGGGTATGCACAGTTTGATAACGTTTTGGGCATAGTTCCAAATTGCTCTCCAGAATGGCTGGATTCTTTCACAACTCCACCAACAATGTATCAGTGTCCCAGTTTTCCCACATCCCCTCCAACATTCATCATTATTTGTTCCGAAAACAGCTCCTTTTTGAAGCAAAAATACTGACAGATCTAAAATACTATCTTGTTCTTCAGCCTATTATATGAAACTGTTTTTAGGGTTTTGAAGATTACAACTAAGAAACTTACAAATCAAAGAATTATTTTGATATTCAATTAGTTGCTTTATTTTGAATTTAGGGGTTTGATGTAAGGGATTTGAAGCCAGAGAGAAGAAAAAGCAGAGACTGCCTCCTGTTGCTTGGAAGAAATACCACGGAGGAGAATTAGGTAGATTAAGAACTGTTCTTCAGGCTGAGCCAATTGAGAGACTGACTGAAGGGAAACAGGCTCTGTAGTTACTTGTGGGAGCTTCTTAGAGGAAGCTCTGAAGTGGCTGGGAATTGATTGGAGAAATCAGAAATCAGGATTTTGCTATGTAAAGAGCTGGCTGAGATTGTCTTCATTGCTCCTTTATGCCATATACAATTCAAGAACTGACTAATGCTTGAGGACTACGATTGATTTGGGAGTTGTTTTGATAGGAGGAGAACTCTGTAGCTGCTGAAAGCTGACTAGAGAGGGTAGAATTTTGCTCTTGTGATGAGCTCACTGGACTTTATTATTCTTTAGCATCACTTACATCATACAGGAAGAAAATTTCACAGAGACCCAAGAAAAAATCTTGAGATCTTTGCAATTTTCTGGTAACTGATTATTATCAAATAGTTTAACACTGCTTCCATACATAGGAAAAGCAGCAAAGCCACAAAGCTGCAAACCTCAGAATTAAGACCACTTTTTCACTGAAATGATATAATGCTTCTGTTTTCTAAAAGAATATAATTATCTTTTCTGAACCAAAAATAATAGTGAAATGACTTTGCCTGAGAAAAAAAGCTATCCTTTCTGGCGCTTAGTTTTAAACTATTTTCTAAAGGGACCAAGGATATCAAGCTCTACAGTTTAAAATTATTAGTTTCAGCAAGAGATATAAAGAGAAATTCCATCCAATAGTTCATAACTGTTGATAGTATGAAATATTTGGGAATCTATCTACCAAGGGAAAGTCAGGAACAAAACTATAGTAAGGAGCAAAACTATAAAACACTTTCCACACAAATAAAGTCAGATCTAAATGATTGGAAAAACATCAAGTGCTCTTGGATAGGTCCAGCGAATACAATAAAGATGACAATAGTGATGAGGTGTAAATTGGGGTACCTAAATGAAACTTGGGTTTAATTGAGGTCTAGTGGCAGGTTCAGAGTACAGGGAGGCAAATAGAGCTCCCCTGCAAACCCTTTGGATTCAGCGCAAGGATACGGAGTTAAATGAGGTCTAGTAGCAGCGCAAGAGTCCTTGCATTGTAAAGGAATTTACAGACCCAAAAACCTAGATTGATAAAAGAGGTTTATTATGGGATTTGGAAGTAAGGTTAAAGTCTAATTAAGGAAAAGGTGAAGGTAGAGATAAGAGGGCATTGGAAACAGGATTCTAGTGGGTAGAGAGTCCTTGGTGCCAGGCATGGGGTTGGCATGTTTCAACCCTCTGCAAAGAGAGGACTCCAACTTGGCTCTTCTATAATAAGAGATTTAGCTAAAGGGGCCTGTGGGTAGAGTCCCAAGTTGGCTCAGATCAGTAGGGGTTGGGGGCTGAGACAGGCCTGGATCTTCTATTGGAATTCAAAGGGGTGCTTTTGTCCAGGATTTGTGAATCAAAGGTCCTAGCTTCTTGAATTGATAATACATCAGCTAGGAGGGATTGGGAATCAGAAAGGAATAAATCAATCTGAAAGGACTAGTTTCTTAAAAGGGACCACAACCCACAACATTCCCCCCTTAAGCAGTTAAAACTTAAATTCATTTAAGGAAAAAAAAAAAAAAAAAAAAAAAGACTTGGGGCAGAGTCTCTTATTGAGGCAGAATTGAAGATTTTCTCCTTCAAGGATTTTCCGAGTTCAGGGTCCCCTCTTCATTCCTCCCTCAAGCAGTCATCTCCAAATGCATATGGGATAAAAGGGGTGACGATCCCCTCTTAACTGCTTCGACCTGGCAAGAATTGTAAAGATTTTGGAGGGCTTCATGCCAAGAGTAAGGTGTGAGGTATGGAGTTTGGGGATGGCAGCAGGGCATCTAAGGAGTGTTTATCCTGGTCAGTTGTCCTCAGTCAGTTGTCCCATATTCTCCAGGCTGAAGGGCAGTTGAGAATCCAGAATTTGAAGCCTACAGAAAACAGATCTCGGGAGCAGGTTAAAACTGGGGTGTCATCCAAGGTGGAATTGCCAACATTCGTGAATGGGGAAATGCATCAGATCCCTCCTGTGGGCTGCTTGTAGAATGCTGATGGCCCATCTAACTATCAAAGAGAAGTAGGAGAAAATGCTGGTAGCAAAAGATTATTTATCAATAGTAGGCTAGGAAAAAAACCAAAACAAAACGAGAGCAGTTTGAAATCTTTGTAGACAGCCTTGAGAGTGCACAAAAGCATAATTTTAAGGCTTCTACAGTGAAAAGCTGTGATCCGAGGCATTGCTCTAAGGCAGGATGACTAAATCAGGGAAACTGAGTCCCGTTTTAAAATATATGGGACAAGCATGCTTCCTGAGGGGACTGGAAGATGCGGCTCTTAAGAGGCAAAAAGGTCTGGGAGGGATGTGGCTTTGTCCAGATTACTGGCAAAATTCCATTTAAAAAGTTGATGGGAAACTTTTCCAGAGATTTTGAGAAGATTAAGATTGAGTCAATCTAGGGAAGGGGGTGGGGGTAAAGAGGGTATAATTTTTTGCAAGGGTCAGTGTTGAAAAATTACCCATGTGAATGCCTGCTATCTAGGGAAGGGGGTGGAGGGAAGGAGGGGAAAATTTGGAACAGAAGGGAGTACAAGGAATAATGTTGTAAAAAACTTACCTATGCATGTGTACTGTCAAAAAATGTTATAATTATAAATTTAATAAAATTTTTAAAAAAAGAAAAATTACCCATGCATATGTTTTGTAAATAAAAAGTTTTAATAAAAAAATTTTAAAAAGAAAAAAAAAGAATTATTAGTTGCATTTAACAGATGGGGTTCCCTAATCATTACTTTACTGTTAAATTTCTATAAATTTATGCTCTCTTCCTCATACTCATACCCCTCCCTCCCAAAGATACTGAATGCATTGGTGAGAGAGTGTAATGTAGATTATGGATCAGATTTTTTCAAAAAACTATTATTCCTGATTTGGATTTTTTTTTAGTAAATGTGAAGTTTTAATTATTCCTGTTGAATAATTGCTCTTGCCAAAGTTTAATTAATGATTCTTGTTTAAGAGTTAGTGGTGTCAGAGTAGCTAGGTGGCACAGTGTATATAGAGCACCTGTCTGGCCTCAGACACTTAACACTTCTAGCTGTGTGACCCTGGGTGAGTCACTTAATCCCAGTTGCCTCAGCAAAAAAAAAAAAAAAAAATTAATGGTGTCCCCAATGAATTGTTGGTGAAGCTGTGAATTGGTACAACTATTCTGGAAAGCAGTTTGGAATTATGTATATAGAGTGACAAAAATATCTATGTACTTTGAACCAGATCCTAATTGTGGAATTGTGGGATCCTAATTAGTCAAAGTCATGCTATTGCTGCACCTAACAAATAACCTTGTGGGTATTTGGGAGATTATTTAAACTGACCAGCCCATAATGTTGTAATCCCTATTGGATTGAAAATAATAATAAAAGATCTGATAACTAGGTACAAACCATAGCAAGACATGACAAGACAAGACATGACCAGAACATAACCTTCACTGTGACCATCCATCACATAACTTTGGATGTCCAGGTTTAAGGGTGCTGACATGTCACCCAAGCCTTGGGTCCAGGTCCAAAATTAGAACTGCTGCTAAGCATAATGCAAATCCCCGATGACATATTTAATAACCCTTTGCAGCTCATCTTTCCTTTGTTTTATTTTTATAATTACCATGGGACTTTTGCGGGGAGGGTCTTTGCAGGAATCCACTGAATAGTCTGGGTGTTGCCATTATGATTATTAAATCACTCATATAATCATAAAGACAATCATAATTGCCTTTTTCTTTGGAACAATAAGATCACCTTTTCATTGGGGGGAAGAGACTCAGAGTTTCCTGGGTGGGGAATTCCAGATCCTACATAGAGATTAGACTGCTAAATATATATCATTTGTGTTATTGACACAATGACAAATGCCATATACACCAAGATATTTAAAATTTCACTTTCTGTGATAGCAGAGGATTATAAATAAAGTAGATGTCTAATCTATTAGTAGGTGTCTACAGATCTTGGTATACAATTACAATGTAATATAGTGCTATAAGAAATCAGCTTGATGAATATATTCTCTATGGTTTGAGGCTAGGAAGAGTAGTATGAACTTATGCAAAGTAAAATAAAATGAGCCAGGAAAATGATATACATGATGATTTCAACAATGTTAAGTAGAAAGAACAACTATGAAACCATCAAAAAGTAAATATTGCAAAATTGTAAGAACAAACTTGGTTGAAAAGAAGAGATATGAGAACATCCCTTTCCCTGTTCCTTTACAATGGTTGGTATCTTTATGTGTAGAATAATGTGTTTTATGTCCTATTTTTTATATGTTTATCAATTTTTTAGGTTTTTCTCTTTTTCTTTTTCAAAAATTTTTTGTTAAAAGATAGATTCTTTGAGAGGAGATGGTTGGAAGGATATAGAGGGAAATATAGTTGGTACAAAAACAAAAATATTAATACAATTTTTTAAAAGAATTAATTGCATCACAATGGTTGTAAATAGGAAGTATATAGGTGGGGGCTTTAGGAGCTGTAGAGGTGAATACTGGGAGTGTATTCCGTTTACAGATCACATGTAGTCCATTTACAGACCAGGGTTGCTTCTGGGACTGAGAGTAAATTCAATTGAATGATCATTACCTGGTAACTGAGATGATACCTCATCTGGAAACACTCTCCCTCTTAATACATACCAGGATGAAGGTTGCTTAGAGTTTAGTGAGCCAGCCCAGGGAAAAAGAAGGGGAGAATAGATATCACATTACATGTGCCACTACTATACCTACCTTACACCAAAATAGGTCAGTACCCTCAAATGACCCAGTTAGGTTATAGATCTAGTTATAGAGAGACTAATTATAACAATAGATAATATTTAAGTAGTGCTTTAAAGTATAAAATGATTCCCCACAGCCACCATGCACATAATATAATTATTACTTTCTCCATTTTATAGATGTTTAAACTTAGACTCAGAAAATTTCTCTGATTCACTGAAGATCACACAGTTGTCAATGTTAGAGCCAATTTTTGAACCTAGGTTTTTTGATTTCCTAAGTTTCAGTACTCTTTCTATTACATTCTGGTTCTCAACTTATGGATGATGGATACAAGGAATTATTTTGAGGGCTTTCAAATCTGTACACACATCAAGGATGTTTATCTTGATTTTGCTCCAACAATATGCAGCATGATTACTATAATAAGCAAATAATTATATCTTCTGGAGACTGAATAAATATCACACACATATCACTCATTTTTAAATGCAGGTACATGTTGAGAGTAATAAAATGCAAATTCATTTTATAATTAAAAGTATTTCTTCCAATTACATGTAAAAACAATTTTCTCTTTCTTCCTTCCTTCCTTCCTTCCTTCCTTCCTTCCTTCCTTCCTTCCTTCCTTCCTTCCTTCCTTCCTTCCTTCCTTCCTTCCTTCCTTCCTTCCTTCCTTTCTTTCTTTCTTTCTTTCTTTCTTTCTTTCTTTCTTTCTTTCTTTCTTTCTTTCTTTCTTTCTTTCTTTCTCTCTCTTTCTTAGACAATTGGGGTTAAGTGACTTGCCCAGGATCACACAGCTAGGAAGTGTTAAGTGTCTGAGACCAGATTTGAACTCAGGTCCTCCTGAATTCAGGGCTGGTGCCCTATATACTGTACCACCTAGCTACCCTGTAAAGACTATTTCAACACTATTTTTTCCCTTTTCTTTTTCACTCCTTCTTTCCCCCCTTCCCAAGACAGTAAGCAATATGATATAGGTTTATCATGAGATAAAATTGTCTTTCCATTCTGAGTCTTTTGGAATTGTTTTGGATCATTATATTGCTGAGAAGAGCTAAGCCAGTCATAGTTGATCATCACATAATGTTACTTCTACCATGTACAATGTTCTCCTGGTTTTATTCACTTTGTAAGAAACAAACACTTTAACAAGAACTCTAGATTTGCCAGGAAAAGATTTTTATTCATGATATTTCAAGAACAGATGTCCACAAGTAGGCATCCTTAAAGCATCAAAGCATAACCTTTTGTTCCCTGTCCCCAAATGCCAGTCCCTCTCCTGATTCCCCATTGGCTGGGGATAATAGAGGTTATAGCTTATCCAGAACATCTAATTCCCCAAGGAATTACACTTCTAATTACATCTCTCATCAGCATTCACTTCTCTTCTTTATACCTTATTTAGTCATAATTCTCTATAACTGTAGCCTTAAGTGAACATATTGGAAAAAAAACAGTTATGTGTTCTTTGTGGCATTTTCAAGTATGTTATCATATAAGTGTCTCCACTGATGCAGAAGCAACATTTCCAAGCATATTTTCTACAACTTCACTCAGCATTAGTGATGGGAATCTGACAAGGGAAACTGAGGCTGGAGACCCCCAAAAAATAACTTTCCACGTTATTGTGACCTAGAAGCCAGCCCAACCCCACCTCTGTTAAGTACTACTAATTTACCTTTCTATAGAGTTCAGCTGACACCACCCAAGTTTTCTATAGAGCTGAACTAAAGCTAAGTACCCCTACTTAACTTTCAATAGAACTGAATTCACCTTAAGTACCTCCACTTAAGCTCTATACAATTTGAACTATCACTAATCAAACTTTCTATAGCCTTACTGAAGCCTATTCAAACCCAATAGCTCTATTGTCTCAAATCATATATAAGAGGGTGGGAAGAATGGACATCAGAGTTCTGCTCCATTTGAGATCTCTTGATGATTTATAATAAACCTTTACTTCTACTTTTACTTATAATTTAGTAAATTCTTTTACTTCACCCGCGCCTTGTCTCATCAAAAGCCTGCACATCCCCAAATTAGTTCATGTAAGTCTTTCCATATTTTTCTGAAATTCTCCTGGTCCTCATTTCTTATTGCACAATAGTATTCTAATATATTAATATACCATAGTTTGTTCAACCATTCCCCTATTAATGGACATTCCCTTCAATTTCCAATTCTTTGCCATTATAGAAAGAACTGCTATAAATATTTTTATAAATTCAGGTCCTTTTCCGTTTTTTATGACGTCTTTGGGGTTTAGACTTAGTGACATTCCTGGATCAAAGGGTGTGCAGTTTGATTGCCATTTTGCCATAATTCCAAAAGCAAATTCATTTTTAAGCATAATAGAACTTATAACAGTGTAAGATATATGTGCATGGTAGCTAAATATTAATATGATTAGGTTCATGTAAATTATATATTTGATTTGGTTTGTCCCTTTCCAAGGGAGCCTGTAATTTCTACCTTTGTAGAGAGTAGGAAAAAGGCATAATTAGGCACTTTCATTTTCTTTCACCTATTTTAAAAAGATATATTAAACTAGAATTATGTCTATCATACTTCAAATATTGATAGTATAGGGTCATAAGGCTTTGGAGTCTAGGATAAATGTTACTTTCTCTGATCTTTCTTAAGAAGGAAGGTAACACTTAGCTCACTAATATCAACTTAATCCCTTTACTTCAAAAGATTACATAAAGATACCATTTTTTAATAGCTAGTAAACCTCTTTATCCCAAGGGAACAGTAAATTGAAATTGAGGAATTTATAAAGCTTAGGAGAGGGCAATAATATGCAAAATTTAAGGAACTTGGTGGCTAAGTAAAAAACATCTCAGTTCTTTTTTAAAAATTTTTTTCCCTTAGTCTGGGGACTTGTCCAGAGTCACACAGCTAGGAAGTGTTAAATGTCTGAGACCAGATTTGAACTTGGGTCCTCCTGAATTCAAGGCTGGGGCTCTATCCACTGCACCACCTAGCTGCCCCTTTCTCAATTCTACCAAGAAAAGAAAATAGGGCTGAGTGACCCTGGGCAAGTCACTTAACCCCAGCCTCAAAAAAAAAAAAAAAAAAAAAAAAAAAAAGAAAGAAAGAAAAGAAAAGAAAACAGGGGTGGAAGGGTAGTTTCTTTCTTAGCAGTTTCTAGAACTGCAACTTGTTATTGTTGTTATAGTTGTTTGTCCTTTTGCTGAGATGCAAGAATTGAGGGTAAGACAGGTCCCCTCTGGTTGATGTTGGGGATTCCTTGGGAAAGAATTCATAAACCCAAAGTTCATGGGGATTTATTTACATTAAGAAGACAGCTTGCTGAGAAAACAGCTTTCTTGGTGGGCAAAGAATTCCATTAGAATGATTTTTCAAAGTGGGGTTTACACTGATAAGAAAATATCTTTATCTGTGGGCCAAATCCAGAAAGACAGAAAAGCAGAAAGCTCCTGATTAGGAATTAGCATAGATGTGTTAAAAACACAATATGCTAAGAAGAGAGTTTTCTTAGCAGGCAAACTTCTGATTAGGATTTTGGCAAAGATTCGGGGTTCAGAATCATCTTTTTTTAGCCCTTTAAGATTTAGGGTTTCAATTCAATTCAAACTTGAATTCCAAATCCCTTTGGAACTTCCCAGTTCAAACTGGGAGTTTGAGCCACTCAAAAGGATGTTGATTGCCCCAAACTCAGATTTCCAATTGAATGAGATTTTTTATCATGAATGGATGTTTGAGACTCAGGAACACCCTTCACCCTCCCCAAGGGATACTTCGGGGATCCCCCAAAGGTTAAAGGAGACACAATTTACATCACTTTGTCCTGAGGAGGACCATGACTTCAGGGAAGTAGTACTATGACATGCAAGTGAGCTAGATTTAAACTCTGGCTCTCACAGAATGGTCAATAGTAAGTCCTAGACCAAGCCCCAGTTAGTCATTGTTTGGGCCCTGATTGACTCAGAGTGAATGTATATAGCAAATTTTCTGTTTTGGCCAGAAACCCTGAGGTTTCTAGATTTTTTTTTTTTTTTTTTTTTGACTAAGTAAGTAAAAGAGGCCATTTTTGCCTCAGTTCTCACTTATCCTTAATCACTGAAGAGTTTTAAGTGCTGAATATCAAGAGACTTTTTAGGGATAAGGTCAGCTTCCCTTTGATTGAAAAATTCAGGATTTTCCTTTCTCAAAAATTTTTGGTCATTCAAAGTTCTTTCTCTCTTATGCAGATAAGCAACTTTGACTCACCTTTTCTTGAGTTGCAATATATGGTGTCACAGAGTTGATTCTAAGGCAAATTGCACAACCCAAGTGAGTATTACAGTAAAATTCTGGACATGATATATTTTCTTAATCAATAATTGGTATTAATCCAGTGACCATACTGCCAAGGTTTCTGCTTTCAAGGAACATTTAGTTTAAGAAAAAAAAATGTGGCTAGTGCAAGATAAAATACACAAAAAACACCACACTAAATAGAACCATACAGATCTCTTTATAAGTAATTCTAGAGAGGCAACATCATTGCTGACAGAAAGACTTGAGTTCAAAGTCTTGTTCTCTGGCACCTGCTAACCAAATGAACTAGAATTCCAGAGTCTCGGTGATATAATAGGACCCTGTGTCCCCCTGATCTTTGAGGGGGGGGTGGACCTGGATTAGAAAAACCCTGAATCTCAACCCCTCCCAGTTCTGGGAAAACTCCCACCTTCAATTGATCTGGGAATCACTTTGGTTGGGAAACAATCACTACCTTATTGATTTGGAAATTAGCCCCTCAATTGCTTCCTAGCCTCAAACCATAGAAAGCTAAATAAAATCAAGACTCTGTATTCCAATCTTTGCTGTCTTCTTAATCAGGAAAGGGCCCACTGAGAGAAAGAGTTTCTTAGTGAAAATAAATCTATTTTTGTCAAACCTTGTTTGGAGACTGGGATTGGAAATTCTTTTGCAAAATCTATGACACTGGCTCGGGGACTCCCATTGCTGTTAGGATGCTTCAACATCATTGCCCCAAAGGAAGTGTTAAGATTATATATGATGTGGCCGATGTAGCAAATGATATAGCACTAGGTAATGGGCTTTAGGAGAAGCACCAAATGTTAGGGTTGGGCAAGTAAAAGAATTCACAATGGCCATTATCTTTGGCAAAGATATGTTTATTTATGAGAAGTTACAGACAAAATAAAGAGATATAATAGACATCAGGAAGTCAATATGAAAGAGCTGGGAGAGCATAGAAAAGGGTTTTATGAAGAAGAAAGGAAACACCACAGGAGGTTGGGGTATGTCCTTAGCTGGCCGGCTAAATCCACCCTAAAAGAGTTAGCTATAAGGAGGAAAAGTAGGAGTGAGAAGCAGAGTAGGGTTAGAGGAGACACATAGCATGGAGCAAAAGACACATAGTAAAGGGAAAGACACCATGACAGACTGACTCAAAGGAGGGCAGTAGGGAGCCATCAGAAGTTTTATAGAGAAAATTTAGCCTCAGGGACTTGATATAACTTGGATTTCTGACTGGATTACCTCCACAGAGGGTGAACTAATCTCACCACCATATCCACCGTTCAGGACCCCATCTTTATAAATGAGCTACAACTATAGTTAAATTCTGTTGGGATGAATTACATCCCAGCAAAAGATCAGGTAGCTGGGTGGGCCATAGAAAAGGACGTGGAAAGGAGTGAGCCTTTGTTGAATTTAAGCAGAATTTAAGTGGGCCTTAAGTGAGTTAGAGTGGGCCCTAGTTGAATTTCCATAGTTACTGCAAACAAACAAAAGGCCAAATTACTCTCAAAGTAGAGAGGAGCATAGATAAGATTATCTTGTCTTTAAGTAGGCCTTTGTTGTCTTTGAGTCTTTGTTACCGTAGGCCCTAGTTGAATTCCTTGGATCACAAATTCTCCCTCCAATCCCCCACTCCCTTAGATTATTCCTTGATTATATAAGGCTTTACTCTTTCTCCCTTGTTAATTGCTAGCCCATTAGGAATTTAGCCTGCCTTATGACATCAGGTCTTCCTGGTTTTCCCCTCAGTAATGGCAAGATTAGTTCCTTTTTGGCATTTAGCCCACCAGTCAATGTTTTTCTGCTAAATTCCTCTTGAAACTTTAGCCTGCTGCCAACAGTGTAACAAAATCTTTGCCTCTTGATTTGGAGATGATATATGCCTACAAAGTCTTTTGTGACAGCTTGTGATACTGGGCCTGAAACCCTTATAATTTTTGAGGTTCAGTCCCTTTATCCCATCAATTCTCTTCATAGATTAAATTTCTGGTTCAGAATATATACTTCATCCCCTTTCAAAAAAGTCTCCCTTCAGCAAACCATCACCATCGCCAAATCCCAGGTCCAATTTAATTTACATGCTTAGTCTTTACTGGGATAACTAGAATAAAAAGAGCTAGGTAGGATTTTCAAGGATGGGGAGAGGAGGATAGCATTCAGGCAGAGAAGCTAAAATGTGTAAAGCTTTGAGGAAGGAATCTGTTGGGACTTAACTTGAAGAAATTTAACAATTGTTTCTCATGAGCTATATGAGCTCTCTACTCTTGGTAATGGAATACATGAATATGTAACAGTCCTTTTTTAAAAAAAGTTATGTCAAAAGTTTCTTTTCCCTTTTATTAAAAAATAATAATAATTTAAAATAGGAAAACAAAACAAAACAAGACAAAACTGAACATTGTCAACAGAGCATCAGGGAGGATTCAAAATATATTGTTGTGCCACCTAATCTCCTCTAATTGTTCTGCCAAATACAGGCAGAAGAAAGAAAAAGCTTTTTTTTTTTTTTAAAAATTGTATTTGGTTTGATTCAATTTATGTTACCTTCTGAAACAAATTGAGTAATTATTGACATTGTAAGTTATGCTTTAAGATTTTGTCAGCTGTTTTGAACATGTATATGAGCTTTGTGGAGTTATTTAGCTATTCACTGTATTGTGATTTTGAGGGGAAAGAAAAAGAGAATGAAGGTGATTTATGAAGGATTGATTTGTAGGAGCAATTAATGGTTTGCAGATTTTAGGAAGTAAGAGAAAGTATAGGGAAGTTATTTGGAGGAGAAACAAGAAGGAAAATTGCATGTAGTTAAGGAAAAGAGAAGCGTTAAGTGGGACAAGAAAAAGGAAAGTTTTTAATGGAAGGATTTCTGTATGGAAAAATTGAGTGGGGAATGGGAAGGAATCTTTTGTTTTCAGGAGTGAAGATTTAGCTCCTCTTCCCTTTCCCTCCCCTCGATGCAGCTGCTTCTTTGGAGGTGGAGTGGGGAACGGCAGCCACATGGAATCCCCTGCCCCCAATTAAGCTTGATATAGCCCCCTTTTTCTTAGCTGCAGCTCTCCGCTGGAAAGAGCTAATCATTTAACGAGATAGGTCTACTTTTAAGTTAATTGACTGAATATTTGTTTCCTTAGATACATAATGGTTTCCTTGTTTAGGAATATGCTCATAAATGTGGTCTATAATTTGGTAAGGTTATTTCTAAAAATTTAATTAATATTTTAAAGAATTTCTTAGATTCTTTTATGTGGAATTAGGATATTCTGTATTGGATATTCCATATAAGTTTTAATCGATTGTAACCTAAGGTTATGCTCATCCTTTAAAGTGCTTCTGAAAATAAAAGTTGTTTTTTTTTTTTTTTATGTCCTTTTGGAAATGTTTCTGTTATGGGCAATATACAATTTGGAATTTTTCTATGTATTGGGTATTTTAATGCAAAATGATTTGTATAATGTTCAACTTATGAAACTATCTACTTGAGTATGTAAGATAAGTTATGAAGTTACTGGGACAAATTTCTTACTGTTATCAATAGAAGGTCATGGCAAATACTTGTTTAGGATTTATCTGAAAATTTGGTTAATGGGATTTGTTACTGAAGATAAAATTTCTTGCGCTAGTAGTTAATACT
Source organism: Sminthopsis crassicaudata (assembly GCF_048593235.1). Taxonomy (NCBI): domain Eukaryota; kingdom Metazoa; phylum Chordata; class Mammalia; order Dasyuromorphia; family Dasyuridae; genus Sminthopsis; species Sminthopsis crassicaudata. Next base: position 312,201,634 of record NC_133620.1, on the reverse strand, counting down.
ATTTGGGAGTTTTAAAGCTCCACCCTCTGATAGTTAGTGGGACAATTAACTAGAGTAAAACTAAGTTAAGGCAGTTTTATCCTGTATGTGCTGAAGGATCAGTTTGACTGCTTATATTAAGTTATGATTATGTCCCTGCATTTTTTCCTCCTATGACTGATTTCTATGATCAGAACAATAGTCAATAAATACTGTTAATGCAATTCAATTATGTCATATCTTGCTGTTTCCAATCTAGTTATATGTAATCATTATATTCTACATACTTAAACAGATGAGTATTTAGCCTGTCATCTCTTTGTTCCTGGATATTTGTGTCTGTGGATATTCAGGTTTTTAAAGGTTTCTAAATAATGAAAGGAAAGTTAACAGTTGTCTGTGAGACCTAACTGCTATTTATTGGGACTATAGCTATTAGCCTGTCGTGTGAAGCAAACCTGTTTCTTATTCTTTGGAGAGCTGCTCTTAATGTACTTTGGACTGATATGGGGAATTTGGAAATGGTTGATGAATGACTGTTAAACCCTGATTGAGTCATCTATTACTGTGTGTTTAAGATTTGGGATGGAACTGTATTACTGTGTGTTTAAGATTTGGATTGGAAATTGTTATAATTGTGTAACTATTGATGTTATGTTTGTGGGATTTTTAGGAAACCCTTCTGTACTGGTTTGTTTTATGTTACTCACAGAATTTATATGTGGGATGTTATTTGATAATTTATTTGTTTTTCTTTGGATGATTTCATTTGCCTAAAGAAAAAAAAGGGGAGGAAGAGATATGGGGAATTAGGGAAACTGGTGCATTTTTCTCAAAGTACCTGAAAGAGTGGGAATCCCTAGTTCCTATTCACTTTACCTTAGGGACTTCTGCCCTACCTCCTATCTCACTAGTTCAGATTGAATTGAAAACTGTCTTTTTAGCAGTTCTTTTCGTTTTTACTCCTTGTTTAAATTTACTGGACTGTGATTGCTGGTTATGCTTTAACTTTGGAACCTCTTACTCTGTTAGAATTGCCCTGGCAGACTCAGTTTTTGGGATTATTTTTTAGGAAATCTCCAAGATACAGGTATCCTGTGATTGGAAGTCTCTTTGATCTGTTTCTCCAGTCCTGTAAACCCAGTTCCTTAATTAATATCTTAGCATTCTCAAAGGACGTTACAGTTTTGGTATCAGACCTCTAAAGTTTGCCTACCTTGATGATCTAATTGTACATACTCTGATAAAACCGCTCAGAAATCCGGATCCTTTCTGTATCTTGGTAGCAGTATTTCCCAGTCTGTCTGTTCTCCCAGGAGGGGACAGATAAAGACACTTTTGGTCCCATTTTTCCCCCTGGAGTCTATCAGACAGAGAGGTACTCTGCCATTCCTTCCCTTCATAGTAGGGATAGGGCTGGCACTGCCCTTAGCATTGCAGCCCTCCTGCTGGCAGTTCTGGGCATGTTGAGTTAAGTGCACAAATGACTGCAGATCTAATTCGCAGTCTAATCTAAATCAAACTGGATTCTCTGCCTGAGATGGTGCACTGCAGAGTACCTAACATGTTTGCAACAGGGTATTTATATTGCTGATTAACTCTGGGGTTGTCAGGTAGAGACTTATTGTTTCCATAAGTCCTTGGCATTTTTCTAGGGTTGGTCAAAGTTATGGTGCTAAAACCTTCCAAGTATCTAGGGGAAGGTAATTCAATGAGTTGAATATTCAGAAGAGAGAGTGTTGAATGTTGTGCCACAATTCCCTTTTATTGTTCTGCCTCAGTTTCCCCAATTGTTCTGCCTCAGTTTCCCTGAATTGTTCTGCCTTGATCCCCCTGGTTGCAACCCCCTCCCCCTTTTCTGCTTATTAGAACTGAGATAATTAGGGCTGTGGAGATTTGGCATTCCATAAGGTAAGACTTCAGATGTCCTATCTCAGATACCTAATTGGCATTATCTATATCTCTGTTTCAGACTTCCTGGCTCTAGTTTGGGACACCTCCTAAATCCTTCCAATTTGTAAGAATTTATGGTCCTACTCCCAACCTGTCAAAACCGGATTGATGGTCCCTGCCTGGAAATTCCTACTCACCAGAGTCTGGACTTCAGTCTCCACTCTCATCCCACCCCCTCCCTCTACCTCTTCTCCCCCTCCCCCACCTTTATTTAGCTACCTGAGCTTAGAGCCATATATATGTCATCGAGAACTCACATTCTCTGCTGGATGCTTTGAGACATTAGCCCTGGGGGCAATATGACCACAGCACAATCTCTCCCTCTCAAATAAAATATTAAAAACTCTCTAATCTCTATCTTGAATAAATTACCAGTTCAAGAAAGGATAAATAAAAGAAAAAATATGTATTTATGAATGTCCATCTTCCCTGTAGGTTGTTCTTTTATTCTTTGCTGTGCACTTTTTAAAACTTTATTGTTTTTTTCTCCTTTCACTTCCCCCTACTTTCCCCAAGCAGGCATATATACACACACACATGTTGAGGTTGGGAAGGGACCCCAGAAGATTGGGGGGGTGGTCACAGACTGGTGTTGAGAGGTGTCTCAAAGCAATTTGTAGGCTTGAACCCATCTTCAAGTCAAGGGACAAAATTTATTGTAATTGTAGTGACAATTGAAACAGTTTAAATTCCAAGAGAATTTAGCAAGGAACCTGAAGCAAGGAGACACATTTATCTAGTTCTTCATGTTATAGATATACTAATTTTATGGCCTAAGAGTAGAACCAAGGAATGGTCAAGAATTTAGTTATCACCAAACAACAGACAGTAATGTTTGTTGAAAGATTGTTAGAACAATAGTATTCTTAGGTTGAGGGTGGGGAACATTAGGATCAGAGATTCCAAAGCCAGAAGAATTTAGAATCACTGATAGATTGTTGGAACAGAAGCCCCTAAGGTCAAAGGACCTTAAAATCTCACACACACACATACACACACCCTTTTCCACTCCACCATAATACACACACACACACACACACACACACACACACACACACACACTCCTTTCCACTCCACCATACATATATACACACACATCTTTCCTATACTTGCTAACTCTTTGCTTTAATTCTGCTTCTTAACTTGCCTTGCTACTTTACTACTTAATCTCCCTCCAACCTTGGATTATTCCCTTGTCTTCTTCACTTATCTTTTGCTCCTCCCTCCTCCCCCCACCTTTATTTCTTTATAGATTTTGGAGGGTACTCTACTCTTCATTTTATATATATATATATAGTGTTACCTATTTAATCTTTTCCTGATATAAGTAGGTTTTCAGAACTACAAGTCCTCCTCCCCCTTCTAATGCCTCTGTGTTTGTTCTTTTTCCACTGTACCTCATTTATATATTATATAATTACTATTTTTACCTTAACTGCCCAAATCTTTCTTTTGAGCTACCCAAGTGCTGATGTCAACTTAAACATATAGTATATATATAATATATATATATATAATATATATATTATATATATAAAATATATAATATATATACATACATATATATACATACATATATATATGTATATATATACTGTTAAAAAAATAAACAATTTTTCCAAGTGAAGTTCTTTGAAATTGATCTTTGATTATTGGCTCTTATATGTTAAATTTTCTATTGAGTTTGGGTTTGGTTGAAAGAAAAGTCCTGAAAATCTGCAAATTCATTGAGTGTCCATATTTTTTCATTTAATATCATAGATAATTTTACAAGGGGTAATATTTTTGGGCACAGGCCTAGTTCTTTTATTATGGCTGCTGATAAATCTTGTAATTTATTTATCTAATTGTAGCTCCAGAATATTTGAATTTTTTCTTCTTGTTTCTTGCAAAGTTTTCTTTTTGATCTGGGGGTTTCAAAATTTGGCAATAATATTCCTATACAGGGAAAGGGACCTACATTTGCAAAAATGTTTGTGGCAATCCTTTTTATACTGGTAAGAAACTGGAAACTGAGAGGATAACCATCAGTTGAGGATAGCTGAATAAGTTATGATATATGAATGTTATTGAATATTATTGTTCTATAAAAAAACGATCAGCAGGATGATTTTAGAGAGGCCTGGGGACACTTACATGAACTGATGCTAAGTGAAATGAGCAGAACCAAGAGATCATTGTATATGGCAACAACAAGATTATGCAATGATCAATTCTGATGGACATGGCTCTTTCCAACAATGAGATGATTCACATCCCTTCCAATAATCTTGTGATGAAGAGAGCCATCTATACCCAGAGAGAGGACTGTGGGAACTGAGTGTGGATCACAACATAGCATTTTCACTTTTTTTGTTGTTGTTTGCTTGCATTTTGTTTTCTTTCCCAGTTTTTCTTTTTCCTTCTTGATCTGATTTTTCTTGTGCAGCAAGATAACTGTATAAATATGTACACATATATTGGATTTAACATATGTTTTAACATATTTAACATATGTTGGATTACTTGCCATCTAGGGGAGAGGATGAGGAGAAGGAGGGGAAAATTTGGAATACCAGGTTTTGCAAGGGTCAATGTTGAAAAATTATCCCTGCATATGCTTTGTAAATAAAAAGCTTTAATAAAAAAATATTCCTTTGTATTTTCCTCAAAGGATCTCATTGAGGTGGTGACTGGTGGATTTTTTCTATTTCTACTTTCCTCATATGTTCTATCACTCTATCAATCCACTTTCTTGGATTATTTCTTACATTATTGTGTCTTTTTTTGGTCATAATTTTCAGGTAGTCCAATTATTTTTATATTTTCTTTTCTTGATTTGTTCATTAGATCTATTGTTTTTCTTATAAGATGTTTCACATTCTGTTCTATTTTTTATTCTTTATATTTTGTTTTGTTATTTCTTGGTCTTTTATAGCTTCACTGGCTTCCTCTTGACCAATTGTAATTTTCAAAGATCTATTTTCATCTTTAAGACTCTGTATCTTATTTATTAGTTGGTTAACTTTTTTTTTTTTTTCACAATCTTGTTTTTTTTGGATGGTTTTTATTTTTCAGGTTTTCCTCAATGTCTTACTTGATTTTTACATTCTTTTTAAAGTTCTCTTTGGGCAGGGAGCCATTTAATGTTACTTTTTGGGGTAGGAGAAGCTTTTTTTTTTTTTTTTTTTTTTTTATGTCGGTGTCCTTTTCTAAAGATGAATCCCAATCTTCTCTATTCCCACAGTAAGTTTCTATAATTAGGTTTTGTTTTTTTTTCTTCTCTGCTGGCTTATTTTTTAAAAATGAGAAGTAGTAGTGTAAGCACTTCTAATTGTGTTGTGTGGGAATGATGCTTTTAGCTTCCTTTAGCTCTCCTCTCTGACCTGGAACCCCAAAACAAGAACTCCTCTTGCAAATATTGAACTAAAAAGGAACCTGTAAGTTTCTCATAAGAACCTGAACTTAGCCTCACACACTAGATCAAAGTGGCAAGTATGACCATAGAATGTCCTTGCCTATTTCTGTTGTTCTGCTTAATTAGGCATCACACCTGTGAGGTGCTTCTACAATTAAGATCAGTTATTATTCTCTGAAAATACTGACCCTGGAAGGTCCCCTTAAGCCCCATTCCCATCATTGTATGCATCCTGTTATTGCTTTAGGCTGTGAGAAATATATATAATTCTTTTTTGCTTCTGTATCACCTGCTTGCTTTGCTAGTTATAATCCTATATAAATGCTGTTCCTCAGTCACTCTGTATCAAATGATTTGGATATTAGTCCTTTCAGTCAGCTGGCTTATTATTAAATTCTCCACTTTGAAATTAAACTAATCTCTGTCTTGCCTCAGTTTTGTGACATTACACAAGTGCCAGCAGCATCCCTGCCCCACTGACTCTGCACTCACCAGATATGTTGCTACCTTCTTGTTCATAGCCAGGTCTCCGTAACACAGCTGGGTCTGGCACTCCTGAACAGTAGAGGTTTCCCTCAGTATTCTGACTCAGATCCCCAACTCCACACACTGTCTGTGATATGAAAATTTCTGTGGTTTCTGCTAAACCTCCAGCTAAACCCAGCTAGTCCCAAGGTTCCCTACTTGGTGTTTCTGTGGAGCTAGCCAGGGGGTGTTTATGCTTCACATTGATTAAACCAGGGATCTGATCTTCTTGAGTTATACCAGGAGAATTCCTATTCTATCTCAAGTCTTCTTGTTGTTTTTTTTTTTTTTTTTTTTTTAACCAGTTTATGTTCTCCCTAAGGTGCAAATTTATTCTGTTTGTGGGAAAAATCTGGAGAACTTGAAATTTATTGACCTATTCTATCATCTTCCCAGAATCCTTCTATAACAGTTCTTATAGTAAAACTTGGACTGGTTGCCTTTTCAGAGGGTCTAATTCACTCAGAAGAAAATATTCCCATCATCCTCAAATTTTCTCAAAACATGTTATCTTGCTCTCTCTTTTTTTCCTGACATATCTTGGAAGTTAGCAAATCAGAAGTTATAAATCAGAACTTGATTTGTTTTGTTGATTGTCAAGACATAAAAAATGATAGAGAAAATGTAAATAACATAGATTAGAATGAAAAGTATGTCGTGAGAATTTTTTTTTTTTTTTTGGAGAGCTGGTTGTTAAACTTTTACCAATGTACCCTTGCTTTGAGAAATTCCAAATTGAAGACAGGAAGAAGTTTTGCCCGTATGCAAGCCCAGAAGTAACAGGATATATATATGAAAATTAGGTTATTATTTTTTTTTTTTTAGGGAATAATGGGTCAAAGAGTCTTAATGCCTGTATTAGGAATTTTACTTGTTTCAAAAGTTATATGGGGATCTTTATGAGCCTCAGAGCAGAACTGATAAGTAATAGAAAAAATCTGGGGAAAATAATTATAGGCTCTTTGGTTATAATCACTTGTAGAGTACAGAAGCTAGATTCTGGATAATAGGGGCAACTGCAGTCTTTCAGATACAAACAGGACAAAATCCACCCAGTACCTGGAGGTTGTTATAATTTTCCTTGGTGACAGTTGCTGATAATTCCACTTTTAAATGAAAAAGTGGTTGCCTAGTGGCACTTAGGTAGCACATGGGAGCAATTAGGTACCATTGTGGCTAGGCCCTGGAATTGGGAGGATCTGTGTTCAAATATGGACTTACACACTTGACACTTACTAGTTGTGTCACTTTGGACAAGTCACTTAACCCTGATTACCTATGTTGAGGGATAGAGCATCCCAACATGATGAGGGGAACCCAAAAACTCTTTCTCTTTCTCACTCTCTGACTTTGGGAATGAGCCATGAAGTAAAGCACTTGAAGCTCCTTGAAGGAGAGATTCTCCTTCAACCTTGCCTCTGTGAGAGACCGACCCAGGGAAATCAGATAAAGATCTTGTATTCAATTCAGCTCAAGCTGAAAACTCAGCCCCAATGGAGCAGGCCTCTATTTTAGCCAAAGCTTCTATTATAAAAGAGCCAATCTGAAATACTCTCTTTGCAGAGGAGCTAAAATGCCATCCTTGGCACAGCAGAAAAACTCTGCCCACTGGGATGATATTCTCTTCCAGCGCTATCCTCTCTTTATCCTCACCTATTTCTCTAACAAGACTTTATATCTCTCTGTTGGAATTTCTCTGCTAGAAACTTTGTATCTCTCCGTTAGGACTTTGCCCCTAAGGAATTCAGCCTTTCTCTTCATGCATAGCAAAGGCTGACTTCCCAATGCCTATAATAAACCTCTTTTATCAATCTAGGTTTTCAGGTTCTTAAATTCCTTTATGATGGATCTCTGTGCCACCAGAAGGGGGGTTCCCAAAAATCCCAACCCATGTGCCAAATCCCAAGGGGATTTAAGGGAGCCAAACTTCTTTATTTGGTTCCCTGAACCCCAAATCTGCAACTAACCTCATCATTTAACTCCCTGACCACCAGGAATCCTAATCTCATCATTTGGTTCCCTGACCACCCTAACTCTAGACCTCATCACTCAGGCTGGTGTTGCAGATATGGTGAAAGAATTCACAGTCAGTCTTCAAGTTAACTAGGTTACTGAACTCTTCATAAGGGAGTTTAGCTAGGAATCCAATGAAGTTGGATCAGAGCTTCATGTTACTTATTTGCTAATATTATGGTTTACAAGTAAGTTTGATGAGTGGTCTATTCCAGGAACTATATTTGGTAATTTTACAGATTCAGTATTGTCTCAGGGTTAGTCATTACTGACCAACAGAGTATATTTGCTAATTTTATGGCTTACAGGTAGGTTTGAGGGGTGGTCTATTCACTATTGTCTTGGGAACTTGGTCATTACTGACCAACAGAATATATTTGTTAATGTTTGTATGACTATTCTAAGGCCAGAAGACTTTGAAATGATTGACAGACAAAATTGTTAGTATATCTAAGGGAAGAAACACCACTACATTCCTGGGCCAGAGGATCTCCACAATTATTGACTTTTAGGTCAAAGGGCTTTTTCCTAGTCTAGAAGACTTTTTATACATTCCTAGGCCAGAGGAATCATTGACAGACAAGAGCACTCTTAGGTCAAAGAGGCTTCAGAGTCACTGCTGTCTCCCCTACATCTCCTACATCCATCTCTCCCACTCCCCCCCAAAAACAAACAAACAAAAAAAACAACGAGTGTCTGGAACAGGTTCTCTGATTTTCCTTAAATGCTTAGGAGAATCATATCTGAATTTCAAAGGATCCTTGTATCTCTAAAATGCTTATTTGACTTGGGCTAGTAGGTAATATGAGATGCCACTAGATGGCACTCACTAGAGTGACTAAAGATAGCTTTATGGGTGGAAAAGCATTTAATTCAACAAATATAATGCCTGCTTTATACAAAGCCCTGTGATTATCACTGGAGGAGAAAGAGAGTTTGGAAAAGGTATAGTCCCTGTCCTTAAGGAATTTATACCTAGTAGAAAGATATACATGCACACATACATATATAATATATAATTCATATACATACAACAGTTCTCACAGTTTCTGGAATATATATAGTAGGTACTTAATAAATGTTTATTGGATTGGATTGATTTATACACTACAACACATGCATACATACATACTTATATGACTGAGTACTTTCATCTCTTTTCCCCCCTTTATCTACCATTTCTTTTTCTATATAATCTTTCCATATTAGGATGTAAGCTCCTTGCAGGCAGGAACTATATTTCTGTTTATATTAACACTTAACACAAGGCCTGTCAAAAGAAAGTTCTTAAATAATGCTTGGGACTCGAAAACTTGGTCCAGTTTGGTTGGAGCATACACTGTAAGGAAAGGAATACAATTCTAGAGAGAATAGTTTTAGAGGGCCTTAAGTGACAGGTCAAAGAATTTGAATATTACTATATATGGAAAAAAGGAAAATTATTATGGTGATAGGATGAAGGTTGAATTAGAGGAAGGATTAAACATGGAAAGACTCCTTTTGTTTTCTGTATACATGTAGGACACTTAGGTCATGTTACGAGTAGTTGGTAGGAGCAGCTAGAAGGTACAGTAGACTGAGGTCAAATCTGATTACTTTCTAGCTGTGTGATCCTGGGAAATCCACTAAAAATAAACTCTCTTTGCCTCAGTTTCCTCATCTGTAAAATGAGGTGAAGAAAGAAATGGCAAACCATTCCGTTATCTTTGCCAAGATACTGAGGATACAAAGAGTCAGACAGGACTGAGAAATGATTGGACAACAACAATAACAATAGCATATAGTTTGTAAAGAACATAAATTTAAAGCTAAGAGGGACCTTACTTAAGTAATCTTACTTTATTTTCCAAAAGGTGAAACTGCAATCCTGAAAAGTTAAATGCCTTGCTCAACATTATTATTATTATTTTTTATTAATTTTATAATTATAATTTTTTTGACAGTGCATATGCATGAGTAATTTTTTTTACAACGTTATCCCTTGTATTCATTTTTCCAAATTTCCCCCTCCCTCCCTCCACTCTCTGCCCTATATGACAGGCAATCCCATACATATTAAATATGTTACACTATAACCTAGATGCAATATATGTGTGTAAATGCAATTTTCTTATTGCACGGTAAGAATTGGATTCCGAAGGTATGAGTAACCTGGGTAGAAAGACAGTAGTGCTAACAATTTACATTCACTTCCCAGTGTTCTTTCTCTGGGTGTAGCTGTTTCTGTCCATCATTGATCAACTGGAAGTGAATTGGATCTTCTTTATGTTGAAGATATACACTTCCATCAGAATACATCTTCATACAGTATTGTGGTTGAAGTGTATAGTGATCTCCTGGTTCTGCTCATTTCACGAAGCATCAGTTCATGCAAGTCTCTCCAAGCCTCTCTGTATTCATCCTATTGGTAATTTCTTACAGAGCAATAATATTCCATAACATTCATATACTATAATTTACCAACCATTCTTCAATTGATGGACATCCATTCATTTTCCAGTTTCTAGCCACTACAAAAAGAGCTCTTGCTCAACATTATAAGCAGTGCCAAAATCCACTATCTTTTTCACTGTATGACACTATTTCCAAATAGCCAGGGATATAGACAGATGGCTATATAAAGGCCTCAAACTGAGGGAAAAAAAAAAAAACAAAACCAAAAAAACCCTGTTTTTAATAATCACTAGTCTCCTGGTAGACATATATAGTTTTTCATACTTACAGTACAACTTTGGAGGGTGGAGGTGTATACCCCACCTACTCCAAAGCCATCCCAGGGACCTATACAGTTCAAAGATTAGATTAAGACCCTCTAGTTTGGGAGTTCTCCCTGCAAGGAGATAAGAACTGGGGATCACTAGAAAACTGACTTCTTCTCCCACATCTGCATAATCTACATATCTAGTAAGAATGAAAGTCAGTTTGGATTTCCTTCTTATTATGATGGTATCCAGAGGTATAAAACAATTGTTAAAATTTTCAGAGTGAGCATTTACACTTGAAAATTCTGTAAATCAGGACTTGATAGAATATTTTGTAGATCATCTAGACTTTAAAAAGTTGATAATGCAGATTGGATTTGAAAGCATATTATGAGAACATTTCATTTTGAAGAGCTGCTAATTAAATTTTACCAGCACATTCCTGCTTATATCATTTGTTGCTGCCCATCTCTGGCTTCTGTCAGGAATCCCTTTATTGTTCTACTCTCATTTCTCTGCTATTGGATCACATTCCCTGTAGCTTCCAACTTGCTTCTGTTTCCTGTCATCCTTACAATTGAGTCATAGTGGGATACAGAGTTAACTCATTTCCTAGAAAGACTTGGTTTCAAAATGTTCTTGTGGATCCTGGTAATACAGCTGAGGCTAGAAAAATGGGATTTTTAAAAATAACTTCCTGAAATGATATAAAAGAAAGGGTTAAAGTGATATGTACATAGTAGATTTTCAGCAAGTAGTAGAATAAAACACTTAATTTTATTCTCTCCCATTAAAATAACAGGATTTGGAGCTAGAAAAGATATACAAAATGATATAGTCTAAATCTATTTTATAATTGAGGATATCCAGAGAACCCAGATTGGCAAAAGAACTTGCTTACTCCTAATAAGTAGCAACTCTGAGATTCAGATATAGGGCTAATAACTCGATATCCTAGTTATTTTCACTACATCCAATTACCCTTATCTATACATGTAGAAATATCTTATAATTTCTAGCACAATATAATGGAAAGAGTGCTGAATTTTGAGTCAAAGGATTTGTATTCAAATTCTGGTTTTATTACTTACTATTTGGATTTGGGTAAGCCATTTAACCTCTTAGGCTCAATTTTCTCTTCTTAAAATTATGTAGTTATGAAAATATATTTTGGCTGCATATGTGTAACATATCGAATAGCTTGCCTTTTCTAGGTGGGAGAAGGGGAAGAAGGAAGGGAGAAAATTTGGAGCTCAATTTTTTTTTAATTTTAAAAATTGTTTTTATGTGTAATTGGGGAAGATAAAATAAAATTTAAATTTTTTTAAATTAAAAAAAAAAAAAGATAGTTGAACCAAAGGACTCTGCTATCTATCCTCTCCAGCTCAAAATCCTTGATTCTAGTCTTCCTTGTGCAGTTTTTCTTTCCTAACATGTCCTATATCTACTGGTAATTTGTTGTCAGTGTGCTAAAGCAAAAGACAAGATGACATTTAAAATTTGTAAACATGTTTTAAAACTTTTAATCTCTTTATTAGGTGTAAATATCTTTGATTGGGTAAAGAAAGAAATCTATATGATTGGTTGATAGAATCATACATGCTTATTGGATCAATGGGGTGAAAATCCATTGGTGAGCTCAGAGAAACTATGGATAATTACAATCTTGGGAGTATTGGTTAAACACTTGCACTTATAACAGAATGGATAAAATGGGAATGGGGGAATGAGCCCAGAATTAGTATTATCCTTATTCCCAATGCTATTGAAGAGACTTAACCAGTAAGAAACAATTGGGAGCAGAGAGAAAAACACCAAATATGAACAGAGATATATATAGATACAGTAGATACAGAAAGATAATCAAGTAAGGAAGGCAACAACTTTAGGGAATGTAACCTCTTTCAACAAAGAAAAATGTCAGTTATGAACTCAAGAAAAGACTTTCAGTAACCTTTTGGCCACATGTTCTTTCTATAAATGTACCTCAATAATATTATAGTTTTAAAATTCAGTTCACTTTTCCTATGGATTTGTGTATAAGAAAGTATGGGCTTTTGATGTTGGAGGGGAGGAAATTCTTTATATCTGCTGTTCTTAGTATACCTTTTCAGTAAATACCTTTGCTAAAAAGTTTGCTAAAAAGTTACTAGTTGATAATAAAATAGGAGCACCCTGGTAGGAGCTTGTGGTCATCCCTGTCAATGTGAGTGGGAATTGGAGAAGTAGGCCAGAGGATGTATTATTTTAACTATTTTACTTAACCCTTCTAATCTTTAATTTTCTTATCTATATAATTGAGTTAGTATTTCTCATATTTTCAGAGTTGTTGGGAGCTATAAAACAACTCTGAAAATATGAGAAATACTAACTCAATTATATAGATAATACATCCTCTGGCCTACTTCTCCAATTCCCACTCACATTGACAGGTAATAGGCACAAGCCTTTCAAAAACAATTTTTATCAATTTATCATTATTCTAAATTCAAACATTATTCTGATTGAGAAATGTCCAAACTGTCAGCGTTCCTTTATATCTTTAGAACTGGACAGGTCATTTTGAAGTACTAATTTACAGGATTTTTGGACAAGGAAAAATTTATAATATAATAAAACATAGTTTAATATTTTGCTTCATCAATCCAGAATAATGGTTCCTTAATGTTGGAGAATCATTTTCCTAAACCCACTCATTTTCTATGACCACTCATCTCAGGGCTTTCTGCATGAAAGAATCATAACTGACCTGAACTAACCAGTAACTTTTTCCTTGTCTTGAGGTGATTGTTGTCCTAATCTTACAAAGCATTAGGAAAAGGCTACTATGGTTATGTGGGCAATAAAGGGCCTAGTCTTTGTCATTATCTTAATTACTTCAGAATTGGTACAGTGAAAAACTGGAGAGAATTTCAGATTAGTCAAAAACTTCTGACTAGGATAATTTTTCTAAAAATGGGAGCTTAGTCAAAACCAAATACTTAGTAGTCAACTTCTCAGTAATTAACTGGTCCCACTTTAACCAAATCTTAGAATTGAAAGGGTCTTTAAATGTCATCCAAATCAAAATTTGCCCCTACCTAATGGGTGAAAATTCTTTGTTATTCCATACAAATGGTCATTTGTTTTATTTAAAAAAAAAAAAAAATCAGGTGCAGCTAGGTGGCACAGTGGATAGAATACCAGCCCTGAAGTCAGGAGGACCTGAGTTCAAATTTGAGGGCAGATTTAACTTAACCACTTTCTAGCTATGTGACCCTGGGCAAGTCACTTAACCCCAATTGCCTCAGGGAAAAAAAAAAGAAAAAAAGAAAAAATCAATGAAAAGGAACTAATGACCTTTTAAAAAGTTCATTTTTATATTGGTCTCATTGTTAGGGAAATATTTTTTATACTGACCCAAAATCTATCTTTCTGAAACTTTTTTACCCATTGACCCCGCCTTTAACACCAAGCAGGATAAGTTTGATCAATTTTGAAATATTTGAAGACATCTATCATGTTCTCCCTCATTCCTTCATCTGATATCTTTCAAGTCTTCTCATTGTTCCTGTCTTACCAATATGTTGTGTTTCTCCTAAAATGTGATGTCATTATAACATTATCTCTACCCCCAGGTGGGTATGGGAGGCGATACTACTGAAGATTTGGTTATAATAATCTAATGTGATTTAGCTAGCCAGAAGATAGCAGGGACCATCATTTATTTATGTTTTTAACCTTCTTTGTTTCCACAGCTCTAGTGAATCTGAGGGTTTATAGTCTTCTCTTTTGCTACTATTAAATAGGAAGAGATTAAGGGCAACCTTAGCGGAACAAAATGAGAGCACTTCCAAAACAGAATTCATCTTCCCTCCCTCCCCCATTCTTCTCTTTCAGTTTTTCCTTTTGGAAAGAATTGCCATCTTCCTCATCATATGGATTAATAACCTCAAAATTTTCCATTTATTAAATTGCTGAATCCTGTCAATTGTATAACCCCATTACCTCCATTGGATCTGTTACTTTTTTTCTCCACTAACATGGCTGTCTCTTTTGTTTAGGCTATTAACTTTTGCCTGGATGATTATAATGACTTCCTAATTGGTGTTCCTGCTTCCTGTTTCTTTTCCACCTTCTACATAACTGCCAAAATAATCTTCCTCAATCACAGAACTGACCATGTCGTCCTCTCACTCAAAAACTTTCAATGGCTCCCATTTTCTCCATGATAATATGCAATTTTTTCAGCTTGAGTTTGGATGCTAAACTTGGAATTAAGAAGATATATGCCATTTGTGTGAGCAAATCACTTAACTTGTACCTACCTCAATTTTCTCTTCTATAATAATAGCATCTATTTCTCTGAGTTTTGTGGATAAAATGAGATAATATACATAAAATTACTTTCCAAACCTTATAATGTTTTATGCATCTTAGCTATTTTTATTGTTGTTATTAATGTCTCAAAAAACTGATTCCTTGAAATATTATATGAATATTAGCTATTATTAATAATAAGATCTCTAAAAATTATCTCCAGTTTATCTTTCTAATCTTTATTTCAAATTAATCCTTTTTTACATACTTTTTGTTTCAGAGAAATTGAACTAATAAGCTCTCTATATTAGGCATTATATTTTCCTACTTTTGTGCCTTCCACAAAGTGCCTCTCTTCTCTTCTTCCCTTCAAAATTCTTCAAGACTTAGCTCAATTGCCACTTCCTTCATGAAGCCATTCCAGCCAGTGCAGTTACTAGTGATTTATCTACTGATTACATTCAAGTTACCTTTTGCTTATGTATTTGTGTATCTGCTAAATCCACCCCACTCCCAGTAGAATGTAAGCTCCTTGTGGCAAGTAGCCTTTCATTTTTTTTTTTTTTCTTTGTGAGTCCAGTACCTAATATAGCGATTATTAAGTATTTTATAAATTTTTGTTGAATTTGATACATTGAGAATGATTGCAGCCCTTGGTTGCGATTTGAGGGTGAAAGAATGCCTGATTCTGTAATTCTGTGCTAGCTAAATTTCTCCACAGGAGGGAGCTATGGACCTTTTATCATTCTCATTGTGCTAATGCTGATGGCACAAATAGAGGAAATAATTTTTTTTTTTCTTTCTGGGAGAGGGGGGGAGATCCCTGAGGCTGAAATAGATCACTAATGACCCATTATGAGGTAGTGGTGATGAAGGAAGCTTAATAAGGTGGAGGAGAGAATTGTCTCTTTTGTTCTTTCTATAGTGAAAATGCTGGGGTAGGGATGGGGAGGGGCAGTTTGAAAAAGAGAAGGAAGCTGAGAAATAAACTGATGGAGTGATGGTGGGAGGGGTGTGATAGAGAGAGAAGGATTGAAGAAAGGGGAAAGAACATAATTAATTACTGGAACTTTGAGCATACTAGATCAGACTCCATCTTGATCTTGCTATTATAAGGAGCTTAAAGAGGGACCCAGTATTCAGAGGGACCCCAGGAGAATCAGTATCAGTTTTCCAGCTTCTGCCTGGGGTTAGGGTAGCCATTTTCAATTCATCCTGTGGCTTTTGTCTAATCCTTAGGAGCCCAGTAAGAGAGAATCTTAAAGGAATCGGGATGAAGGCATTCTCTCTCTTTTTTTTTTTCAATGTTTTAAAAACCAGAATGGGGGTGGGGGAGTGGAAGGGGTCATGAGAAGGGTGGGGATTATTTTGGTTGGAATGGAAGCTTGTCTCTGTCTTGTATCTGCATGATTCCAGGCAGCAAGGAACTGAATACCAGGATAAGTAGGGGTGTTGGGGTGTGTGTGTGTGTGTGTGTGTGTGTGTGTGTGTGTGTGTGTGTGTGTGTGTGTGTGTTGGGGAGGGAAAGAGAGAAATGTGTGCAAAGGGGAAATTAGTAGGTGACTGTGGGGCTTTTTGATTTTTCACAGAAAACTAGACAAATTGCGAAGATATTGTGGGTTCTTCTGGGTTTAGATTCTATGAGCTAAGCATCATGGATTCTGTTCCTTTTGTTTTTTCCCAGAGTTTCTGAGACCAGTTACAATAGTACACTAATATAACAAAAATTTCAGGAGAACAGGGGGCAAAGGGGACTCAAACTGATATCTTTCTTGGAATGCTTTTAATCATATATATTATGAAAGAATTGAAATAGGAAACCACATATTCCAATTGACATCCACTTAGAATTTTTTTTTTTCATGTTTAATTTCCCTATGTGGGTCCAGCTCTACCTTTAATGATTGAAGAATAGAAGTGCCTAAGAAGATATTTCTTTTCTGAATAAATAGGCAGGACAGGGGCTCAGCTGGGCTAAATCCTCAGGAAAAATCTTCCCAGCAGCACAATGAAATCCAGCAAGCCCCAAGCAAGTGAGCAGAAATGGAGACAAATGTTACTATGGTGACCAGCTGCTTGTAGTCTCATCATTCCTCTTTGGCCAGCCTGTACAGCTATTGTTTTTCCCGTATAGCTCTATCTTGTGACTCTTTGACCTTGAAAGCAGATCCGAACAGTATATTCTATATCTGTGGTCCTAATGGATGTGTTACCCTATGGAGCCAAGGACAAAAGTAAACCACTATATTCATAATTTGTTGATGTTTAAATTAAAGATAGGATTTCCCTAGGTTGGTAGTGAAGTCTCTTAGTGCTTAGGTCCCAATCTACCTTTTTCTCTTTACTCATTGTAACGTATAACCCCAAATTTAAGGCTCAGGATTTTTATAAACTAGGTTCAATCTTGGGGGTTACTCACAAATCCCTCTTTAGACTATGTTTAAATCTCCATGAAAAAAGGAAAATGATCCTCAGGCTCACAGTATGTTAAACATAGGAAAGGCTTTATCTAACTGGACAGAGACAAAAAAACGGAACCCAAAATATACCTGAATACTCAGAATAATCAAAAGAATTCTCTCTTTCTCCCTTTCCCTCTTCTTCCCTCCCTTCTTGCCCTCTCCCCTCTTCTTGTACTTGTATAGTTTTTCAAATTTATAGTACTATCATAGGGTTGAGCCCCCCACACTCACCTAAAATTGAATTGTTAGACTTCACTTAAGCAACATACCTTCTACAGTGAAACCCACCTCCCTCAGTGACCTCTATCCAAACTTGCTCTGGGGTTGAGGCTCCTTTACCAGGAAAAAGAACTAGAAGCAGTCCTTTCCTTGGATCTGTAGCATTTACATGATTCATAGGAGAGCAAATTTTTGCTCCTTCACATCATCTGTGGCTCCCCTCCTAGACCTGGAACTCCTATACTCTTGAAAGTTCTAAGTAGTTCCAACATAGGTAGTTGCCACTCTTACTGCTGTTGGTGTTGTGTCATAGTTCCCTTTTATTGTCCTGACTCAGTTTCCCTAAATTGTCTTGCCTTGGTTTCCCTTGTTCTGCCTCAGTTCCTAATTGTTTTGCTCAATCCAGCAATACCACTCCTCCTTTCTAATCATCATAATCCAGATAAGGAGAAAGACCTATCTTAGACATCATGACCCCAGACCTCCCCTACTTAACAGAATGTCCGGTGCCTCCTCCCACCTTGGTCAGAACCGGATTGATAGACCATTCCTGATCTCAGTGCTCTGACTCTGCCCCTACTTCGTTCTACCCCCTGGTAGCTTGGAGCATATATATGTCATTGAGAATTCACATTGGCTGTTGGATTCTTGGAGACGATAGTCTCGTTCAGCCCTGGGACCAAATCATGGATCCATTTGGTCCCAGCACAATCTCTCCCTTTCAAATAAAATATCTCTATCTTGTCTCAGTTTCTCCAGCATTACATTGGCTCCTGTTCTAGCAATCCCAGCTTATCCCAGGAACTCTTTGCTGTTTTACATCTGCTTCTCTCTGTTGCCATCTCTTAGACAATGGTCTTTGAGTTTCTTTGGGTTTCAATAAAAGCTAGGTAGAGTAGTGGCTAGAGAGCTGGGCCTGGAGTTAGGAAGACTATTCTTCACAAGTTCCAATCTGGCTTCAGACAGTAACTAACTGTGTGATCCTAGGCAAATAATTTAAGCCTGTTTGTCTCAGTTCTCCCTGTAAAATGAGTTGCCAAGAAAACTCCAAATGGGGTCACGAAGAATCAGGCAAAACTGAACAAGAAAAAGAATCACAAGGTTATTGAAACCTCTTTGCAGAAAACAAATTTGTATTAGTCTGAGTAGCTCTGGTTCTCTGCATCTATTTTGCTTTTCAATTCTCTTTTTAAAGGTCAAATCCAAGGTTGTAGTACAGATATTCCATTTAGCTTCAACTTAATTGAGCATCTTCAAATGTAATGTTAAAGGATCAATAGGCATAGAGAACAAGATTAAGTCCTTACTTTGTTAAAGAGATATATATTTCAGAACAAAGGCCTCAGCCATGTAATCTTGTTAACAAGGAGTTAAACTTAACAAGAAATTAACTTTGTCCAAGGATTGTCAAAGGAGATTTTACCAATCTCCAAAATAGGATCCTAGCATTCTGAGCGGGAAAGAATTTATTCAAACATTATATGAACCATGATATAGCAACACTGGCTTTGTTCTCTGTTTCCAAACAGGTCCTATACTTTCCCACTTCTATATTTTATGACTTTGCATTTCGACTCCTGTGAAGACTGAGTTAACACCCTGGATGCCTTGGAATCAGCCAGAGTCAGGATAAGCAAAAGTCCTTGGTCTTTATTCTTGGTCTTTAGAGGTAGAAGTGAAAGGAATGGACACAGGATCTCCCTGACCTTCCTTCTCCTCTCCCGACAAAAGTAACTCTGGCTTGTCTTATTCCATCCCCTAGTCCCTCCTACAATTCTCTGTATACACCAAACGATTGAGCCAGCACAGAATAGTGGGAAGGGTCATTTCCCAAGCATATGCTAATAGAGTATTGTCCAATTGGTAATTAGCCTTAAGTGCTTGGTTGTCCAACCTCAGGGCATCAACTCAGAGTTTCAGCCCTTTATATATCCTACTTTCTTTTGTTTTAGAACTCAGGTGGTCACGCCATCCCTGACTTCTCAGGGAGATGAGAACCCCAAAAAGGAGGTGATCACACCCTCCTTGACTTCTCAGAAAAGGAGGTGAAAACACCGAAAAGGAGGTGATCATGCCCTCCCTGACTTCTCAGGAAGAGAGATGAAAAACACCAAGGGAAGTGGAGAGTCAAGCCAGATATTGTTAGTAGGTTTCTGGGCTGAAGGGTCTTATTAGAAACAATTATGCACAAACCTATCAGCATGGGTTACATAAGCACATAGCAATAACGCAAGGCTATTAGTGATGACTCTCTCACAGCCAGTGCAAGCTCAGTGTGGTGTAACAAACATGAATTGTACATGCAAGTAGTGATATAACAAACAATATGAATCAAAATGGTGTTGTAAAAGATTTCCAGAAGTCCTAGAAGGAGGGTATGTAAACAACAGTCACACATATGCCTTCTTCAGCAGCCAAGATATAGTCCAAAACCAATCTATTGTCCATTGCTTCATGTGTCAGGGAATCCAATGATTCCCACAAGTTTTTGAAGTCCTGCAACAGTCTCTTTATGTGTTAGGGAATCCAATGATTCCTGCAGATTTTGAAGTCCTGCAACAATCTTATTATTTCTCAGAAAATCCAATGATGATTCCTGAAGATTTTGAAGTCCTACAACAGTCTTAATATATCTCAGAGAATCCAGTGATTCGTGAGGGTTTTGAAATCCAACAATTTTTGATATCCATGAATTAAATGCCATAACTGTCATGCTCTTTCAGTGATGGGCACAATCAGCAATGGGACCACCCAATGTTTCTTGGGTTTTCTCTTTCCTTTCAAGGGTCTGCTCCATCTCTCTCCAAAGGACAAGGCGAATATGGCTCGTTGGCACCCATTTGATTCCTTCTCCATCTGTAGAGATACAAGCAAATCCTCTCCCCCAAGCAGTTAACCTATCTGGTCCCTTCCATTCACCACTTTCTGGGTCTCTCCACATCACCTGGTGATTATCTAAAGATAGTGGAGCTGCTCTCACTGGACACTATCCTTCCAGTCTGCCAGAGCCAGTGCATCTTTGTCAAAAATCAAGAAGTTAAAAGTATAAATAGCTAGATTTAGAAGTTCTCTAGGGTTACCTGTGGCTCCCCCTTTCTTTTGTTTTTGGAGGAGCGTCTTAATGTCTCTGTTTCTCCTCTCTACTATTGCCTGTCCTTGAGAATTAAAAGGTATGCCAGTGGTGTGTAAAATCTTAGACTGTGCACAAAACTGTGCAAAATGTTTAGAAGTATATGCAGGTCCATTGTCTGTTTTTATTGCTTGTGGCACACCCATAATTGCAAATGCTTGCTTGTATAAGGAATTCAGTGACTACTTGGGCTGTCTCTTTTGCTTCTGGTATTGCAAAAGGGAATTCTGAAAAAGTGTCTATCACAACATGGATAAAATAAAGATGACCAAAAGATTTAAGATGGGTCACATCCATTTAGCAAATTTCATTAGGTCTCAAACCACAAGGGTTCTTCCCTGGAAAGAGTGTAGGAGCATGGAAAGGAATGCAAGCTGTACAGGCTTTTACTATGCTCCTAGCTTCCTCTCTTGTTATTCCAAATTGCAAATGTAAAGCTCAAGCAGCCTGATGATATTTAAAATGAGATTCTTGGGCTTCCTGAAATAAAGGAGTATTGGCCAACATGGTTAGAAGGCTATCTGCCTTTGAATTACTATTAAAAATGGGACCTGGAAGTCCACTATGAGAGTGGACATTCAAGATATAAATTTTACCTGAATGCTTTCTCGCTTCCTCTTGAAGTTCCTTAAAGAGCTGATATATATTGGAAGCTACAAATTTTATTTGGGCTGTGGCAATTCTTTGTACCACACCTACTGAATAAGCTGAATCAGATATTACATTTATATCTCCTGGATAAGTAAGAGCTAGAATGATTGCATACAATTCATTCTGCTGAGTGGACTGAAAAGGAGTTCTGACTACTCTCTTTATAGTTAAATCACGAGAGTATACAGAACAAATATTATGTTTGAATGTATCTATAAAGATAGTTGGTACTTTAAGAAGAACTTTAGAAACCTTTTCTTCAAGAATCCATTACCAATTATGTCTGGTTATCTTTAATGGAGAACCCCATGTGTAAAATTTGGAGCTGTGGCCAATAAAATTTGTCACCCTGGGATGGTTTCATAGCATACATTAATTTGTGCATTAGTATCAAAGGTATATATCTTGTCAGGTCTTATCCCAGATAATTGTACTGCTAGTTTAATGGTCTTTAATAAAATTCTAGTCACAAGCACTGGGTAAGGAATAAGGCTTTGTTCTGGTTGTGCTGGGAGGTTTACCTACTCTAACACTGTCTCCTTGATGAAGGACTGCTGTGGGTGCCTATTGTGTAGCAAAAACTGATATTTCCAAGGATTTTTGAATGACTCTTTCAATCACATTGGATAACGCCAGTTCACTTCTCTCGAAGCCTCTTGAGCTTCTTTTGTAAGCTGGTGTGGTGAGTTTAAAGCACTGTCTCCCTTTAAAATGTCATCTAATGTTTGCAATTGATAGGTAGCCAAGCCTAACACTGGACACATCCATTGGATATCTCCTATCATTTTCTGAAAGTCAACAGCTTCTCTGTTCTTAAGGAAAGTTTTTGTACTGTAAGACCTTAGGGTATATTTCATATCCTAAATATTGAAAAGGAGCATGTCTTTGAATTTTTTCTGGAGCTATGTGCAATTTATAATTCTTTAGTGTTTCTATGGTCTTTTGTAGACATGCTTCCAACATTTGTTCCTCAGGTGCAGTCCCATTATTATATATATATAATAATGTTACTTTTGGAAATGCTTTTCTTACTGGAGTAAGAGCAGCAACAACATACATTTGACACATAAAAGGGCTGTTTTTCATTCCTTATGGCAAAACTGTCCATTCATATATTTTTTAAAGCTCAGCTAAGTTAACACTGGGCACTAAAAAGGCAAATCTTTTCATATCCTCTTTATCTAGAGGGATAAAATAGAAACAATCCTTAATGTCTATAACTCAAAGAGGCCATTCTCTCTCTTTTCTCCTTTTTTTAAAATTAATTTTATAATTATAACATTTTTTGACAGTACATATGCATGGGTAATTTTTACAACATTATCCCTTGTACTCCCTTCTGTTCTGAATTTTCCCCTCCTTCCCTCCACCTCCTCCTCTAGATGGCAGGCATTCCCTTACATATGAAATATGTTATAGTATATCCTAGATACAATATATATGTGCAGAATCGAATTTTGTTGTTGTTGTTGTTGTTGCTGCAAAGGAAGACTCGGATTCGGAAGGTAAAAATAACCTGGGAAGAAAAACAAAAAATGCAAACAGTTTACACTCATTTCCCAGTGTTCCTTCTCTGGGTGTAACTGATTCTGTCCATCACTGATCAATTGGAACTGGATTAGATCTTCTCTATGTTGAAGATATCCACTTCCATCATAACACATCCTCATACAGTATTATTGTTGAAGTGTATAATGATCTCCTCGTTCTGCAAAGAGGCCATTCTCTAGGCAATTGAGCAGGAGATGGAAGTCCAGACTGAAGAGTTCCCATAGTTTCCACCTGTTCATTTACCTTTCTTAAATCAGTCAACATCCTCCATTTTCCAGATTTCTTTCTTAGAACAAATACTGGGGAATTCCAAGGACTTAGAGAAGGTTGTAAGTGTCCTTGGTCAAGTTGCTCCTGTCCTACATCTAATAAGGCCTGAATTTTATCGTTACCTAAGGGCCACTGTTCTATCCACATTGGTGTATCAGTTTTCCATTAGATAGGAACAGGTGAAAGTTCCTTCAACAATAAAAGTGAAAGCCTTCAACAGCAGTCCTGCCTAAAAAACCAAAGTACTCATTTTTAATCCTAATTGTTGTAAAATGTCTCTTCCCCACAGATTGATAGGGATTTTTTTCAAATATAAAAGAAGTAAAAACTCCTGTTTTGCCTTCAAAAGTCCATCCCAAAGTATAGCATTAACTTCAGCTGCTATTGATCCTCCTAAGCCAGACATGCCTTAATCTTTGGCCAGTGACTAGGCCAGTTGGTTCCTCTAATGGCTGTATGATCTGCACCAGTATCTACCAATCCTTTTAATGGTATGCTATTTATATAGAAAGTGAGCATAGGTCGGTCAGCTGTCACAGCTGCTGTCCAGTATATTCCTGGATGTTGTTGCTTGGAGTCAAAATCTGGGCGACTATCACCAGATTGCTTATTAGGAGTCTATATCAGTAAACTTGATGCTACTACTTCTCCTGGTTGATAAGTCACGCATTGTCTACTTGTATTAGTGATTGGGATATTATCTACACATTCCCCAGTTTCCCACATCAGGGTACTGATGAACATTATTTTGTAAGTACTCTCAGGAGGTGAAATGGTCAAGCCTATTGTGCCTGGAGGCAAGGTATCCATCAGCTGGAGAGGAATAGATTTCACCTCTCCAGGGGTTCTCAATTGTTCCAGCTGCATACAACTCTATTCTCCCCGGTTGTAATCCCTTTCTCCCATCAGATTGCTTCTTGGCTGATTGGTCATGTCTGGGTACTGAACTTCTAGGCACTCTCTGGGTGTAGCATTGGCTGCCATCATGTCCCAAGTATTTTGTGCCTTAGGCCCTGGGGCTGGGCCCCTCATCCTGTTTCCCTGAATCAGTCTAATGGAAGCCTCTGTTGCATTTTGGACATGGGGTATTGGATCTGGTTCTCCCACCATTTTCTCACTCTGTCTTTATGCCAACATTGAGTCTTCAGATGCCCTACTTTACCACATTGAAAGCATTGATGCATCTCTCTGGAAGTCCCTTGCCAAAAAGGACTCTGTCTTCCCATGTTCAGATCTTGGGAAGTCTGCCTCATAGCCTGGCAATAAAAGGTATTTGTGCCCACTGTGGCATAGTGTCTTATGATCTCCTCTAAAGGAGCATCCTTGCGTAGTCCTAGTATAATTCTTCTACAAATCTCATTAGCATTTTCTTTAGCAAATTGCCTTATCATAATGTCTGTTACTGCATTTTCACCATTAATTTGTATGACAGCTGTCTGCAAATGTCCCACAAAATCAGCAAAGGGTTCATTTGGCTCTTGTGCAATTTTTGTGAAGGCTTCACCCTTGTCATTTTTATCTGGGAAAAAAGTTCGTGCTTTGATAGCAGCAGCACCAATTTGCTCATATGCTGCTTTGGGGTAATTAATCTGTACTAAAATGTCTGCATAAGAATCTACACATGTTAATTGGTCATAGGTGATTGGAAGATTAACTCCACTGAATAGTTTGTTGGGCTTGTATCCTACAGAACTCACTATATTCAGAAAGCCACAACAAGTTTTGTCCAGGTTTTAAGCATGTCCTTGCTATAGATTTCCAGTCACTAGGGGTCAAGACTTTATAAGTCAAATTCTGTAATGACATCTTCACATAAGCTGATGTAGCCCCATAAAGAGAGCAAGCCTTTTTCAGGTCTTTGAAGATTTCTATATCAATAGGAGTATATCTTCTACTTTCTGACCTGAAGAGTTAAACTGTTGAATCACAGGATACATTTCTATTTTCAAATCAGCTAAATCCTGCCCTTCTTCTGTGGCTTTAAGTAGTGCCTTTTGCAATCTAGTCATTGGAGGGGGTAATTGCTGGGGGGGAGGTGCTGGTAGTATCACTGCCCCTCCCACTACTCCTCCTCTGTCTATACTGAAAGGTGAAGTTGATGGGGGTGTGTGTCAAGGATCTGCCCTGTAGGTGGAATTGAAACTGCCTAGTGAGAGGGAGAATCATCCTTGAACCTCACTTAATTCCTCATGCTCTCTGGTGATATTGTCATTAATCTGTTCTTTGTCTTCCTCTTTTTCCTCACACTTCCTCATCTGGCTGTTCTTAAAACTTCTTTTTTCTATAACTTGCAGGATTCTTTAAGGCCAGTTGTATTATGTTGTAAATTGTTGGAAATTGAATGAGGACCTTTATCATTGTAGTATTCACATAGTTGATCTACTCCTTCAGTCTCAAATCATTTGCCTAAGTTCCTTGATGAATAACTGGATTGAACAGAGTCCTTTTACAAAGCTTGAATTAATGTACACTGTGTTTGATTGGCTATTTGATTTATTCCTCAATATCAATTGTCATATCCAATACTTTCAACTTCTAGCTTAGTTGATATATTTCTGAAATCTACCCTTTTACTCTTATATTTTTATATTCAAACTCTAGATCTTTTCTGTGAATAACCTCATCTTAGCTTATAGTTAGTTTAAGAAACAAAGCATCTTACCAAGAACTCCACTGACTCACTGAGGAATGCAGGAAAGATTTATTTTACATTCTTACAAGAATAGGTGCCTAGATGACTAAACACACTTTTGAAACTCTAAAGGCAGCATTTTATTTTCTATCCTGCAGCACAAGTCCCTCCCCTGATTTCCCATTAATTGGATGTTACAGAAGTTACACAATCTGAATGTCTATCCTTCATTACATAGTCAGTTCCTGTACCCAAGGAGCTTACATTCTAGAAGGGGGAAGGTAACAGGGAGGCTTAGGCAACGAACAAAAGATTCCCCTCAAATCTCAGGCCAACACTCCAGACCACAAAAGTCAGTTCCTGACCTTAAGGAATTTACATTCTTTTGGAGGAGATAACCTTTACCCTTGATTATTTCTTGATGTTTCTATGGATTTCAACTTCCTAATTTACGTCTCATTTCTCCAATTTAATTTTTATAACTGTGGAAACCCAAAATGCCCATCCATTTTTTCACAGTTAGTAAACAAATTCTCATCTTCTGTCTATATTACATTGTTGTTACATATTACATACATTATTAAGTTAATTATAATTAGATATATCATAGAACAGTTCTGGTATCCATACATTTTCTGGATGCTACAGATTTTCATATTGAAAATAAGTTAAAACTGTCTCAGGACTCTGAGTCAGAGCAATTGTTTCTTAGAATTTGGAGCAAAAAACTCAGCAACTAAATTGCTCCATATGAAAAGGAAGCTCCTTAAAGGGATATTGTTATTCTTATTATGTATAAAACATAGACCATGCCCTCAAAGAGTTTGTTTTCTAGTACAGAGGATATGAAAAGGACACAAATTATTAGAATATGGGGCAAAATATTATAAGCATCTTTGACAGAACCATTATCTACCAAGGTTTTGATGGGGTACAGCTTCTAGGGGAAACAGCAGTGATGAGTTTCCCTGATCTTTTTTTTTTTTCTTTTATGAACTATGTTGGGAGAGAAAAGTCAGAGCAAACAGGAAAAACCATGGGAGATTAAAAAAAAAACCAGAAAAAAAGAAGTAAACATAGCATGTCTTAATTTACATCTAGTCTTTTTTATTCTTTCTGATTGCAGATGGCATTTTTGGTTCAAAGTCTATTGGGATTCCTTTGGATCACTGAACCACTAAGAAGAACCAAGCCTTTCATAGTTGATCATTGCACATTCTTGTTATTATTGTGTACAATGTATTTCTGGTTCTTCTTGTTTTGCTCAGCATCAGTTCATGTAAATCTTTCCAGACCTTTCTATTATCAACTTGTTCATCAATTTTTATACAGCAATAATATTCCTTTATCTTCATATATTATAATTTATTCAGCTATTTCCCAACTGATGGGCATCCATTCCTTTTCCAATTTTTTGCTACCACAAAAAGAGCTGCTACAAACATTTTTTGCACATGTAGATCCTTTTCTCTCCTTTTTGATTTCCTTGGGATACAGACTCAGTAATGGTACTGCTGGGTCAAAGACTATGCACAGTAGGGCTTTTGTTTTAACAATGTGTCTGACAATGATTCTAAAATCTTCTGGCCTTAGGATGGTTCTACAAAAATTGCTGGCTGTCAGATAATATTCTAGTCAGTGATAACCAAATTCCTGAGACAATAGTGAATAGACCACTTTTCAGTTTTATCTCTGGGCCATAAAATTATCATGTTAGTAACATGAAGAATTGTATAAATTTGTCCTATTGCTCCTGGTTATTTACTAAATAATTTTGGAACGTAACCCTCTTCAATTGGCTTTACAATTACAATAAACTTTGTCCCTTGACTTGGATATGGGTTCAAGCCTACAAATTCTTTTTGAGACACCTCATGGTAATGGTCTATAACCTTAGCCTCTTGGGGTCTCCTTTTGAACCTCAACAGTTCTACTTCCCTTTCTGTCCCTCATTCCCAACATGAAATTGGCTAATGTTTTCCCTGAAAGCAACAGAGCTAACTCTGGGACTTGACTGATCAAGGCGAAAG
This sequence comes from Sminthopsis crassicaudata, assembly GCF_048593235.1. Lineage (NCBI taxonomy): Eukaryota > Metazoa > Chordata > Mammalia > Dasyuromorphia > Dasyuridae > Sminthopsis > Sminthopsis crassicaudata. Next base: position 312,173,821 of record NC_133620.1, on the reverse strand, counting down.
TAGCACCTACCTTAACAAGGCTTCCAGATAGCCACTGACTAGTTCCTGATCATCTAAGGGCTTATAGAATACTTACCTCCATAGTTCGGAGTCTTTGCAAACTTAGTGGTTTGAATGTCCTAAGACTTTGACAGTCATTACTCCCTGCCTTGCTAATTGGAAAAGTTTCCATGTGAAAATGAAGCAGGAGTATAAGTTACATGTACTGTTACATGTACTAAATGCTACAGTAGCCTTATTAAATATAATGTCTGTGTTATGGTTCTGTAAACCTCTTTTTAAAAAAAAAATTGTTAAATGACCTATGAATGCCTCATTTTGTTCCATTGTTGAACTTGAACAAGACATACAAAGAAGTACTGTGGGATTTCAGAGGAGTGATGGATTTTAAAGAGGGGGAAAAAGAAGAAAGATCTTTTAGCCTACTCTCCTCCTTCCAATAATCTCCTGTTTTTTGTCTACTCAAATCCTTTAGGTCCAAGTTGACTTTAGAGTTGAAAGGGTCAGATTCCAGAGTATAGCCAATTCCATTATTTTATGGAATAAAATCATAAAATGTGTCCCAAAGAGAAGAATGGTCTTTAAAAAGTTTTCATAATTGACAGAGCTAGTATTGCATCCAAGTCTTCTGGAGAGGCAGTTTAGTATTAATCTTAGAAAGAACTAGATAAAAGAATGAAAGAACAAATTGAGTAATTAATGAAAAGTATTTAATAAGTGATAACTAGGTCTTAGTGCTAAGCACAATACTAGATACTAGACATAAAATAAAAAATTGAGATATCCCTATCCTCAGGGATCTTATATTTCAATAAGAAAGTGATGTCTTAGTTATTGAGTTTTGCTATCAGTAGTAGATAGAGCGATAGGACAATTGATTATCATATTCTTTCTAGAAACAATATAGAAAGAGGGAGTGGGAAATGGGAGGAGTGCCATAACAATAAAGTACAAAGGTAGATATGAATGTGTGCAGAACATTTATTGCAAAGAGGTAACCAACTGTTATATTTTGAAAGTTCTTTTTTCCCTTTATAGAGTTCTCATGAAATTCTCTTTAGTTAGCTCATGGCTGGACATTGAAATTCAGGGTCCAATATTTTCAAGATGCCATTTCTCAACATCCCTTGAGATGTTATTCTCCAGTGGCTAAATATGTTATCTCTTACTAATCTAGTCTCTATTCCCAGCTGGATGCATTCTCTGCTATCAGTCTAATTTTTTAGATGACATGGTGACTGGGAATTGGAGTGAGGGGAGGTTAGGAAGAGCCCCTCCCCTCCTTGGGTCTTACAAATAGCTTTTAAGAATTCTGAGCAATTAAATTACCAACAAAATTCCAGAGGATGAGTTATGAAACATGCTTCCTACCTTCTGACAGAGGGGAAAGGATTCATTATGCAGATTGAGACATTGTTTTTGGATATGATCAATGCAGATATTTGTTTTGCTTGACTATGCATATTTGTTACAAGGATTTTTTTGTTCTTTTCTTTTTCCCAGTGGGATAGAAAGTGGAAAGAAAATAAATTTTTGTTCACTGAAAAAAATGTAAAATAAAACGAAAACACAAATGTATATTTTGCCTCCCCAATTAATGGACTAAGAGCCTACTCCTTGTGGGTAGAGTTTATGCTATATACTGTTCCTGTTTTCTAGCAGCAAGTAGTAGAATCTTTGTATGAAGTAATTACTCTTGAATATCATATGTGCCTCTAATTCTATCCCTATTCCCTTTATCTCCAGCAAGGTTAAAATGTTGTATATGACTATAACAGAATGATATAATAAAGAAAAATAAGTCTTATAGACCCACAAGGATTCAGAGCAGTATTGTTTGTCTAGCAAACTTTTAGATGCTCTTGAAAATAGAATGTCATTAGGTTAAAAAAAAGGACTTGGGTCAATATTATATTAAATGGGCATCAGTGCTTGATAAAGAAAAGAAATTAGAGTTGTTTGATCAAGGATATAAAATTATGGCGATTTTGGAGGAATTTTGTAGTCTCATGGGCAAACATAAAAGTACTTTGAAGTGCATATATTCTATGGGCAGTTAGGTGGCACAATAAGTAGAATACAGGTCCTGAAGACAGGAGCTCTCACTTTTCTTGAGTTCAAATCTAGCCTCTGATACTTACTGTGTGACCATGGGCAAGTCATTTAATTCTGTTTGTCTCCCTTCCTTACCTATCAAATGAGTTGGAGAAGTAAATGGCAATCCACTCCAATATCTTTGCCAAGACAACCCCAAATGAGATCACAAAGAGTCATACACAACTGAAAAATGATTCTGGCTACTGCACATAACAAATCAATAAATTTTTCATTAACTTGAGATAGTTTCTGCCTCCTGATGTTTACTATCAAACACTTCTTCCCTTCTCTCCTCCCCACACAAGACCTTTCCCAGCATGCCCTGGCCATGAATAGGGTTTATATCTCCTCATAACAAATTTGACTTCTCTTTGTGCTATGTTCAAAAGCTCAGAAGTTTTGTGGGTTGTTGAACAGGAAGTTTACAGACAGGTTTGGACCATCTGGAAGATTAAAGAAAGAGAGTAATAACAGAGGCTTAACTTAGAGCAACTAAACCTTTCCTTTTTTTTAAATGTAATTCTTCCTCAAAAATTGAAAGGATGATGAGGAAGAAAGAGTAGCACTAAATCCCAGCTCAGTATAGCTATAGAATATTAGAATTTAGAGTTACTCTCATTTTATTTGGATGAGTAAACAGGCCAAGAGATTTATACATTCAAGATCCAATGTACATTTAAGTCCAAATCCACCCCTCTTCCCATGAAATAGTGCAGACTCCAAGGTCCACTCAAAATAATACTGGGAGAAAATGATGTGTTCTTTTCTTTCCTAGCACCTTTGCAGGTAGCCTATTTTGACTATCTCTCTGCCTCTAACCTCTTTCTGTGTATATGGGATAATGCTAATGTTATGTCATATTGCTGCTGAGTTCTACTCTAGGTTTAGTTGTTCCATCTATTTCAGGAAGGAAGTTTAATTGTTACATAGGACTTGGAGAAGAGCTGTGGGTAGAATGGGCTGGTCCAGCAATGCCACTTATTCCATACACTGGGAAAGAACTTTAAGCTCTAAGGACTGTGCCTTCTGCTTACTTTTCTTTAGCATTAAATTTGCAGTAGCAATAAAGAAACACTTGAAACAACAAAGCCTTGGTAGACAGAAGCTCATCTTTCCTCCTGTTGTCACTGCCTCATTTACTGTTGCTAAGATAGCTCCTGCAGGCTTTTGTTCAATTAAGATATCTTATGCTTGATGCATCGTGCTCACAATGGGGTGCAAGGATTTTGTAATACTTCACATATGTGCTTCCTTTTTGTCTCTGGCTGTTTATAAACTCCAGTTTTGAACAAGGATAACAATAGACTAGGAACCATTGGGAGAGAAAAGATAAGACACTAAGGAAAAGAACTTATACTGTATTAATTCAACAAATATTTTTAAAGTACCTACTGTGTGCAAAAGCCCAATGTTAGAAACTTGTTGAGGTAGGGGGGTGGGGTATGTACAGAGACAGAAAGAGTTGAATAGCTGTCTCAATCCCCAAGAAATTGACAGTTTATGAGTGTGGAACACAACATAGCATTCTTACTCTTTCTGTTGTTATTTGTTTGCATTATCCTTTCTTTCTCAGTTTTTCTTTTTCTTCCTTCTTGATCTGATTTTTCTTGTGCAACAAGATAACTGTCTAAATATGTATATTTAACATGTATTGGACTACCTGCCATCTAGGGGAGGGAGTGTGAGGAAGGAGGGTAAAATTTGGAACGGAAGGTTTTTCAAGGGTCAATGTTGAAAAAATTACCCATGCATATGCCTTGTAAATAAAAAGTTTTAATTAAAAAAAAAAGAAATTCACAGTTTAGAAGCAGAGCACAGACAGTTATGAAAATAAGCATAAAACATAATGGATCTTGAGAAGTGCTTAAGAGAAATACATGATTGGAGATATCAAGGAAACTTCATGAAGGAGGTGGCATTAGATTTGAGTCTTATGGGATTTCAACAAGCAGAAATGATGCTGAGAACATTTCAGGTGTAGGGAATTGGAACAAAGTTAAAAGATTTAAGAAAAAAGAAAAGGGTCTCAGGAAGCCCTGCAAAGAGTTCTATATGAAATGGATTATAAAGTTTTTGGAAAGTAGTGTAAGACAAACCTAACTTTTATTTTTTATTTCCTATGAAAAAAATTTACTTCAAAGGTGTAATCACAAATATATAAACTTATTCCTCAATAAGTGGGACTTAATTTCCTCCCTCCTTATACTAACTAAGTCTCTGAGGAAGTGAAAGAGGTGATATTCATAACTCAGCTCAGTTCCTGTGGATGCTGTGGTTATTCAGTTATTTCTTACTGCATACTCAGGGCAAGCACATTGCCTATTTCTTCCTGTTGAAATTTGCCATCTCCTGACAAATAGTGGCACATTTCATTGGGGATTGGTGAGGTGGGGAGGTAAAAGAGCAGGTCTCCTTGGTCTGATTGGAGGTGTTCTCTATTTTTTACTTTTTAAAGTTGTTTTATTTTATTTTTCCTTCCTACTTGCTTGGGTTAGAACAGGATTTTTACAACTATAAAGCAAGTGATAATCTAGAATAAACTCTAAAATGTCACTTGTTCTAACTTTTTATTTGAAAGTAACTGTACCCTCCAGGCCCAGCATTTATGTTAAGCCTAGATCTTCACAAAAGGGCTGAGTTTTAGGGCCGAGTTTTAGGGACTGAAGGGACATTTTACATAGTATTTATCAGGTTACTAAAATTGTGCCACAGATTGTGTGAGACTTTTTACCTCAAGGAACTGGGGGAGATATTTAAAGGGACAATGTGTGAGCCTTTCCAGGATTCAGAGAACTTCCTAGAATGGTTATATGGATGTAGTGGGTATAGGGCATGGCCCGGCTGTAGCACCTATGTATGTCCTTCACTTTCTGTGCTGTTTCATTTCCCTCAATCCATATCTCCCTCTAATTGGTAGTTCTAAGGGTTTTGTCAAAGAGTAAGTCAGTCAGTGATACCTCATGGCTAATGCTTCCAGGGATATACTCCTACGACTCAACATAATACCCCCTGAGCCCCAGACTGAGCTTTTTATTTACAGAATTCAATCACAATGATTCCATCAAGTCTTTCTTTCTTTCCTTTTGTTTCTCCCTAAGAACCTATTTTTATTTGGGTAGTAGGTATCATTTGTAACCAAGATGGAATTCACAGTATTATGTAAAAATATGTCTACTTGTACAGGAATTTGTAATTAATTGTAAATATACATTAGTTTCTAAGGTCTTGTTCTCATTCAGTTGTTCCCTCCCAATCCAATCAAATGACACTCCCCCTCCAGTTTCAGCAAGACCATTCTCTCCAAAACAATTTTAAAATTAAAGGACTGATAATGATGAGAGTTAGGGAAGAGGGAATCCCCTTTTGGGTTGGTGCAAAGATAGTCGTGTGACAGCGCAGAATCCCCTGTAAATGAATTTACAGGCCCGAAAACCTAGATTGATAAAAAGGGTTTATTGTAAGGATTTGGAAGTAAGGTTTAATTAGTAAAGTTGAGGGTAGAGATAAAAGGGCACCGGATTAGGTCTGGTGGGCAGAAACCCTTGGCATGACCCACATAAGGATGCCATGCTTAGGACTTCTGCAAACGTGGACTCCAAAGTAGCCCCTTTTATAAAGATCTTGAAGGTGGGTGGAGTCCCAGGCTGCAGTCGGGTTTTCAGCCAGGGTCATCATTGAATAGAATTCAATGGGTTTAAACTGTGGGGGCTGGGAAAACTCAAGTTAGCTCAGATCCGGTGGGAGATAGGGAAAGCCCAGTGACCAGGTTTTGTAAATCAAAGATCAGCCATGGGGAGGGTTTCTTAAAGGGACCTCATCCCCCATCAATAATACCAGTTAACTAAGAAAGTCTGCCAATAGCATCATGTGTCACTGGAGAGTATTGTTGAAGAAAATAGAGTTTTGACTTTAAATGATACTGAATTATTTAAAAGTTATTTTCAGTAAAAAGGGGCACTAATTTTTGAAAGGAAATTTACTCCTTATAGATAACTATTGAGCCAATATGGCTGATTAACATGTTCATTAGTAGAAAGTAATTTAGTACAATAACAACTGACTTAATAAAGTGCATAAAGTTAGATTACAGTTGGTTTTGCAATAATTATTTGAGAAGTTATTGTAATTTTTTTTAGTTATTGTAATTTTTAATCCATATTGTTGAAGGCCCATTAAAGTTCAAGTTCACCATTGTTTCTTTTCTGTACTGTAGCTGTCAAGCATTATACAAGAGACCTTGCTGTTTAACTATTTTGCTATTTAAACTATATTTCAAAGGTAAGAATTTTTTTTGTTGTTTGTTTTTTTACTGAGGCAATTGGGATTAAGTGACTTGCCCAGGGTCACACATCTAGGAAGTGTTAAGTGTCTGAGACCAGATTTGAACTCGGGTCCTCCTGACTTCAGGGCTGGTGCTCTATCCACTGTATCATCTAGCTGCCCCTGGTAAGTGATTTTTAAAAAATAATGAAAAATTAGTTTTTGATTAAAAAATAATAATAAAGGAGTAAAGGGGAGAAAATGCATCATTATCTCATCTAAGCTGCACATCCTAATTCTCACAGGGGACAAGCTAATTGAGGAGATGGGATATTGCATTGGGGGTTGTCTGCTTTGGGGCACAGCTATAGGAGGGTTACTGGTAGATGGCATTCCAAGCCCTGGAAGAGGGGAGGGAGAAACAGTATAAGTTGGCAGCAATCATGGAGATGGAAAATTGGGGCTATATGTTGGTGGGAGAGGATATCCAAGCAGTTGGTGGGGGTGTTAGATAGTGGAAATGATTCTGGGGGAGGTGGGTCAGCCAATGGGGAGTTAAGAAAATATATATCAGAATGGTATGGCAAGTGAATGGTCCAAATGCTGGAGACTTCATGGGCTGGTTCTTCTTGTCTTCATCTTGGATGTCTTGACATGCAGGAATTTGTAGTTGATGTTCCAGTGATATTGCTGCAGAATGGTGGGGGTGGGAATGATGAGAAAGGTGAAGTGGCTGATGTCTAGGGACAAGTTGACTTATTGGAGGAATCTGAATTTTTGGTAGATCTCTAGCCTCTGTCTTGCTGATCTGCTTGCCCTTTCCCATTAAAACTGCAGCTGCCTCAGAGTTGACATGTTTTGGAGGTGGGATATACAGGTAGTATTGGTAGGATTGTAGTATCTTTTGGGGGGATTTTAGATGGTGATGGTTCTGCTTTCTTATGTCTTCCTTAAGAGATACAATCACTGATGATTTAACCTGCCTGGTAGGTCTAAGCTAAGGAGATGGTTTCTTAGATTGTTAATACTTGCTGCTTTTGCTACTGCTGAGCTCTGCTCTGATTCTTTCTGTTCTGTTCTTGCTGTTACTGTTCAGAACTTTGAGATTGCTGCAACTGCTATATTGAGGATGCTAAAGAAATGGTGGTTGCTGCAATTGATGGGAATTATTGTTAAATCCAATCTAGCTCCCTCAGGATCAGCTAGAGTCAGGATATTAAAGAAAGTCCTTGGTTTTTAGTGGGAAAAGTGAAGGAGATAGACAAACTGCCAAGGGGCTCACCACCAACTTCTCTTCTCCTCATCCTTCCACAAAGTGAGTTCTTGTCTCTCTCACCCCACCCTCTAATACTTGCCTATAGTTATCTTAACATCAAACATTGAGCCAGCACAAATGGTGAGAACAGCCATTTTTCCAAACATATGCTAATAGAGTCATTGCCTCATATGGAATAGGTAATTAGCCTTAAGTGCTGGGTTGTCTGATTCAAGTACACCTTTTCATAGTTTCAGCCCTTTACAAATTATGATGAGGCACCTGCTGTTTTCCTTGTGAATAGAAGTCCCGGATCTGTTGGCAATGTCTTCTAGTACATCAATAGGTACATTTCAGACAAGCAGTTCCCAGCATCTCTGTACATTTGATGTCCATTCCTGTATTTCAAATTCACATAGTTTGCCAAATATGATTGTGATTGCTATAATCTCAGATTCCCATTGTAGTGATAATGTAGTCCACAAGCTGTCATTTACAATGCCTGTTGAATCAATTTTTGAATTTTGTTTTTATCACCTTAGAATTGTTTGTCATATTTGAAGATGAATTAGTAGGGTTGTTCCATTTGCAAATCAAACTGTGTAGTCTGCAATAAGGTCCTTTCTAGAATCATAACTTCTTCTTTTGGGTCAACTCCAAACTGACCAAATTATAACTCTTTTATAAACTACGAACTATTTTGATAAAATCTTTACATTTTTTTTGTAGTTTCTTTTACTTTCCCTGCCAAAAAAAGACCAATACTCACTCCTGTCACATAACTTGGAAATTGAATGAACCATATGGAAGCAACAAAATAAATTATTCCAGTAGCCAGGATATCATTGTGCAGTCCTAAATGGGTTCCTACATCAAAAATGAATCTGGGGGGGAAGCTAGGTAGTGCAGTAGATAGAGCACTAGCTCTGAAGTCAAGAGGACCTCAGTTCAAATCTGGTCTCAGGCACTTAACATTTCCAAGTGTGTGAACCTGGGGCAAGTCACTTAATTCCAATTGCCTAAGGGGAAAAAAAATAGCAAAAAGCAACCCTCTCAGTGGTACCAGGTTTTAGGTAGATGGCTCTAGTCCATTTAATTGTAGAGGCAGTGATTCAAATCTTTTTTTTTTTTTTTTTTTCATAGCATGGTTTTGTGCAGCCCAGGTTTGCTGAAGTTACTGAAGATCTGGACTTTTCTTTATCCTCCTTCATTTATTGAAGTATACTTGTTTATTCAAAAGATTTCCTGAAAATGTCAGAATTCCACCACCCTGTGAAATCTTCTTGATACTTCTCACAGTCAAGGAGGAAATAATGATAGAGTGGTAAGGAGCACAGCATCTTATTTGAGGGAAATGCCAACAATCAGAGGACATGAAATATTTTCTGAATGAGAAGGCAAAACCAAGAATAATCATATATGGCATTTACTCACTAGGAGGAAAAAAATTAGGAATAATCAAAACAACAATCTGATACAAATTAAATTAATTCTCTCACCAATCAACCATTTACTCCTCTTTGGAGGAGGGAAGAGAAAGTGGATATAAATTTATAGAAATCTAGCAGTGAGGTATTTAAATAAAGAAATCAAAGTATCTGAAGCAATCCAATTTTGGACTACATACAGAACTAAATGTCTGGTCTCTTCAGGGAACAATATGCACTACACATCATCTACTCTTCTTTTCAGTCTCTTCTTTCTCCTGGAAGAATCCGTCAGTAAACAAGCATTTTTTAAATACTTACATAAGTATTAAGAACTGTGCTAGGAACTGGGGATGTACGAATAAATAATGAAGCAATCATTGCTCTCAAGCTATTTACATTTAAATGAGGGAGACAAGAACATGTATAAATACCTATGCATAAATATAAAATGCATAAATGCAAAAATATATCACTACATGAATTATGGAGAGTGCAATGGAACAATCACCTCTTTATTATTAGAAACCATGCTTCTCGATTACATAATTGTGGTCAAATTCTGATTATCCTCACAAAAATAATTTAGCAATAGATTTCTGTCATTGTAGTTCAATGTGACTCTTTTCTACACGTTGTATGGTTGAGCTAGTATGAAAGGGGAACTTGTTGAGGAATTCAGGGTCTCAGAATCTATCAAGATGGAGGCAACATATTTTGTTTTGTTCTCATAAGGGTTCACTGTGTTCCTTAGTATAAAGTTATAAGATGGTTCAGCCATTCTGGAAAAGCAGTTAGGAATTGAACTGTCATTAATAAGTGTTCCAATTTCATGTTCATGGGCTCTGAATTTCCTTTCTTTAATCATGTGCTTTCATTATTTATGTATTTATTAATCACTCTTGCTCTCATTCATTGGTCAATAATAGATCCCACAGAACCCAAAACTCACTTGGTTATTGCTTGAGTTCTGATGACTCAGAGTAAGTGTAAATAGCAATTATTTCTGTTTTGGCCAGAAACCCTGAGGGGCTCTTTACCTCCCAGATTGATTTTACTTTTTGACTAGATAAGAGGTCATTCTTTGCTTGACTTTTTATAGCCTTAATCACTGAACGTGTGTTGCCTCAAATAACAGAAGACTTTAGCTTAAAAAAGTCAAAGTATCCCTTGGCATCCAGGGCCACTGTCTATATTGGACCACTGAACCCAGAGTTCTCCAGATGGCTCCAGAGAGGAAAGTGAGGCAGTTGATCTTGCATTCCCTCCCTCACTTAATCCAATTTACTGACATGTCATGGCATCACCTCCCTGATGTAATTGTCTTCTAGAATAAAGGACAGACAACAACATGTTTCCTTTAGATCTTGTAACTCCTTACTATATTCTTTACCTTCACCATGATACATATCCAATCTTTTGTCAAATCTTGTAGTTCCACCCTTCACTTTTTTGTGTATATCCCTTTGTTTCCATTCATGTAGCCACAGCTATAGAATATCAACTCTTGCCTGGAATATTTCAGCAGCCTTATAATCTGCTTCCATGCCTTAAGTTTCTTTGTACTCTACTCAGCTGCCCAAGTGAGTTTTTTAAAACATGATCTGATTATGTAACATATCCCAATCAATAACTTTTAGCAACTTTTTATTCCCTATAGGATTAAATATTCACTCTTTTTTGGGGGGACTTAAAGCTATACTTAGCCTCTGGATTTTTTTCTATTTTTTTATTCTTCTTATACTTTACTTCTCTTCCCAAATAGTGGAAGCTTTATTATTATTATTATTTATTATTATTATTAGAGTTTTATTAGCCATTTTACTGTTTCTCATCACATTATACTCTGAATTTGTACTATCTCTCATACTGAGAATACTATCCTTCCCTCTGATTCTTAGCCTCCAATTTAAAAAAAAAAGGCTCAAGTTGCATCTATTTATGTAAAAATATTTATAGAAGTTTTTTTGTGTGTGTGGTAGATAAGAATTGGAAATCAAAGGGATGACCATCAACTAGGGAATGGCTAAACAAGCTGTGGTATATAGTTGTGATGAAATATTATTGTGGTATAAGAAATGACAAGCTAAAATGGGACAAATGTTTAGAAAAGAGATTTCTCCACCAAAAGAAAAATGTGTTGAAAACTTGGTTAGACTGATAAAAAAATCAAGGTTTAATTGTAACTTGGGAGCAGACCATTGAACTTTTAGAAACAGTATAGTATACATCTCCTTGGTTCTCTAAGGAAAAAAAAAATAGATCTAGAGGAGTGGAAATTAGTAGGAGAAGCAACTATGTCAATATTACAATGATAATGGACCTGACTCAATTTCCAAAGAAACACTTTATACATATAATTTAATACAACTGGCTTTAAGAAATTATATAAGTTATGGAACATGGAAAAAGAAGAAAAAAGCAGGAGGGAGAGGATCCAGACAAACGTGGTGAAGAATCAGATAAGAATGGAGTTAAATACAATTCTGAGTGTAGAGCTTCACAGCAGAAGCCATTTGGGCATTCCCCATCCCCTGACCTACTTCCCTTAATTATCCCTTCATGGGTGGAGGCAGAAGGAGGAGGGGAAGAGGCAGAAACACAATCAGCACCACCTATGAAGCAGCCTTTGACAATATTACAAAAGGCATGGGTTAAGGCAAAAAAAAAAAAAAAAAAAGATATATCTGACTTAAAAATAAATGCATACCCTGTGATTGAAGAGCTTGATTTTTAAGGTCAACAATGGAGAAGATACACTCCTTATGATGTGGAAAAAAATTAAGGATTTAAAAAGGTTGCACTTTTTATGGGGCTACATCATCTTATGTTAAGATGTTACTAGAGAATTTGGCTTATGAAATTTTAACCCCTAGTGATTGGAAATCTATAGCAAGGACATTTTTCGAACCTGGAAAAAACTTGTGGCTTTCGGAGTATAGTGAATTATGCAGGATACAAGCCCAACACAATAAGCAAACTGGAGTTAACATACAAGTCACCTTTGACCAACTAGAATGTGAAGGGTCAGTAAACAGACAAATCAGCACAGACTAATTACCCCATAGTAACATATGAACAAATTGCTACTGCTGCAATAAAAGCTTGGGGCATCCTCCCAGGGATAGATTGAGGGGAAGCCTTCACAAAAATAGAACAATATCCCAATGAACCTTTTGCTAATTTTGTGGGACGTTTGCAAACAGCTGTCACAAGAACCATTGGAGAAAATATAGCTACAAGAATTATGATCAGACAACTGGCTAAGGAAAATGCTAATGAAGTTTGCAGAAGAATTACATGGAGACTACACAAAGATGCTCCTTTAGAGGAGCTCATAAGACACTGTGCCACACAGTGGGCACAAATGCTTATTATACCCAGACTATGGTAAACAATGGAAGACAGGATCCCTCTTGGCAAGGGACTTCTAGAGAAACTCGTTGATGCTTTCAGTGTGGAAAAATTGGACATCTGAAAGCCCAATGAAGGTATAGGGATTGAATGAGAGGACAGGTGAGAGAGTAAGACCTAAAACCCCATGTCCAAAATACCACAAGGGCTTCCATTGGGCCTCAGACTGTAGATTGACCCAGGCAATTAAGAGGCCCCCGGGGCCCAGCTACAAGATATCAAATGAAAAGACAGGATGGCAGCCGAAGTTACACCTTTAGAACTTCAGGACTCTTATATGATCAATGAGCAGAAAAGTGATCAGATGAGAGAAAGGGATCAATCAGCCAAAAAGCAATCATACGGGATAAAGGGATAACAATTGGAGAGAATATAGACTTTTTTAACCCAACAGAAGGGCAGTGTCCAGTGTAAGCAGCTCCAATGTAATTGCCAGATGATAAGGAGAGATCTGGAAAGTGGTAAAATAAAAGGGACTAGATAGGTTAACTGCTTGGGAGAAAGGGTTTGCTTGTATCTTTAGAGATGGAGAAGGAATCAGATGGGTGCCAACAAGCACCTGGAGAGAGACAGAAAAAGAGAAAAACCTTGAAACAACATCTGACACTAAAAGAGCATGGCTGATAATGAGACTTTTAAAGAACTTTAAAACCAGCAGGAATCATTAGATTTCCTGAGATTAAAACATTGTTGATAAGATTGTTGCAGGACTTGAAAACCATCAAGAATCATTGGACTCCCTAATGCATAATAAGTCAATTGCAGGACTTCAAAACTTGCAGGAATAATTGGATTCTCTACACATGTAAAATAATGGACAATAGATTCCTTTTGGGCTATTTCTAGACTTATGGACATGTACAAATCCTCATTCTGAATTATGTTATTTGTTATATCACTACTAGCCTGTGTAATATTGCTATGTGCTTATGTAATTTATGTAATTATGTATAATACCTACCTACCATATTGATAGATTTACATATACCTGTTTTAAGAGTGAGACCCTTCAGAAACCAGCTAATCTGATTTGATTTCCCATTTCCTTTGGTGTTTTCATTTCCCTTCCTGAGACATCAGGAAGAGTGTGACCACCTCCTTTTTTGGTGATTCCACCCCTTTTATGAAGAGTCAGGGAAGGCATGATCACCTCCTTTTTGGGGTTCTTGCCTCCTTGAGAAGTCAGGGAGGCCATGACCATCTATGTTCTGAAACTAAAGAAAGAGCGAGATGTTATGGGCCAGAACTCTGAACTTGAAACAAAGAATTCTTACAAGGTACTAAGTCAGTGGAATTGATAGAGACAACAGTTATCTAATTTAGCATGGTTCAGTATGATTGATTTAATCCTACAAGGAGATGTTATGGGTCAGACCTTGAAACAAGATACTAAGTGGAATTGAAGAGCCAGTGGTTAAATCTAGTTTAGCATTGATTTAATCCTACAACAAATAATGGTTTCCTAGTGATATAATGATTGCTTTGTACTCAGTGTGGGGCATATAAGTTAGAAGCCTCAGCCAGGGAGATTCAGAGATTCAAAGAAGTGGACAGAAGGCTGGAGGCTGAAGGCTGGAGCCCAAGCCCAAGCCCTTGGACTCAAACGGATTCATCCCATCTCACATCACTTTGGTGGCAGGCTCTCCTCCTTCGCTTCCCCACTGAAACCAAGGCTCCAGAAGGCCCCCAGAAAACTAGCCAAGCTCCAAGTTAAGGAGATAAGACTATGAAGGAGATAATAAAAGATTTGGACTTTAACACCTGGCTGCACTTGTGGTGACTACTGAACTGAAACAAAAGCTGCCTCCAGAGGCCCCAAGAAAACTTCAGAGAACATTACATTTTAGAGAGAATATTACATAGAATAGTTTCAGAAAAAATGGAAAGATTTACATGAAGTGATTAAAAGTGAAGTGAGGAGAACCAGAAGAATATTGTACACAGTAACAGCAATATTGTATAATGAAAAACTATGAATGATTGAGCTATTTTCAGGAATACAATCATCCAAGAAAATGCCCAAAGACTAGTGATGAAATATATTATCTACCTCAAGAGAAAGAACTGATACTCTTTGACTATAAACTGAAGCATGCTATTTCCACTTTCTTTCATTCTTTTTCTTTTATTCCAGTTTTATTGTACAAAAAGAGAGATATTTTGCATGATTATATATGAATAACCTATATCTGATTGCTTACTGTCCCAGGGAAGAGAAAAAAATGAAGGCAGGGATAGGATTTGGAACTCAAAACTTAAAAGAAAAAATTTTTAAAGGTTTTAACATTTAATTTGAGGAAAAATAAAGTTTTACACATGAGAAAAAAGATGCATTCTGTACCCCATTTTCTGTAAGAAGACTTTCTCGATCCTCTCCATTGGTAGTCACTTGGAGATTATCTTCCAGTTACCCTGTATATCTTTTGTACATGCAGTTATTTATTATGTTGTATTTCAAAATATATTTGTGAACATCTTCATTGGAAAATAAGTTCCGGGGCAGCTAGGTGGCGCTAGCCTTGAATTCAGGAGGACCCGAGTTCAAATCTGGTCTCAGACACTTAACACTTCCTAGCTGTGTGACCCTGGGCAAGTCACTTAACCCCAGCCTGAAAAAAAAAAAAAAGAAAAAAGAAAATAAGTTCCTTGAGCTTAGGGATTATTTCATTCTTTATACAGTATTTGTATTTCCAATATTGAGCACAGTGTCTATCGATATACGTGAATTTTTAATGAAGTTTTTCAGTTATGTCTGACTTTGTGTGACCCTGTTTAGGGTTTCTTGGCAAAGGTATTGGAATGGTTTGTCATTTCCTTTCCCAGCTCATTTGACAGATGAGGAAACTGAGGCAAACAGGAATAAGTGACTTACCCAAGGTCACACAGCTAGTACGTGTCTGAAGTCAGGCTTACATCATTGAGTCTTTCTGACTACAGGCCCAGCACTTTATCCATTGTGCCACCTAATTTATTAATATTTATTGATTAATTGTTATAATGCACTATACTATACATCTTGTGAATTTGTATATATCTACACACATATGTAAATATACACACATACACACACATTTACATGTGTATATGCAGTACAACTGCAAAGACTTCTTGTTAGAATTCTTACAAGGTGCTAAGTCAGTGGAATTGATAGAGACGATGGTTGTTTAGCAGGGTGCTTAACAGTTCACTACTGTACTTAGTACTTATTAGAGTTCACACCTTTAAGAGAGCATATATAAGTTAGGAGCCTCAGCCAGGATTGACTTCGGGAGATTCAGAGCCAGGATTCTGTCTAGTCGATTCACAAGTCAGGCAGAATGAAGGAAGACAGAGAAATGGTGGCATGCTGTCTTGTGGAGAGCACTGAAACCAAGATCTAGAAAGCCTCCAGAAAAGCTAGCCGAGTCCCAAGTGAAGGAAAGAGAAAATAAAGGATTTGGACTTTAACTCCTGCCTTCATTTGAGGTGATTATTACATTGAACTAAACTAAGGCTGCCTCTAGAAGCTCGCCAAGAAGCCTGCCCCCAGAAAACATTATGTTAAAGAGAAGAACATTACAACTTCTCCCTCAGTTCTTTCCTACTTCTGTATTTGTATGCTTCAGGATACAAATCACAGAATCCTGAGTCTCTCCTTACACACACCCATCTTGTCATTTGGGAGTTGTAGAATTAAAACCTGTTAGATTTTTACTTTAGTGCTCCCACATGAAACAGAAAGAAAGTTGGGAGCCTGGGGCTTTAACTTTTATATTAATTTGGGAATTTAAAGCACACATACCTATCATTCTCAAAAAGCCTTTTATAGTTCTTCAGAAGCTTTTAACTCCAGAGATTCTCATATCCCAGGTGGGATCCCTAGAGTGGGCTCATTAAATCACTAGCTAATACCAGGATAATTAAATGTTTCTGACACTTGTTTTTTTTAGAGAGAAATCTTGGAAGTTCTGTGTGTTTTATTAAAACCTTTTAATCATCACAATGTCTTAGAATAAGTGAATCACTGTTAGCAGTTGAGATTAGCAACTTCAACATTAGTCTAATCAAATTAGAATTGGAGGAAATATTCAATCTTTAAATGATATCCATTTTAAGACATGAGTTATATGTATTATTACAAATTTGTTTCAGTTAATTAAAAAAGAGAACAGCTTTCAAGTAATTTACTAGTGTTTATGCATTTTTATCCCAGAATGGTCTCTGTGCAAATGTTAAATTCAGCTACCATATTATTTTCCATTATCATTGACTACAAAGTAGCATCATCATTGACCTTGATGTTTTTGTCATTAAGATGAAGACTCCAATAATGATAAGGGCTGGGAAACTGATCTCTTGGCTTCTGTGAAGTAGCATTCCTTTCCCCCCCTTTCAAGATACATTTTAAATATTAATTTCTATGCTGAAAAGGAATTTGGTGATTTTCTCATTATACTTTTTCCTTCTACAGCCTTAGCTGAGCCTGTTAATTGATTTTTACACATAAATTTAATCTTAGGAACAGAGATTTATTAATCTTCCAAGTTAGAGGTTTATTTGAAACTTTTTCATTTCAAAGGCAACCATCTCAGTTCAGACCACTATTTCTCAGGTAGCATGCTCTACTGGTTCAGCTCTTAAGATGGCTGCTGTGATATTGATCTCTCCTTATAGTTTTCCTACTATAGTGGAGAGAATGGAAAAGTTTCCTGTTGCCTGGAAATACCTGGCAACAAATCAATACAGGCTCTGTGATTTTATAGCAGATTGTAAGTTATTTGAGTGAATTGGAGATGGACACTAGGAGTGATCACTTTACTCTATCAAGCCCTTCAGAAACTGCAAGTCCTTTGAAGGAGAGGAGGGTCTGACAAAATGAGAAAAAGTTTGCAAAACTGAGTAATATTGGTTATTAAATAATAGAACATAATATTAATTTCCTCAGTATTTAATAAAAGCTTGTTGAATGGCATAAAACATTTTCTTACAACAACCTTGTAAAACTGGGAGTGGATGGTACATGGATAACTTAGAACAATCATCACCAATGACCCCTCCTCAAGTACTACTCTGGAATCACTCCAGTTTATCAGTGTCCTCCCTAAAACATGGGGTACCCACATGGAGTACAACAGCAATATCCCTTCTTCATTCTGAACACTGTGCCTCTACTAATGTGTAATGGGTATACTCCAGGAAATTCTTCTCCTCAACTCTGATCATCCAATGGAGGTGCTTAGACCTTCTAGTTACAAAGAAGGTTACCTTCTAGTAACAAAGTTGTCCTCGTCCTTTAATCTAGTTTTGCTTACTTAGTGGTGAAAACTCTGGTTTTTTAGGATGATACATCAAAACTGTAGTGCCTCTTACTTACTCTGAAGGGAGAGAGAGGTGTCTTCTTCAGGGAGGATTGACTATTATGCTAGGAAGATTTGCCCACTCAGTAAACCCTAAAGAAAATCTGGAAAGTCTTCCAATAAGCCTCTTTTTATGCCTTGTGAGGTTATCAAGATTTTTTGAATCTTCTAACCTTTCCTTGGATGGTGCAAGGAGCCCCTTTTATGACAAGACCATATCTCTCAATGAATTATTTTTCCTATTTTACAAATGACATTGATACTAAGGTTCATACAACTAATACATGTCAGATTTATGTGAGGTCAAGGACATTGAGTTTGAGCCTAGCTTTCCCATTTAGCTTTCCTTTGTCTATGAACACAGATTTTTATCCCTAACTCTCAACTGGATAGTTACAAGAATAAATAAATGAAACAATAGGGATGTAGCGTGGCATTTAAATTCAATAAATGCAACCAGGTGGTATAAAGAGTGCTCTACTAAGCCATGGTCAGAAAACATTTGGGATATTGTATTCAGTTCTGGGAGTTATAATTTAGGAAGAACATTGACAGATGTAATCAGTTTAATTACAGCTCATTCTCTGGTCTGCTCCATCTCCATCTGTCTTGCCCCATTAAGGAAGACTTCTCCCCTGAGCCCTTCTCTATGATGTAGGATGTCTTTTCAGTTCAAGGCCTTTTGCTTGCCTCTTTCAGTTCACTCTTTGGTCTGCTCCACTTCCTTACCAATTCCCTTTCCCCAAGTGCCCCTCTTCCTCCTTTTCTTATTATCCTTTCCTTTTTGTCTTTCCTTATCAGAACTCCTTAAGAGTAGAGATGATCTAACTTTGTGTATTTGCAGTATTTATTACTGTGCCCAGCCCATAGAAAGCATTTAATATTCTCTTTCTCTTCCTCTTTTTTCTCTCTTCCATCTCCCCTTTATCTCTGTATCTTCTCTGTCTGTTTCTTTCTAGAATAGTTACATAACTACTCAACAAGCATTGATTAAGAACGTACTTTGTGCCAAGTACTATACTTGGTGTTGGGGATACCAAGACAAACAATAAAACAATTTCTACTCATAAAGATAATAAGGGGGGCAGCTAGGTGGCGCAGTGGATAGAGCACCAGCCTTGAATTCAGGAGGACCCAAGTTCAAATCTGGTCTCAGACACTTAACACTTCCTAGCTGTGTGACCCTGGGCAAGTCACTTAACCCCAGCCTCAAAAAAAAAAAAAAAAAAAAAAAAAAAAAAGATAATAAGGGAAGTGAAAATTGTTCCTAAAGGAGAGATTGATTCAAAGAACTAGGTATGTTTAGCTGGAAGAACAGAAGATTTAGGAGGACATAATAACTGTCTTCAAGTATTGAAAGGCTGTTATGTGAAAGAGTAAGTAAAAAGGCAGATTAATAACTAAGGGTAGAAGTTACAAAGAAGCAAGTTTTGATCCTAAACAAAGAACAAGTTCTAAATGGTGGGAGATACTTCCTAACAATAATATACCAAAGCTAACTGTAAAGCTAAAAGGACTATGTGGAGTGTAGAAGACCGTTACCCAAAATGACTACTCAGAGATCATTCAAAATAGAAAAAAGATATGTTGTTTATTAAAACCTCCAGAGGATGAGCCATTCTATCACAAGATAAGGGGAAAGAAAAAGCTCGTGGTAATAGGGCTAAAGAAGTAGTAAAAATACACAGTAAGAGATTACATCACAAGTAAGAGAGCATTGAGAAAGGGGAGGGGGGAAGGCATGTAATTGGTTGTTGCTATCCAGATAGATTGGAATGGAAGGTTTCTGTTTCCCTAAAATCACCTGAAGCTTTCAGGCTTCAGATACAGCTGTCCAAGGCTCAAGTAAATATGGGCCTGCACATATGATACAGGTCATAGGGGAAACACAGAAATAATGAAAATAAAATACAGAAAAAGAATTCACACATTCCTGTAAGTTCTTCACCTTATGTCTCTATTCCACACATTCCCCCCTTGTTATATGTAAATTATTTTTATCATATTTCTATGAAGAATTTGCACACTGTTCAAAATCAGTTAACATATCTATACATTGTTTATCAAGTTCACCATCAAAATCATCCCTCTCTAATACATTTCAGCCTTTTCTCTGAAGAATCATTATTTTAATAGCATCTTCTGTATGCAATATTTTTGACAGGGACCATTGAACTATTTTGGTTACTAATGTAATTCTACAGGGTAGACATAGTGGCAACAAGATAATACCACTGATTGCAATAAGTCCATACCATAAAAATTGTTTCCACCAACTGTCTTGGAAACATTACAAAACAGATTGGCATTTGGCAGACATAAAAATATAAAGATAAATTAACAAAGATTACAATCTAGGGAAACTGAGGGACATTACACACTCTCCTTCTGAATATTTGAATTATTGAATTACCTCTCCTAGATACCTGGGAGGTCTCAGCACCATAATTTTGACCAATCCAATGGAAGAATTTATGGCAAGGGCAAGTCTCTTCCTGACAACCCCAGAGTTATCAGCAGTACAAAGGCCCTCATCTCAGCCAGAGAATCCATTTTGAGATGGACAGTTCACTGTGTTAGGTGGCCTGGAGTCATTTATGCACTTAACTCAGCTTCTGCTTATATAGGGAGTAGCAGTGCTTGGGACAGTCATGCTGCCTATTCAGGGGGTCACCCCACTCCGGGGGAGAAGGGTGAGGCTTGGAGTAGCTCCACCTGTCCACACCCAGAGGAACAGATAGGGTTGCTACTAGAATACAGATTTCTGAGCAGAACTATCAGAGCATGCACATCAAGGCAGGCAAACCCTGAACTTTAGAGGCTTGAAATGTCCTCTGAGAATGCTGAGATACCAATTAAGAAACTGGGGTTACAGGGTTGGAGACTGCCAGTCCCAAGACAGATGTCTATATATTGGAGATTTCCTAAAAACAGGCAATCAGAGAATAGTCTGCCAGAGCAATTCCAACAGAATAGGATTTCAAAACTAAAGCATCAAACAATCAACCCACATATAAAGTTCCTATACATCCATAACAGCAATAGTTACACAATTTAACAATTTCCATCCCAAATCTTAAACACACAGTAATACAGTTGTAATTTTAACAATAATTCATCAACAACTTTCCCACTTCCCCCATATCAGTCCAAATTACATCATGAGTAGGGGGTGATGGTCTCAATCTAAGCTGCTTCAGACTGAGAAATGGGCAAAGGCTCTCAATCCATATAGGGGGGTGGGTGTGGCGTCAATCTAAGCTTCAAATGGGCCAATCCATGTCTCAGAAGAAGTTCAATAATCTGTAATTTGACCAAGGTCTAGAACAACAAAAAACCAAATCTAACAAGGTCTGAGATAGATTCACCAGACTGCTGCTAAATGTGAAGAGCCAGCAGCTGAATTTGCTTCACAAGGCAGGCAAATGGCTCTGCCTTCACAGAGAATGCCCAGATATAAGCAGATAGTGCCCAAAGGCACTCAGAACCAGACCCGGATGGTATCAGAACACCAAGATTTATACCCTAGAATACCCAGAGTTGTACCACCAGCACACAGAACCAGATATGTGTATTAAAAGACACTCAGAACCAGAGTTGTGCCATTGGCACACAGAACCTGACTCAGAACCAGAACTAGAACAACAATTGCATCTGGTGGTACTTCCCAGAATTTTACGATTAGGCACTCTAATATATGGGGACCCGAAGCTAGCATAGACAAAACAGACAGACAGAAAACCACTCATTCTGCAGGGATTTTAAAACAAAGTCTCCTTTGGCCAAATTGAGGCATCTGTAGTAAGTCTTGTCCCGGCTGACAACCTGTTTTCTTCCTGGAAACTCTAGAGAAATCCAGAGGGCTAGCTTTTCCAAAAAGTCCAAATCTCAGCTGATCTAAGGCCCAAGGTGGAGACCCAAAGGTCTCTAATCTCTAATCCTCATATCTCATATCTCTCTAGGGCCTCTAAATGTAATGCTGGAGAAATTGAGGCAAGATGGAGATTAGAGACTTTAATATTTTATTTGGATTTCTCAGAGGGAGAGATTTGCTGGGGGCATATTCCTCCATGGTGAGAAGAAATAGTCTGTCAGTGTAATGGAAATATGAACTTCTAGACAATTCTTTATTGGGGAAGGGAGGAGAAATGCAAGTTTGCTCCAATCATTCTGTAATCAATTCTGGGTTAAGAGCATGAGAGGAGGAGGAAAAATAAAAGCTCTTTTTGGTTTTTAATCTCAAATGACTGCTCAATCAACCCTGATCACTTTCCTTCCCTTTAGTAAGGATCAGAAAGAATAGCTCTTCCTTTCAGTTTAGTGGCCATTCCATTTTGACAGTTTTTGAAAATTCTTATACAAAAAGCAGAAACATTACCTTGTCATCAAAGGTTCATGTAGTCAAAGCTATGTATCACTGTGAAAGTTGGACTATAAGAAAAGCTGAGCACAACAGAACATGTGCTTTCAAATAGTAAAACTGGAGAGTCCCTTAGACAGCAAAACAATTAAGTTAGTCAATATCTAAAGAAATTAATTCAGACTATTTTCTGGAAGGTCAAATATTGAGACAGAAGTTAAAATACTTTGGCCACATAATGAGAAGACAGGACTTATTAGAAAAGATCCCAATGCTGTGAAAGATTGAAGGGAAAAGGAAAAAGGGATAGCAGAGGAGAAGATGGATTAAGAGTGTCATGGAAACAATGAGCATGAACTTGGACAGAATTCAAGAGGCAGTGAAAGACAGAAAAACCTGGTGTGCTTTGGTCCATGGAGATAAGAAGAGTCTGACTAACTGACTGAACTACCACCTCCTTCTTTCTCTGTTCAGGGAAGATTACCCAAGGATTTGTTTCATTAACCCAAAGCACCCAGGTCTTTAAGTGCTTGTACCACATTTGTTTCCAGAAATTTCCAGAGAACTCTAGCATAGCTCTTTAAAATAGTTCCTGTAGGCCCAACCTCATGTGCTCCATAGGGTGCTATAAGCAGAACACACTGATTGTATTATAATTGGAACATTCTATTGGAACAGATGCTTTCTATCATCCTGTCTAGGAACAGCATTCTTTCTCATGGGACTATATTTCCTCAGTTTCATTTCCTAACACAATAACTAATCTACTCAAAGATTCCCCCCACCCACCCAGGCTGGGGTTAAGTGACTTGCCCAGGGTCACACAGCCAGGAAGTGTTAAGTGTCTGAGACCAAATTTGGTCCTCCTGAATTCAGGGCTGGTGCTCTATCCACTGTGCCATATAGCTGCCCCCTACTCAAAGATGTTTGCAGGGATGTCAATATCTCTGGAAAAAGCCAAATGAGGGAAGTCTAGGTTCTGACTCCAAACTCCCTATCAGACCACAATTAAAAAATAACAATAATACCATAGCCTTCATTTAATGACTTAAAAAATAAAATTGAATACTCTTATAATAAGATGAAAAGCTGTACAGCATCATATTTTTTGATATTAGTGATTATGATGTATGGTGTGTCCACCTTTTAAACCAGTGCTTGTAAACCTTTATTTTATCCCAAAACCAATTGAATTATGTCAGTGCAGAGCTCAATACAATTCTCCCACCACATATCATTTTCATTAAAATAATCTGTCCATTATATTGAAAGTGGATTTTAATGTGATATTGCCAATAACAGCTTTGAAAAGTAACAAATCGTATCAGTTTCAATAATATTATCATGCATATGTAAGTCAATATCTTTAACTATATGTCACTTTATCCATTTAATGGAAAATAGAAAAGATTTTATTTCTCAATTAACTTATCACATAAGTTTTCAAATTTATTTAGGTAATTTTCCCTCTCTGTGTATTATGTGCTAGTGGAAGCATTCAAAATTACATCCCCTAGGTTAATATTTAAGAGAACATATAATTCTAGTTTGGTACTCCCTCTCAAATAGAGAGTGGCCAAGCTTCTGGGTCCATTTTCCTACTTTTCTTCTTGTCAGGAAATGAAGTCTCTCTTGAAGAAGAGCTCCCTTTGAGCCACATTATAGAAGGTCACAGATAGTGGGGGAACTTGGGGAAAGGTATAAGACCCTTCAGCCCAGAGGGAACCTGCTAACAACGTCTGGTTTGGCTCCCTATCTCCCCCAAGGGCTGTCAACCTTCCTGAGAAGTCAGGGGGTGGTGACAACCTGTGTTGTAATTGAACCAGAGTGATACCATGTGGCAAAAAGTGATACTACAATGCAGATACAATAGCAAGTTTATGTGGTCCCATGTGCACAGTATATAGTTAGCATATGCCCAGTGTTGTTTTGATTACATAAGGGTATAAGGGCGAAAGAACTGGGAATAAAAGGACTCCATATTTCCACCATCCTCAGGAGTCTCATTCCTTCTCTAAGATGGTATATTTTAATCACCCTGGTGTGGGGGAAAGCAGGACACAACAACATATGATAATATCCCCAAGATATATGTGGGGGGCAGCATTCATTGTATGTATATATGTGCACACACATGCATGCATACAGAGACATACTATATACATATAACCAAAATCCACTCTCCAGTAGATAAGTGGTTAAAAAATAATTTCTGAGGCAAGAATTATAAACTATTAGAAATCATATAAAAGAATGGTCTAATTCTAGACTGAATAATAATAGACCATTAATAATAAAAGTAATACAAATAAAAATAACCTTATTCTTTAGGCACAGAAAATTGACAAAGAGGACTAAAGATGGAAATAATTATGGAAAGATAGACACAGTATTGTATTGTTAGTGGAGCTGTAAATAAAGACAACCATTTTGTGAAACAATTTGAAATTATCCATGTAAAAAGACAAAAATGATCATATCCTTTGACCCAGAGATTCCACTACAAGTCTTATACCTCAATGAGGCTATTGATAAGAAAAAAAGTCCCTACATAATACCAAAAATAAATCCAGTAATTACTACAATGTTACTATAAAGAGAAATAACAACAGCAAAACAATCAAAGGAGAATGTTGGTGAAAAAATAGAAAGGACAAACAAGGTCTCAGTAAAAATACCCCCATATCACTCCTTTGCAGAGATATAGATGTCTTCAAATATAGAATATCACCTGCATTTTAGGACTTTTTTGATATGCTATCCTATTTTGCTATTTTTTTCTTTTTCTCTCTTCTCTCTCTTTTAATTATTGTTATATGGGATGGCAATATGGAGGGGTTGGAGGAAGAATCCCAAGAGAAATTCTAATGTTGTAAAAAAAAAGTAATCCAAGGATATCAGTAAAACATCATTAAAAAAAATAAAAAACCCACTGCAATTGCTTCATAGCTCTTTCCCTGCCAGGGGGCGTTTTGCTTCAATTTACCCACTAATTTGAAAAACTTTGCATTAAAAACTCCTCAACACTTTATGATTTATTTCATTCAGGGAAGCTAGTTTAACTGTGACAATGATAGAGACAAAACTAAAGAATTTTAGTCATATCTAGCATGTTGTGGTGAGTTGGAAAGAACCTGGCTCTTTCATAGGACCAAGGTTCAAATCCCAGCTCTGACCTGGAATTGGACAAGTCATAATTTCAAGGGGCCTCTATTTCCACTTCCAGAAAATGATGGATTAGGAGTAAATGACCTTCTGTTTTAGGTCTGTGATCCTTTGTGATAGTAGCTACTAAATATCTTCCAAGACAAATGCTACAATTGCCTTGGAAATATTTGAAAAGATCAGGGGAGACAGTAGAAGAAGAGGGGAAAAAATTGATAAATGAAATAGGGACATATAAATGAGCATGATTGAAGCTATACAGAAAAATTTGTCTACTGCTAGGGGTGTATCCATTTATAGATAACATGTATGGCTACCAATGTGATGTGATATTAGGCTTCCTTTTCCCCAAAGATGTTTTACATGATTCTGCCATTGCTCTTGACAGTCCCACAATTAGAATCATTTCTTTGACTTCTTATTAAATAGATATCAACAATGCTAGGTAAAGTCTTCATCCAAGTTAATCTTGTTATCATATAGTTAACCTTACCAATATATTAAATACGACAATCATTATATAGCCCCAATAGGAAGTGGTAAGATGTTCAAGATCTGGTCTCAAGACCTCTTGTACAACTCTCTTTTCTTTCTTGTACCCTCATGTTGAGTTAGTGCTATTGTTTCCAGTGCCCCAAGGAGTGCACAAGGATGGAGGTAATTTCTGATCTGAGCTTCTGTTTTAATGGTCCAGTGCCCAGATGTGTCTTCAAGTACCTGTTACTTTAATTTACACTGGCTTGGGACTCCTTATCAAGGTCATGGGTTGGTGTCAAGTGTATTTGGAGGAGGTGGCACTACATTCCCTCTCATGACTGCATTTATCTGAGCCACAGTTGGCTTCCCTGGTTGGATTCTTTTGCCTGTTCCTACTGGACTTTTTGGGCAATTTTGTACAGCATGGAAGAACTTGTGCTTCTTCTTGCTCTACTATCCTTATATGATACTTTCTTGAAACGACCTTTTATTTTGCCATCTTAATTGGAAGTCTAGAATTTTCTATCTAATTAATAAAAATAATAATTTTCCACTTAATGATAATGTTATGGTCTTCATGACCATTCTACCAGTAGTATAATAAAAAAAGTACATAACTACCCAATGTAAATTAAGAATCAGTAGGAACTAGGAACTTAAAGTGTAAGAAGGAACATAAAAAAAAAACTTGCAAGAACTTTCTTCTAAATTAATTAAGACCATATCCAGAGACTATGTGCTAAATTAACCCTTGTGTCAGCAAGGCCCCTAAAAACTATCAGCCTAGAAGCAGCAGATAAGTGCCAGACATATCCAGTAGAACCAGAAAAATAGTTATGCTGATAAGACATAATATATTAATGAGGTGACTCTAACTGATATGGTAAGACTAAGTCTGTTCCCCTTCCCACTAGACATTATAAGAATGGGTCCTCATAACCTTTCCTTTTGAGTGCTCTTCCAACTGCTGGGGGTCATGGCTACCAGCAGGTATCCAAAGAGTGCTTGCTCTTGGCTCACTAAGACCCTCTTATAGCCTGCCCCTCCCCTTAAAGCAA
Organism: Sminthopsis crassicaudata; assembly: GCF_048593235.1. Taxonomy (NCBI): domain Eukaryota; kingdom Metazoa; phylum Chordata; class Mammalia; order Dasyuromorphia; family Dasyuridae; genus Sminthopsis; species Sminthopsis crassicaudata. Next base: position 312,146,972 of record NC_133620.1, on the reverse strand, counting down.
AAACTAGACAACAGTCTAGGACTGGGACTGTCTAGCGGTCATCTGGGGGAGCATGGTGCTAAGAACTCACTAATAGAAAGCAAGGGCTGAAGGTTTAATCAGCCCCCCTGAGTAGGAACCTTCCTCATAGTTGGGCTTAATAGAGCATATTGGAACTCAAGACATCTAGATTTTTGAACAATGGCTCTGCTGTTTACTAGCTTAGTGACTTTAGTAAAAGACTTTTCCTTGGGTCTTGGTTTCTTTCCTTCTAAAAGAAGGCAGTCCAATGAGAGATTCTCTTAAATTCTTAACTTTCTAACATTCTAGGTATTTTTTTCTAGGTATATTTGGATCCAGATGGCATTTTCAGTCCCAAATCCATTGGAATTGTCTTGGATCTCTGTATTCCTAAATTTTTCATAGTTGATACTCACATAATATATTTATTTATTTTTTTTTTTTTTTTACTGTGTACAATATTCTACTGGTTCTGTTCATTTCACATCAGTTCATGTAAGTCTTTTCAGGTTTTTCTGAAATTAACCTGTTTATCATTTCTTCTAGAACAATAATTTTCCATTAGATTCATAGATCATAACTTATTCAGTCATTTCCCAATTGATTAGACCACGGATTCTTAATCTGGATATCATGAATTTGGCTTTTAAAAAAACATGTAGTTTAATAACTGTTTCAATATGATTAATTTTCTTTGTAATCCTATGTATTTTACTTTATACATTTAAAAAATGTTATCCTGAGAAGGTGTCCCTAGGTTTAACTAGATGCTTCCAAAAATCTGAGTCATAAAAATAGGTTAAAAAAATCATTGAAAAATTCACTGAATCACTGAAAAGTCTAGAGTAGGCAGTAAGTAGACACAGAAAGATTTGTAAGGAATCATTGCAATAGTACTGATGGTTAGTAAAGAGGGTTTATTCTATGGTAGTGACAAAATGACATAGACATGTTCTGACAGAGGTGAATAGGACCAAAGGTGGATGGGTGGATGGGTGAACAACATTACAAATGAAGGTGAAGGAGAAGGAAGAATCAAAGGTAATCCAAAGATTATGATCATGAGAAACTAGGTCAATGTGTGGTACCACAAATAGTGAATAGAAGAAGGAGTAAAATTCGGAGAAAGATATTGAATTCAATTTTAAATATGTTGAAATTGAACTTAAAAAAATACTAATTAAACTTTGCATTTTCCCAAGGAAAATAACATCATGTTGGTGGATGGGAATATGGTAAGGCTAGATGCATAAATAATTTGTATGTAGAAGAATAGGGTTAGTAGGGCGGAAAGAGCTATGATGGTGGCTATTGTGATGTTACCATTGGTAATAAGTTCTTGTAGAATAAGTCATTTAGGTATGAATTCAATGAGTGGTGGCCTATATAGCTTTTACCAATGTATCACAAAAGCCAGAGAAATAAGTTGGGCTAGTTCTGAGAAGGCCCAATGTGAATTGAAGTCTGTGTAACAATTAAGGAAAACAAACTATAATTGTAGTACCCTGGTCATATTTATATAATGTCTTTGAAGTTTGCAAATCTTATTTGAGCTTCATAGCAATCAGGTAAGGTAAGTACAATTATTATATTTATTTTGCAGATTAGAAAAATGAGGGCCCCAGAAGTTTGCAGACTTGCCTATGATCAGATATTTGCTAACTCCAAGACTCCATTCATTATATCATACTGCTTCTAATCTATGTTCCTTCTCTCATTTGTTCTAATTCTTTTTTCCCCCTCAAATTTATTTTATTTAAAGAAACAGAATAAGAAAAAAGAAAAAAAGAAAAGGAATACAAAACAAAATGAAATAAACCAAAACAAAAACATTGTCATCTGCCCAGCAGAACATCAGGAAGGATTCAAAATATATAACAACAAATACCAGTTCAAGAAAGTGTATATATATTAGTAGAAGAAATTATATTCCTGAGTGTCCATCTTTTCTTTACTTCCTTGTAAATTGTTCTTTTTGCACACCTTTTTTACTTTTGCTTTTTCCTTCTTTCATATCCCCCTCACCCAAGCAGGCTATAGATGAGAAAGGATGTTTATATAAACAAATATAGATATATACATACACATTCATACACACACATACCCCTACACATAGACATATCTTTCCTATCCCTGTAGACCCTTTGCTTTATTTCTGCTCCTAACTTGTCTGCTATTTACTTAACCTCCCTCCATCAGTGAATCCTTCCCTGCCTCTAATTCTTTTTAAGGTTTCAGTTCTGCTTTTGTAAGATCCCTCTCTCCATCTTTTTTTCCTTTCTCTGGCTAATTCTGCATTCAGAAGTTTTTTAAGGCAGGGACTTTTAGTGCAATGAGCTCCACTGATTTGCCGTCTGATAAATACTACACTATTAGCTGTGGTTAACAATCATATTTCTTCTTTGAGAAGAGGACTTGCTATCTCTACCATGAATTATTACTTGAGGATCTCTTTGTTTTTGATTTTAAAGAACAGCATAATTATGCTTGTGATTCCCAAGCTTCTTCCCTCTCATCTGCTTGATTGGAGATTAGGATTTTTAATTTTGTTTTTACAAAAGGAATTATTTACTGAAAAAAAAATAGAGCAAGAACAGAAGTATAAGCACACTCCTAGTCATACTTCATCTCTTCTTTTTCCTTTCTATCAGAGCTTAAACTTTTTTCTGACTATTACCTTTTTTCTCCTGAAAATTTTTGATGGAACACCAAGTAATATAGATATATAATTCAAACATTTATTGATAATAAATCATGAAGAAATTTATTTTAAAACAATTCTTTAGCATGTGTATAATTTTACCATTTATTAAGGACAAAAGCAAGTTTGCATACTAATGAGATGGATATGCATGTTTATTTTTACATAAAGAATTAAATCTTGGAGGAATATTTGATACCTTTTACTGTTGCCAAATTTTTCATGACTCCCACATTCAGTTACATGACCACATATGGGACCATGACCCAGAGTTTAAGAAGTTTTGCTCTATACCATCCCAATCCGATTTTAGTTTTTAATTAACTTATTTATTTTTAATGCACATTGCTTTATGAATCATTATGAACAAAAGGGAAAAAACATGGGAGAGAAAAAAAACAGAAAAAGAAATGAACATAGCAAGTATTGATTTACAATGTCCATACTTCTTTTTCTGGATGCAGATGGCATTTTCTATCCAACGTCTATTAGGATTGCTTTTTTAAAAAGAAGAGACTGATGACTTCTTTCTTCTTCATTTTCCTTCCTCTCATTTTCATTATCTTGCCTTCCTTTGTGTGATCTCTCTCTCTCTCTCTCTCTCTCTCTCTCTCTCTCTCTCTCTCTCTCTCTCTCCCTCTCTCTCTCCTTTTCTCTCTCTGTCTTTCTCTGTCTCTGTCTCTCTTTCTCTTTCAGAGGTATTGGGATTAAAGAAGCTGGGGAGCAGCTAGGAGGTGCAGTGGATATTGGCCTTGAGTACAAATCCAGTCTCAGACATTTACTAGCTGTGTAACTCTGGGTTACGTCATTTAATCTCGATTACTTCTAAAGAATAATTTTAAAGCTGGAAGAGATCTAAGAAATCATCTATTCCAGTGGTTCTTATACCAAAATCACTGACAACCACAACTTCAGTTTTACAGAGAGAACATTCCCCACCTTGGAAAGGTACTGAATGGCCCATGTTCCTCTGGGTCTTCTGGATTTTGATTGATTACTGCATTGATCAAGTTGTTAAGTCTTTCAAAGTTCTTTCCCTTTATAGAATTAGAGTTGGTGGATAAATTGAAATCCTCATCTTTCTGCAATAAAGTTTTCTTACAATTCCCATAATAGAATAATGTTTTCTCACAATTATTCTACACCCATAATTGAATAGAAAGGAAAATTAGTTCAATCCAGAATTAAGTCACAAGATGAAATCAGTTCATTCAATTATCACAGCAGATTTCCATTGTTCTGTATTTTTACAAAAAATTTATGTAAATCAGAGCTAATTGTTCTTTAAACATTTTATAGAATTCCCTTTTTGATTATTTCTAGGTAGCTCTTGTATGCCATCCCTTTCTCCTTTTGGGAGTTTATTTATGACTTGTTTAAATTCTTTTGCTGGGATTAAGTTATTTCAATTAACTTTTTTTTGTTCATCTTTTTTTTGCATTGATGTAAATATCATTCACTTCATTTATCAGGTTTTTCATTTTATCAGGTGTGTCACTGGGAAGAATAGTTTCTAATAATTTGCTTTGTTTTCTCTTCATCTACTGTGAAATCTTATTTTTCAATTTTTATTTTGGTCATTTAATTTTCTTCTCTTTTAAAAAAGACAAATCCCTCTTTAGTTTACTATTTAATAGTTTTCACCTCAAAACCAGCTTCTAGATATTTTTAAGCATTATTTTCTTTTTTCCCTTTTTTATTATAGCTTTTTATATACAAAACTTATGCATGGGTACTTTTTCAACATTGACCTTTGCAAAAACTTGTTTCAGCTTTTCCCTCCTTCCCTTCACTCCCTCCCCAGATGGCAGGTAGTCCCATACATGTTAATTATGTTAAAGTATATGTTAACTACAATATATGTATACCATATTTATACAATTATCTTGTTGCACAAGAAAGATCATGTTTAGAAAGAAGATAAAAATAACCTGAGGGGAAAAAAAACCCAAAAATGCAACAATAACAGAAAGAGTGAAAATGTTATGTTGTGTTCCATACTCATTTCCCAGTGTTCATTCTCTGGGTGTAGCTGGTTCTGTTCATTACAGTTCAATTGGAACTGATTTGGAACCTCTCATTGTTGAAGAGAGCCGTCCATCAGAGTTGATCATCATGTAGTATTGTTGTTGAAATGTATAATGAACTACTGGCTCTGCCCATTTCACTTAGCATCAGTTCATATATGTCTCTCCAAGTCACTCTGTATTTATTCTGCTGGTCATTTCTTATACAACAATAATATTGCATGACATTCATATACCATAATTTATTCAGCCATTCTCTAATTGGTGGATATCCCTTCAATTTCCAGTTTCTAGCTGCTACGAAAAGGGCTACCACAAACATTTTTGCACATATGGGTCCCTTTCCCTTCTTTAATATCTCTTTGGGATATAAGTAGTAGTAAAACTGCTGGATCAAAGGGTTGCAAATTGCTCTCCAGAATGGTTGGATCTTTTCACAACTCCACCAACAATGCATCCAGCTTCTAGATTCAATATTTTATTTTCAATTCTGTCAATTTTTTTTTACTTTGATAAGGCCTATTTTTGTTTTTAATTGGAGTTTTTGCTTTTCTATTTTTAATTTAAATAACATTTTATTGATTTATTCTTTCTTTATTGATGAGTCCTTCAGCATTGCATTGTCTGAATCCCAAAGGTTTTAATATATTGTATCATTATTGTCATTTAAAATTTTTTTTTCCAGGCTTTTCTGAAATCAGTCTACTCATCATTTCATATAGAACAATAATCTTTCATTATATGAATATACCATAACTTATTCAGCTATTCCTTTAATAAGTATTAATTGAGTTTACAATTCTTTGCCCTACAAAAAGAAGGCTCCCCACTTTCTTTTTTTTTTTCATTTTTTAAAATTATACCTTTTTATTGACAGAACATATGCCTGGGTAATTTTTTACAACATTATCCCTTGCACTCACATTTGTTCTGACTTTACCCTTCCCTCCCTCCACCCCCTCCCCTAGATGGCAAGCAGTCTTATACATGCTAAATATGTTATAGTATATCTTAGATACAATTTATGCATATAGAACCAAAGAGTTCTCTTGTTGCACAGGGAGAATTGGATTCAGCAGGTAAAAAAAAATCTGGAAAGAAAAACAAAAATGCAAACATTTTACACTCATTTCCCCATGTTCCTTTTCTGGGTGTAGCTGATTCTGTCCATCATTGAGCAATTGGAACTGAATTAGATCTTCTCTTTGTCAAAGATACCCACTTCCATCAGGATATATCCTCATAAAGTATCGTTGAAGTGTAATGATCACCTGGTTCTGCTCATTTCACTTAATATCAATTCATGTAAGCCTCTCCAAGCCTCTCTGTATTCATCCTGCTGGTCATTTCTTACAGAACAATAATATTCCATAACATTCATACACCACAATTTACCCAACCATTCTCCAACTGATGGACATCCCTTCTTTTACCAATTTCTAACCACTACAAAAAGGACTGCCACACACATTTTGGCACATACAGGTCTCTTTCCCTTCTTTAGTATTTCTTTGAGATATAAGCCCAGTAGTAGCACTGCTGGATCAAAGGGTATGCACAGTTTGATAACTTTTTGGGCATAATCCCAGATTGCTCTCCAGAATGGTTGGATTCGTTCACAACTCCATCAACAATGCATCAATATCCCAGTTTTCCTGCATCCTTTCCAACATTCATCATGATTTTTTTCCTGCCATCTTAACCAATCTGACAGGTATGGAGTGGTATCTCAGAATTGTCTTAATTTGTATTTCTCTGATCAACAGTGATTTGGAACACTTTCATATGAGTGGAAATAGCTTCAATTTCATCCTCTGAAAATTGTCTGTTCATATCCTTTGATCATTTATCAATTGGAGAATGGTTTGGTTTCTTATAGAGTCAATTTTCTATATATTTTGGAAATTAGACCTTTATCAGAACCTTTAACTATAAAATGTTTTCCCAGTTTGTTGTTTCCCTTCTAATTTTGTTTGCATTAGTTTTGTTTGTACAAAAGATTTTTAATTTGATGTAATCAAAATTTTCTATTTTGTGATCAATAATGATTATTAGTTCTCCTTTGGTCACAAATTCCTTCCTCCTCCACAAGTCTGAAAGATAAACTATCCTATGTTCCTCTAATTTATTTATGATCTCATTCTTTATGCCTAAATAATGGATCCATTTGATCTTATCTCGGTGTATGGTGTTAAGTGTGGGTCCATGCCTAATTTCTGCCATACTAATTTCCAGTTTTCCCAGCAGTTTTTGAATGAATTCTTATCCCAGAAGTTAGGATCTTTGGGTTTGTCAAAGACTAGATTGCTATATTTATTGACTATTATGTCTTGTGAACCTAACCTATTCCATTGATCAACTAATCTATTTCTTAGCCAATACGAAATGGTTTTGGTGACTGCTGCTTTATAATATAGTTTTAGATCAGGTATAGCTAGGCCGTCTTCATTTGATTTTTTTCTTTTCATTAATTCCCTTGAAATTCTCGACCTTTTGTTCTTCCATATGAATTTTGTTGTTATTTTTTCTAGGACATTAAAATAGTTTCTTGGGAGTCTGATTGATATGGCACTAAATAAATAGATTAGTTTAGGGAGTATTATCATCTTTATTATATTCACTTGGCCTATCCAAGAGCACTTAATATTTTTCCATTTATTTAAATTTGACTTTATTTGTGTGGAAAGTGTTTTTGTAATTTTGCTCATATAATTCCTGACTTTCCTTTGGTAGATAGATCCCCAAACATTTTATACTATTGACAGTTATTTTGAATGGAAATTCTCTTTGTATCTCTTGCTGTTGGATTTTGTTGGTCATGTATAAAAATGCTGAGGATTTATGTGGATTTATTTTGTATCCTGCAACTTTGCTAAAGTTATGAATTATTTCTAATAGCTTTTTAGTAGAATCTCTGGGGTTCTCTAAGTATACCATCATATCATCTGCAAAAAGTAATAGTTTGAGTTCCTCATTACCTACTCTAATTCCTTTAATCTCTTTCTCGGGTCTTATTGATGAGGCTAGCGTTTCTAATACAATATTGAATAATAATAGTGATAGTGAGAAACCTTGTTTCATTCCTAATCTTATTGGGAAAGGTTCCAATTTTTCCCCATTGCATATGATGCTTACTGACAGTTTTAAATGTATGCTCCTGACTATTTTAAGGAAAAGTCTAAAGGGTAGCATAGATAACAAAGCAATATCAATATTAAACATATATGCACCAAGTGGTATAGTATCTAAATTCTTAAAAGAGAAATTAAAAGAGCTGCAAGAAGAAATAGTCAGCAAAACTATAATAGTGGGAGATCTCAGCCTTGCACTCTCAGAATTAGATAAATCAAACCACAAAATAAACAAGAAAGAAGTGTTTTTTAGTAGGAATGGATGTTGAATTTTATCAGAGGCTTTTTCTGCATCTATTGAGATGATCATATGTTTTTTGTTAATTTGGTTATTGATATGGTCAATTATGATAATAGTTTTCCTAATATTGAATCAACACTGCATTCCTGGTATAAATCCTACTTTGTCACAGTGTATTATCCTGGGAATGTAATGTTTTTGCTAATGTTTTATTTAAGATTTTAGCATCAATATTCATTAGGGAGATTGGTCTATAATTTTCTTTCTCTGTTTTCAACCTACCTGATTTAGGTATCAGTACCATGTCTGTGTCATAAAAGGAATTTGGTAGGACTCCTTCTATCCCTATTTTTAAAAATATTTTATATAGCATTTGGGTTAATTGTTCTTTCAATGTTTTGTAGAATTCACTTGTAAATCCTTCTGGTCCTAGGAATTTTTTCTTAGGGTATTGGTTAATAGCTTGTTCTATTTCTTTTTCTAAAATGGGACTGTTTAGACTATTTACTTCTTACTCTGTTAATCTGGGCAAGCTATAATTTTGAAGGTATTCTTCCATTTCATTTAAGTTATCAAATTTATTGGCATAAAGTTGGGCAAAGTAACTCCTAATTATTGCTCTAATTTCCTCTTCATTAGTCGCGAGTTCTCCCTTTTCATTTTTAAGACCAACAATTTTTTTTCCTCTTTCAAATCAGATTTATTAAGGGTTTGCCTATTTTATTTTATTTTTTTTCATAGAACCAACTCTTAGTTTTATTAATTAATTCAATAGTTTTTTTACTTTCAATTTTATTGATTTCTCCTTTTATTTTTAGAATTTCAAGTTTAGTGTTTAACTGGGGATTTTTAATTTTTATTTTTCTGGCATTTTTAGCTGCAATCCCAATTCATTAATCTTCTCTTTCTCTATTTTATGCAAGTAGGCCTCTAGAGATATGAAATTTCCCCTTATTACCACTTTGACTGCATCCCACACATTTTGGTATGATGTCTCATTATTGTAATTTTCTTGGGTGAAGTTATTAATAAGTTATTAATTATGTCTATATTTCACCCAGTCATTCTTTAACATAAGATTATTTAGTTTCCAATTTTTTTTGGTCTATTTTTCCCTGGTTTTTTATTGAATGTAATTTTCTTTGCATTGTGGTCTGAAAATGATGCGTTTACTATTTCTGCCTTACTGCATTTAAGTTTGAGGTTTTTATGTCCTAATACATGGTCAATTTTTGTATAGGTTCCATGAACTGCTGAGAAGAAAGTGTACTCCTTTCTGTCTCCATTTAGTTTTCTCTAAAGATCTATCATATTTAACTTTTCTAGTATTCTATTTACCTCTTTGGCTTCTTTCTTGTTTATTTTGTGGTTTGATTTATCTAATTCTGAGAGTGCAAGGCTGAGATCTCCCACTATTATAGTTTTGCTGACTATTTCTTCTTGCAGCTCTTTTAATTTCTCTTTTAAGAATTTAGATACTATACCACTTGGTGCATATATGTTTAATATTGATATTGCTTTGTTATCTATGCTACCCTTTAGCAAGATATAGTGCCCTTCCTCATCTCTTTTAGTTAGATCAATTTTTGCTTTTGCTTGATCTGAGATGAGGATGGCTACCCCTGCTTTTTTGGCTTCACATGAGGCATGTAGATTCTACTCCACCCTTTTACCTTTATTCTGTATGTATCACCCTGTTTCAAGTGTGTTTCCTGTAAACAACATATTGTAGGATTCAGGCTTTTAATCCAGTCTGCTAACTGCTTCCTCTTTATGGTAGAGTTTACCCCATTCACATTTATGGTTAAAATTACCAAATCTGTATTACTTGCCATCTAGTTAATGCCAGGTTATGCTTTTCTCCTTTCCTTCCCCCTTATCCTCCTCTGCAGTATTAAACTTGGGAGCACCACTTGCTTGTCACAGCCCTTCCTTTTTAGTATCCCTGCCCCTACCTTAGAGTTCCTCTCCCTATCTTATTCCTGTTCCTCACAATTTCTGCATTCCCTTCCTTTTAGCTTACTCCTTCCCTTTTCACTTTTCCCCTCCCACTTTTCAATGAGGTAGGAGAAATATCACTATAAATCAAATATTTTTAATATTTTTTTCTTTAAGCCAATTCTGATGGCAGTACAATACACACTATTCTCATCCCCCTCCATTCTTTCTCTCAGTTATAATAGGTTTCCTTTGCCTCTTTGTAAGATGTAGTACTCCCACTTTACCCTTTTCTGGGTACAATTTCCTTTCCATTTCTAGTTTCTAGAACAATATATACATGTGTTCTTTATATATCTTTATAGCAGAAATACAGTTTCCAAGATTTCTTTTTACCTTTTTAGGTTTCTCTTGAGTTCTATATTTGTAGATCAAACTTTTTGTTTAGTTCTGGTTTTTTTGTCAAAAATAGATGAAATTCACTTATTTTGTTGAATGTCCATCTTCTTCCCTGGAAAAAGATGCTAATTTTTGCTGGGTAAGTTATTTTTGGCTGCATACCAAGTTCTTTAGCCTTTTGGAATATCATATTCCAGGCCCTTGGACCCTTTAATGTGGATGCTGCTAAATCCTGGGTAATCCTTATTGTGGCTCCTCCATATTTGATTTTTTTTCTAGCAGCTTGCAGTATTTTTTCCTTTTTCTGATGGTTCTGGAATTTGGCCACTATATTTCTTGGTGTTTTGATTTTAGGGTCCCTTTCAGTAGGTGATCAGTGAATTCTTTCAATTTCTATTTTACCTTCTGTTTTCTACAACATTTGGACAGTTTTCTTTGATGATTTCCTGGAAAATAGTGTTCACACTCTTTTTTTCATCATATTTTTCAGGGAATCCAATAATTCTCAGATCGTCTCTCCTGGATCTATTTTCCAGGTCTGTTGTTTTCCCAACAAGGTATTTGACATTTTTTTCCATTGTTTCATTTTTTTGGTTTTGCTTGACTGATTCTTGGTGTCTCCTCTAGTCATTCAATTCCATTTGTTCAATTCTGATTTTCAATGAAATATTTTCTTCACTCACTTTTAAAATATCTTTTTCTAATTGTCTAATTGAGTTTTTAAGTGAGTTGTTTTGTTGTATGGAATTTTTTCCCATTTCACCAATTTTATTTTTTAGAGAGCTATTTTCTTTTTCCAACTCACTAATTCTGTTTTTTAAGGATTTGATTTCTTTATCCACTCTATCTTTAAATTAATGGGATGACTTATTCAGACTCTCTTGCCAAGCTTCTCTTTCCTTTTCCCATTTTTTCTTCTAGCTGTCTTGTGAGAGCCTTTTTAATATCTTCTATGAGAGCCTTGTGCCTTAAGGACCAGATGATATCCCCCTTTGGGGATTCATCTGGAGACAGTCTGTTTTTAGTCTCCTCAGGGTTTAAAGTCTGCTCTCTATTCATATAGAAGTTATCAATAATTAGAGTACACTTTAATTTTTTGCTTATTTTGTCAAAGAAGAATCAAAGAAAACAAACCAAATGGGATACTTTTTTTTGGGGGGATGGTGGCTGGATGGTATTACCGAGCTTCTTCTACAGACTGTAGAGAGCAGCAGCAAGGCACTAGCAGGACAGCAATGGCTGTGCTGCATCTGCGCTCTGATACTCTGAGGCTCTGAGAATGAGCTGAGTCACTTGGAGTGGGTGTGGCCAGGTCCCTAGAGACACTAGTTTTTCAGGGTTATAACCTTCACCCCCTGTATATTTAGCTTCTCTGCTTGTCTACTGGCTTGCTGCCAGGGCAAAGTAGCCAAAAAGGTGTTAAAGCTCTCTCCACAGAAACGGCTGAGATCACAGCCCACCCCCCCTCTGGTCTGCTCAGCTGTGAGCTGCCTGGCTTACTCTGCCTGCTGTGCTGCCTCTGCCTGCCTTCAGTTTGTGCCTGAAAAATCATCCCCTTCTGAGAGCAAAAACAGACCTTTTCTGGCGAATTTCAAGGATATCTTCTCTTGGTAATTATTTATCATTTTGTTCAGTCAAGCACTAATTCTGAGGCTTGTTATGAGATAAATTATTCTGAGAGAAAACGTGGAGCTTAAGCAGATGTGTGCGCCTTCTCCGCCATCTTGGTTGGAAGTTGGCTCCCCACTTTCAAAGAAAATTTTTGTTACAAACTGATGCAAAGTGAAACAGAACCAAAAGAACAATTTATACAGTAACAATAATGTTGCAAAGAACTATAATCAATGCAACAACAAACCACAATTCCAGAGGACTAAAGATGAAGAATGTTACCTTCCTCCTAACAGAAGTATGAAGTATTCATGTTGAAAAATAAAGCCTACACTTTTGGATATGGTCAAGGAGGGAATTTGTTTTGTTTGACTATATATACTTATTATGAGGTTTTTTTCTTTTCTTTTTTGTTTCTTTGGGGACTGGGGAAGTAAGTGCGGCACACAGAGAAAAAAAATTTTGTTAGCTAGTTTGAAAAAAACCAAACAAACCAAAAACCAACCAAATTATATTCCTAAAAAGAAGACTGAATTCAGTATGAACCATAGGAAACTAACACTCTTTATGTTCAAAGCTTTTTCATCTTTGGTAAGGGCAATGGGCAATCCTTTCATAATGGCCTTTTCTCCTGATGTATTCTGGGTTACTCAGCAGGCAATTTCCAGTGAATTTTTCTCCAGAAACAATGAAACATCTCTTTAGATGTTTGTGAATAATTTCTTCCCTCCATAATTTGTCTAAGAGAAGAGTTCATAGGAACATATCTCAATTAAATTATTAAATTTCATCTCATTATCATGGAGGTATTGAGGGATGATTGTTATGGCAATAAGGGCAGAATAATTGAATGATTTATAGAGAAATAATGGCATTCTTTAATCAGTGCATTGCAGAAAACTCGACCTGGAAATAACTATCATTTTTTTTGATTTTGAAATGAAGGGGAAAAAAGCCCTGTGGTCTGTTCTGACCTTACCCTAGGCAGCTCTGAAATAATGCCTCAACATTTCAGCCAAGGGAGGGTGCTTACCTGGAACCTGACTTCCACAAAGTCCTCTCACCTACCCCTTTCCTAGACTGGATGTTCACAGTCTTTGGAATGAAAGCAATAATTCTTTAAAAACTTTTAAAATTGATACATTCTCTCTTCCCAGCCCTCCTTATAGGGCTCATTTGTGCCCAGCCCAGTTGATAAAAAGTCTCAGAGCTGTTTCAAGAGCTTTTTACTGTAAGTTCTTCCCACCTCACCAAATCTATATCACAATTTTCAGTGATCTCCTAAATGTCATACAAAAAGTTCTAGACAGTTTTCTCAGCACAGTTTAACAAAACAAAACAATTTCCAAACTACAGGGATAAGGGTAAAGATGCTCCTCAATAGCTCATATATGCTCATATGCAACTATGGGGCAAAGATGGTCAATCATATACAGATGGTATTACTTTGTAGCTGTAATCCATTTATTCCCTTAAGATTGTAGAAAGCTTAGGGAAAATTGGGGGGGGTGAGGAATTTTTTTGTTTGTTTGTTTTATTGAAATGGGTGAAATCCAGTGTAGAAAAGGTCCTCTTACTGTCTATTGATTTAAAAAAAAGTATGGAGGTGGTAAGAATGGAGTGGGGGGGGGTTGGTAAAGAGGAGTGAGACTCTGGGAAGGAATACCTCTGGGCATGTTTTCAGATCAGGATTCCCCAAGATTCCCAAGGAAGGTTCCATGAAAAAGGCTAACTTGGTACTTTGTTGACTTTCACAAGTAATTGGAAATGCATCATCATTCAAAACTTAAAAGATACATCCAAGAGAGCCATACACATTCCTAGGGACATAAACTGGAAGTAAACCTTGAAAAGTCTGCCACAATCCCATAAATAAAATCCCATGTATCGGGGAGATTCTGAAACCATTTCCTTTGACTCTCAATGACCCAACCTCCAATCTCTTTCTAGAATTCTTATACTGTTTCCCACACTGATCTCTTTGCTATTTCTTAAAGATCCATACTCCCAGCTTGATGAGGAATATTCTGTTGTGTAACATATCTGCCTTGGTTTGCATTCTCTCAGCAGTCTCTCATGGTACCCATCAAGAGGACTTCTTGATCAGGTGCATTTACATTCCTCAAAAAAGACTGTTTCAGATGATGACAAAAAAATAGAGGGTAGCCATCCTGATCTCAGACCAAACAAAATCAAAAATTGATCTAACTAAAAGAGATAAGAAAGGGCACTATATCTTGCTAAAGGGCAGCATAGAAAATGAAGCAATATCAATACTAAACATATATGCACCAAGTGGTATAGTATCTAAATTCATAAAGGAGAAGTTGACAAGAAGAAATAGACAGCAAAACTATAATTGTGGGAGATCTCAACCTTGCACTCTCAGAAATAGATAAATCAAACCACAAAATAAATAATAAAGAAGTTAAAGAGATAAATAGAATACTAGAAAAATAAGGTATGATAGATCTTTGAAGAAAATTAAATGGAGACAGAAAGGAATCCACTTTCATCTCAGCAGTTTATGGAACTTATACAAAATTTGCCCACATATTAGGACATAAAAACCTCAAACTCAAATGCAATGAGGCAGAAATAGTAAAAGCATCCTTTTCAGACCGCAATGCAATAAAAATTACATTCAACAAAAAGCCAGGTGGAAAATAACCAAAAAGTAATGGGAACCTAAATAATCTCATCCTAAAGAATGAATGGGTGAAACAGCAAATCATAGACACAATTAATAATTTCACCCAAGAGAATGACAATAATGAGATGACATACCAAAATGTGTGGGATGTAGGCAAAATGGTAATAAGGGGAAATTTTATATCTCTAGATAGAGATATAAAATAGAGAAATAAATATTCTCTAAAATAGAGAAAGAGAAAATCAATGAGTTAGGCTTGCAACTTAAAAAGCTAGAAAAAGAGCAAATTAAAATCCCCAAATGCTAAACTTCAAATTCTAAAAATAAAAGGAGAGATTAATAAAGTTGAAAGTAAAAAAAAAACTGTTGAATTAATAACTAAAACAAAGTGTTGGTTTTATGAAAAAAGCAACAAAAAAAGATAAACTCTGGTCAATTTGATTAGAAAAAAGAAAGAGGAAAATCAAATTGTTAATCTTAAAAATGAAAAGGAAGAACTTGCCACTAATGAAGAGGAAATTAGAGCAATAATTAGGAGTTACTTTGCCCAACTTTATACCAATAAATTTGATAACTTAAATGAAATAGATGAATACCTTCAAAAATATAGGTTGCCCAGATTAACAGAGGAAGTAAATTGGTTAAATTTTTAGAAAAAGAAATAGAACAAGCTATTAATCAACTCCCTAAGAAAAAATCCCAGACCAGATGGATTTACATGTAAATTCTACCAAAGATTAAAGAACAATTAACTCCAATGCTATATAAACTATTTGAAAAAACAGGGAATAAAGGAGTCCTATCAAATTCCTTTTAAGACACAGACATGGCACTGATACCTAAACCAGGTAGAACGAAAACAGAAAAATAAAATTATAGACCAATCTCCCTAATGAAAATTGATGCAAAAATCTTAAATAAAATATTAGCAAAAAGATTACAGAAAATCATCCCCAGGATAATACACCATGACCAAGTAGGCTTTATACCAGGAATGCAGGGCTGGTTCAATATTAGGAAAACTATTAACATAATTGAATATCAAATTGAAATAATCAAATTAACAAAAACCATATGATCATCTCAATAGATGCAGAAAAAGCATTTGATAAAATCAAACACCCATTCCTATTTAAAAACACTAGAGAATATAAGAATGAATGGACTTTTCCTTAAAATAGTCATTAGCATCTATTTAAAACCATCACTAAGCATCATATGTAATGGTGATAAAATGGAACCATTCCCAATAAAATCAGGAGTGAAACAAGGTTGCCCATTATCACCATTACTATTCAATATTGTGTTAGAAATGCTAGCTTCAGCAATAAGAGATGAATAAGAGATTAAAGGAATTAGAGTAGGTAATGAAGAAACCAAATTATCACTCTTTGCAGATGATATGATGGTATACCTAAAGAACCCCAGAGATTCTACCCAAAAGCTATTAGAAATAATCTATAACTTTAGCATAGTTGCAGGATACAAAATAAATCCACATAAATCATCAGCATTTTTATACATCACTAACAAAACCCAACAGCAAGAGATATAAAGAGAAATTCCATTCAAAATAACTGTCAATAGTATAAAATGTTTGGGAATGCATCTACCAAAGGAAAGTCAGGAATTATATGAGCAAAATTACAAAACACTTGCCACAAAAATAAAGTCAGATTTAAATAATTGGAAAGACATTCAGTGTTCTTGGATAGGCCGAGCGAATATAATAAAGATGACAATACTCCCCAAACTAATCTATTTATTTGCTTGACCTATCCAAGAGCACTTAATATTTTCCCAACTGGTTAGATCTGACTTTATTTGTGTGGAAAGTGTTTTGTAGTTTTGCTCATATAGTTCCTGACTTTCCTGCCAAGACTTTTATCATCAACTTAACAACAGACAAAAAGGGATTTGCTTAACTATAACAGGTAAAAGATATTCAAATCAGGCAAGAGAAATTCATCAGTGATAGTACTCTTGATTCATTTGAGTGCAACTTTCCTTTTAGCAGTGGCTGTCTTACTGGTCTTTGGTCAGATACCCAAGGGAGGAATTCTATCATTTATGTACTGGCTGTTTTTGTACTTAAGTAATCAGAACACTATATCAATATCTTGGGCCCAAGTCCCTTGAACCAATTAAATCTTAAGTACAATTTCAATATCTTTAATTAATTAATTAGAAAATTAAATAGAAAAAAATTGCCATTTGCACACTAGAACATAATATGAAACAATTCATTTTCATTTCAAGAAAGTTTGTATAATAGATACTACACATTGTATTCAGAGCTGTCCATCTTTCTTTATTTCCTTATAGTCCTTGTTATGCACTTCATTCTTTTTTTTCCTTTCCTCATCCCTCCCCAAACCCCCTGCCAATTCCCCAAGAAGTCTACAATTAAGTGTAGGTATATTTATATGTATATATACACACAATTCATATAC
This sequence comes from Sminthopsis crassicaudata, assembly GCF_048593235.1. Lineage (NCBI taxonomy): Eukaryota > Metazoa > Chordata > Mammalia > Dasyuromorphia > Dasyuridae > Sminthopsis > Sminthopsis crassicaudata. Next base: position 312,129,818 of record NC_133620.1, on the reverse strand, counting down.
AAAAATATCTATAATCATATACATAAATATACATATACATTTACATACATGTGTATAAGATGTTTGCTTGTTCTTTGTTTTTCTGAAAAGTGGATAACACCATCTTCCTTTTTTTGTTAATTAAAGCTTTTTATTTTCAAAACATATTCATAGATAAATTTTCAACATTGACCCTTGCAAAACCTTTTGTTTCCTTCTCTTTCTCTCTATCCCCTCCCTTAGATGACAAGTTATCTATGTTAAAATATAGATTAAAAATGTGTTAAATCCAATGTACACATACATATTTATACAATTGTTGCACAAGAAAAATCAGATCAAAAAGAAAAAAATGAGAAAGAAAAAAAAGGCAAGCAAACAACAATAAAAAAGTGAAAATACTATGTTGTGATCTGCATTGAGTTCTCACAGTCCTCCAAATTTAGATGGCTGTCTTCATCACAAGATCATTGGAACTGGCCTCAATCATCTCATTATTGAAAAGAGCCACACCCATTAGGATTGATCTTCATATAATTTTGTTGTTGCCATGTACAATGGACTCCTAGTTCTGCTCATTTCACTTAGCATCAGTTCATATCAGTCTCTCCAGGCCTTTCTGAAATCATCCTGCTGATCATTTCTTATAGAACAATAATATTTCATAACATTTATATACTATACTTATATAATATACTTATTCAGCCATTCTCCAACTTATGGGCATCCACTCAGTTTCCAGTTTCTTGCCACTACAAAAAGGGCTGCCACAAACATTTTTGCACATGTGGGTTACTTTCCCCTCTTTAAAATCTGTTGGGGATATAAGCCCAATAGAAAAACTGCTAGACAAAGGGTATGCACATTTTGATAGCCTTTTGGGCATAGTTCCAAATTTCTCTCCAGAATGGTTGGACCAGTTCTCAAATCCACCAAGAAGGTATTGGTGTCCCAGTTTTCCCACATCCCCTCAAAAATTCATCATTAGATTTTCCTATCATCTTAGCCAACTTGAGAGGTATGTAGTGATACCTCAGAGTTGTCTTAATTTGCATTTTTCTGTTCAATAGTGATTTAGGACACCTTTTCATATGACTAGAAATGGTTTCAATTTCTTCATCTGAAAATTGTCTGTTCATATCCTTTGACCATTTATCAATTGGAGAATGGTTTGACCTCTATTACTTTCTTAAACCTAGATGATCAACAAAACAATAAATCAAATCCTGACTTACATGTAGCATTTGCCAATTTCCAAGGTATAAATTCTCATAGTAACAATTTAACAATTTACTTGGCAAAATTTGAGCTGACTCCAGTATGCCTTTGCCTCTGCTTCAGGTCAACATTCTGCAACCTATGAGAAAGAGGGGGAATTACCTGATGAACTTGAATTAAACCTGACAAACCATAACTGATGAACTCTTCATAGGAAGGGTGTAGAAAGTGATTATCGACAATTTAGAAAGGATTAAGGACATCTTGGCACTGATTTGCTCCAAGTGTTGTGAATCTGAGTATATTTCTTCCTAGTCAATTGCAGAGTTTGCCTTTTCCTTTTACAAATTGTTGAGAACAGATCAGATTCTTTTTTTGTTTCCATTTCTCTAAAAATATTTTTTTATTATAGCTTTTTATTTTTATATATGCATGGGTGATTTTTCAGCATTGACTCTTGCAAAACCTTTTGTTCCAACTTTCTCCCTCCTTCCCCCCCCCCATACCCTCCCCCAGATGGCAGGTAGACCAATACATGTTAAATATGTTAAGGTATATGTTAAATACAATGTATGTATACATCAGATCAGATTCTTAAGAACAGTCTTTGATCCCTAGATGGTTCTTATGCATGATTCTCCATTCAAAATCGAAAAGCATTTCTTTGCTCAGCAGAAGTAAACTGGAGACTAGAGCCATGGAAGCAAGAGTGAGGCAAATGATATTTCAAAGAAATTAAATTAAAAAGAAAATTTTAATTTAATTTAATTATTTAATTTTAAAAGATTTATATTTTCTTTTTTTTTTATATTTATTTTTTTATTATATATATATATATATATATATTTTATAATATTATCCCTTGTATTCATTTTTCCAAATTACCCCCCCTCCCTCTATTCCCTCCCCCTGACGACAGGCAATACCATACATTTTACATGTGTTACAATATAGTCTAAGTACAATACATGTGTGTGAATATCATTTTCTTGTTGCACAATAAACATTAGAATCCGAAGGTACATGCAACCTGGGCAGACAGATATTAGTGCTAACAATTTACATTCCCCTCCCAGTGTTTCTTCTCTGGGTGTATCTACCTCTGTCCATCATTGATCAACTGGAAGTGAGTTGGATCTTCTTTATGTT